>NW_024731965.1:2601109-2816109 GCF_018991925.1 Homarus americanus | reverse complement strand
CACACCTGTCCTGTACACACCTGACCTGTACACACCTGTCCTGTACACGTCAGCATCTACCAATCAAGGCCAGACCCGAACATAAACGATAAAATATTGAGGACAAAAATCATCAATAGTTATAATAGGAATAACCCAGAATACCGGACAGCTCGCTAACTGCACTGGCTAACTATTATTCCGATACACAAAGCTATTAACATCTAGGTCCCCAGTTATTGTTGAAAGCGTAGACAGAGGCAAATGGTGTAAAAAAAAGTTAAATCCCTGTAATTTCACCCTCAACAGGAGATGGAACCATGGACCAGTCGTTGGAAAGGTGAGTATGCTAACCACCACGCCACAATTAACCTTATCTAACCTAATTTTAACTACTAACACGATAATATTCCAATTTAATATCACGTAAATCACTTTGTGCTTATGTTAAATAGATCACTCTAAGGTAATCTAACTTAACCGTAAATTTTACTTAGGTTATTTGAGGTTAATTTAGGAGAGATTATATTAAATTAAATTGGTTAGTGAAAACTTGATAAAAAAATGCCTTGGTTACCATCAGCTGATTATAATTGTACTTTAAATTTATACTTTAATTTCACCTTTAATTATAGTTAGATATTGTTGATCTAAGAAATTAATACTCCAAGTTATTATTTTTGAATAATTATTATTAACAGTAACGAGAAAAGTGAAAAAGAACTGAATATATTGGTTTTGTAAAGTTTATCAAGAAATATTGCTTATTTGTCGTATTTGTGTAATTCCTTTCGTAAATATATCATAAATTTATTGCCGGAACTATGTAATAAAAAAGAAACTTAAAACAATATATAATAATTAAAGAAATTTGAATATGAACCATTATCATCAGATTTACATAACCATTCATCTACCATTAACATTAAAATAACTTCTTCTTGTGATTCATTATAATTTAACCCAAAAATATATTATAAAACTACTAAGGCAAGAGATGGCGCCATCCTCCTTCCTCCCACACCATCTCTACAGTGAGTCATCTTCACCTCATTAGTAACCAACCTAATTAACTCCTGTCAAGTGTGTACCTACTTCAAGGTGATAGAGAAAACACACCTTTGTCATCTGAGGTATAGATATGATCCCCTTGTGGTGGCGGGAAACATCACTACAGCGAAGGAATAAAAAAAAATCTTCACCAGTTGGATCATCAGTCACTGGGATGGCGGCCACTGAAGCGTAATGTTAACACTATACCACGAACACACGCTGGGTACCGAGTCATAATGTCAACAATATACCACGAACACACGCTGGCTACTGAGTCATAATGCCAACAATATACCACGAACAATGGACAGCTTGGCTAAACCCTTTACTATTTACACCACACTAACCAACAGAATCTAAATTAATTGTTTGTTCGGTTTTTTCGTTTACTTTTCATAAATTTAGGTTCATTTGGTTCGTATCGGCGACTTAACTGATTCATGGGTTAGCGATTTTGTACGTGGTACTTTATGAACAATAGCCACTGTCAGACCATCTTGGGAGAAAAGTTATGAAACTGTTATCGTATTTTTGCCCCCTTCTTCAGTATACCTCCATGAGTCGCCCAGGTATCTTAATAATAACGATAAGTTCAAAGTCTGTCCAGTACATCCCGAGGTTTTTTTTAATGCACTTCCGGACAAAATTCCCTGGACACTTTAGGAGCATCTCATATTTTTCTTTGTATTAAGGAATATTTCTCATATTATTGTACCTTCATAATACAGTGATGATAAAGCAGCATTTAATACACCTCAACCAATCAGGGTATTCTGTTCCTCACTGTACATCGACTATTATTACTCTGTGTATAAGAGACGGCGAACTGTGGGGACCTCTGACTGGTTAGCGAATTCTTCACACACTTTCCGTTCAATTTCTTGAGCTGAAAAAGAAAAGTGGCCGTATTAAGTTACTACAATATGATGGGTTATATTACCGTAGTGTAGATGTGTGAGGTGGTGGTACCCTAGTGTGTGTTGGAGGGGGAGGGGGGGTGTGTAGTGGTATAGTTAGCTGGGACACACCTGAGGAGGCCCACCACCTGGCTCATCTGTTAACCCTATCTCACAGTGCCAGGTCTCCTCTCATCTACCTCCTGGTAGTGTGTCTCACCTCATCATGATAGCTCGACCTTTATCTAACATCAGGAAGAACGACACAGGGTAGTAGACGTGTCAGGTGGACCAGATACACACACAGAATGTAACCAGTCCACTAGTAACACTCTATACCCCTCCTCAACCACCCCTCATTACGTCACGTGTCATTAAGGCTCCCAACACTATTAATCATAAAATGGGGTAGTTAGTGGGGTGATGGGGGAGGCAATTAGCGACTATGAGAGGGGTGTGGATGGTCGGGGGTGACATGTGGGAGGAAGGAAGAAGTGTGTCTCGACCATCTGGTATACAGGAGTTCATTTCTTTATGGTTGACACACGCTATGTAAACACCTCCTCCTTTAATACAATAGACACGTGAACTTACAACAGCGACTCTCAGGCAACTTTGTCTTTAGTAACATCAATATAAATATACCTGAAGAATAAAGTTAATACAGTATATGTAAACATTATCACACATAGCCCCACACACACAGAGCCACACATACACACAGAGCCACACATACACACACACAGAGCCACACATACACACACACACACACAGTAGCATATCAACATCACAAGGTGTAGACAAGGCTCAAGCGTACACAGCCATGGTCGAGGTATACGGCGACATTTAAGCTCTACAAGACTTATTGGATCACCTGAAGATTAGCTCCACCTACAGCTTATTTCACCTGATGATTCCAAGGGGGGTTAGGTGAAGCTTGGGTTAGGTTAAGTTAGGTTAGGTTGGGTTAGTATTAGGCTAGGCTTGGCTATGTTATGTTAGGTTAAATTGTGTTAAGTCACGTAAGCATCAGGGTGGTTAATCTTAAAAGTAAAATAAGGTGGTAAGTTAATCTGGTGGAGCAGGAGACAGTAAGGTGACCACCCGAGGCTAAGCTGTGTTGATATAGTGAACACCTGCGTGGCTGCCATCCTCAGGTGAGAGTGTACGGGATGCCCCACCTGGCCTACACTACCAGCCAAGAGTATTTCCACGACAATTACCGTAGTTTATGGCAGTTCAACACACACACGTCTCTCCCCCCCTCACCTGTTAAAAAGGTAGACTCTCCCCCTCACATTCCTCTCTTCCTCACCTCTCAGCTTTTAAATGTAACACGAAAAATAAAGAAATAATAATAATAATCAATAATTATCCCAGTTTTCCTCTTCCAACTTAATACTCCACAATGTATTCTTATATTTCATTAGGCCTTTGCTATTTTACAGACGGAGAGAGAGAGAGAGAGAGAGAGAGAGAGAGAGTGTGTTAAAAATGCATTAGGGAAACGCAGATAACACACGAAATTTAAAACACATTACAGAAGACAGGATTAGGCTTCACAGTTTGCCTTGCCCCTCTCCCCACACACACTGTTAACACCTCGGACACAAATACACACTCATTAAAATTCATTACTTATGTTCACTCACTTACTATAATACACATCAGGCTCCCTCAATGGTACTATGCATTCTTACCATAGTCACACGTCACAAAAAGCCAAGTCATTAGGTCTTGATTGGTTCTTTGTCTTGATATTTTGTATGTGTGGCTAAGTCTTGCATTAAAATTTACCTTCGAACATTTTCTATGACGTTGATTTAAAGGAGGGGGTAACTATATTATACAGGGGTGCGATTCGGTCTAGGGAACCGGAAAAAAAAACATTTGAGCTGGAGGGTCTGGAGAAACACTACCCGGGAAGGTGTTACCATATTAACTTAATTTCTCAGTTACTCATTTTGGGAGCACCTGAGAGTTAAAATACACAGTACCCAAGTTCAAACATGTATGCATACAGTACAATAGTCTTAATAATTCCTTTACAAATTTTAGTTGTTACTAAACTTGAATTTAATACTTTTAATTGCGCACCATTATTGAGAGAAGATAAACTAAAGGATAAGCTTTTTTTTGGCACCGTTTTGTGTCGGAATTCAAAATTTAATACTTACCAAAGTGATTTATCACAAATGCACTAGCACCTGGGGGTTTCAATAGCATAATAGCACTAAAATAGGAAAACTAACCTAATTCCATGATATATACTGTACACAAAATATTTAGTGGTCTTTCCCATGTAATATTCACTCATTTGATTTTGTTTAAATTCTTAGTTTTAATTACATGAGCTAGTTTTTCAGGGAGAGTAAATGCTTGTTTTTGTTGCTGGAAGGCCTTTGTTCTTCCTTGATTATGAGCCATTTCCTCACTCTGTTTTCTCCGATTCTAACTTTCTTTAAAAAAAATAAATACAAATCTCTTATTTTCTTCCTGCTGCAACCTCTTCTGCTTAACGTGCTTCAATACCTACTGCTGGAGAGTTTTATGTTCTTACAATGGGGTTCCTCTCCTGGGGGGGTGACACATACTCTGACCTCCTGGGGTACACACATGCCCTGACCTCCTGGGGGACACACACATGCAGTCTCAGTACAAGTTCTTAAATATTCTAAATTTAAAAATATGCATCACATCCAATTTTTTTATAGTGGTGTTTATTTTAAGATTTAATTCTTATTAAATTATCTTTTTGGAGTTTTGGCCAGATTTTCTTTGTTTGGGAGCAGTGTGTGTGGTGGGGACATAGGCACATGGCTCCAAACACTGGCCACCGTTCTGTTGTTTCCGGGGAATAACAAAGAAAATAAAATGCAAAGGTTTCATTTCGGTGAATTTGTAACTTTGACCTACCGTAAAATTGTTTCCTTATAGTTCAGACAATTCTAAGACACCGTTCTTCTATGACGTTTCCCTCGCAAATGACCTTAATATGCCGGAGGATCCTCGTAACGTTTGCCTATATTCCTGAGAAATATATGAGAGACTTATATCTTACACATTACTGATGTTTTAAAAATTCTCTAGGTGTTTAATTAAAGGGTTATTAATTAACACGAATTACTCAAATCACATTATGAATCCAGATCCTTCATTAGCATGTAAGAGAGTACTGTAAATTTATATGAAACATTAATACAGTCTACATCGTGACCTCATCTGCTGAAACCAAGGTAATAGTTCAGGATTTTTCAGGGCGACATGACTGTGTTAAGTGAAACCTACAATAATGTGTTCAAGTGGTAAAGTTAGTCTATACTTGAGTCAATATATATAAGGCGGATTTAGGGTTGATGTCCACAATTTGATATCTGTTTAGAGTAACTTTGTCCAAATGACATCTCAAAGCTTTTGTGACTTTCTGCGATAATAATAACTCACCACCTATAGTTTCTCTTATGACTGAGTTACTCTGGCTGTACTGCAGTAGTGACACGCCTTAAACTCCTGATTCTGAAAGAGAAAGTTTTGAACCTAAAAATTCCTTTTGACAATAATCTTTGTCACCAATTGTTTTTCAAAATCTTAATATATTTACTCCAAATCATGAAGGTTTTTCAAAAAAATTCAAGTAAAAATCTGTACATATCACTGACAAAATTTATTAAGGAAAATACAGTTTTCAATAATATCCAACTTATTTATCATGTACAGTAGTTGTAATAAGCAACCATTTTGTATGACATGAGTAAAATATTTAAGTCAAGTAAATAAAAGTAAAACTCCTCTACATAACATTGGTGAACTGATGTTTTATCTTATGTTGGATGTTTTATTTTCTGGTTTATCAATACATAAAACACCACAACCCATCACAATCTTGGTTCAATAGTTATGTAACAAGTTCCATCTTTATCTGTAAACCTAAAAATATTTTCCCCTTCCTACCATTGATACACAAAATGCCAGTTAAGAATTTATCGTAGTTTGAAGTATTTATTACATCTTGTTGATAACCAAAGCTACATGTTTTCTGTATTCTAAGTTGGCTCAAGTCACCCGAGTCATCTTACTACTGGAGGACATCTGTGACACCAGCACACTACAATGGTCGACTTGTACATTATGTAGTCAAAATTATGATTGACTAATAATGAAGGCTGAACAAAGTCGGTCATCCTCACCAACCTAGTGTTTTATTTTAGCTCCTAATATGTCAGTAAAGTCCTGCCCCCACTCCCCAGTATGTCAGTTAAGTCCTGCCCCCACTCCCCAGTATGTCAGTAAAGTCCTGCCCTCACTCCCCAGTATGTCAGTTAAGTCCTGCCCCCACTCAGTATGTCAGTTAAGTCCTGCCCCAACTTAAACCTACATTACAGTGATACAGATACACTCATACAAGCATGAAACAGTGTGAACATTGAATGGCTTAATTATTCCATAGGACATTCAAAATTCCAAGATAACTTCCTAATTGAACTTTTGGGGGGAAACCATCAGATATGTCTACTGGGCATGAACTAAGGGTCCTGTACAAACGGTTGGCTCTCTCTCATAGAAAAGTTTAAATGATTCTTAGTTAAACAATGAGAAACATGTTTATACCTTGATCATTTCCTTGGGAGATATTGTTACAGGGTATAAGAATACTCAACAGCTGCTGCATTTACATAGCTGTTCATAGTGTTTCTTGTAAGTACACCTGGTCAGTTCTTGACAGCTGAGTGCTATTGGTGGAATGTCTGTCCAGGGTATTTATCTTTATTTTACCAGCCTCAGTTAGCAGGACTTGGAATATCTGGTTGGGTACTGCTGCCTGACCCCAGATCATTCCACCTTGATACGCTGCAAACATTACATGTTCCTTTATGGCAGACCGTCTTGGTAGAATTGCATTAGACAAAGCTGGACTAGACCTGTCGTACATCACCACCACAAACCTTTCCAAGACACGGAGTTCTTCTTTCCCAAGTTATGTCAGCCAATGTCTTCTCTACTGCCAGATATCACAGAGGGGAAACAATGGCTGGATAATCCATCCCCAGTAAACAGGATCTGAAACAGTAAACATCAACCTGTACACAAGAGTAAACAAGGAGCTTGGTACATATAAGCTTAAAGTCTTCAGTAGAGAAACTTTCCTCATTAAGAGTCGGTCCCGAAAGATGAAACATCATGTTTACAACGTGTAAGTCACTTTAAAGAGAAGCACAACATTACCTTACCAAATTATGTTTTATTTTATTGCTTCAGTTCTCAACTTGTGAACTAATAGTCTACAATGATAAACCTTACCAGTACAAGTGATTGACAAACACTGTACATTATAGCAAGACTGTGCTTCTATTTGCACACTTCCAGCCATCCCACATTAAGCTGAAGAAAGCTTATTAATTACAATAAAAACATTATCAATAAATAAAACAAAACTACCAAGCCTTTTTTATCAATAATTAAGCAAAACATCACAACACTGCTACATACCAAACACTGCCAGCTGCCTTTGATTTAACCAAAGATATGTGGACTTATTGGTACAGTACATTTGGTAAAGTCTTCATCGTCAACATCACTTCCATTACTCCTATGTTCTGTGCTGTTAGTCATTCAAATCATTTACACACCCAATGAAAGAGGTTGTCTAAAAGTGTGAAATAAAATACTCACCCAATGTGTTGTACTGTCTTCTCTACTGCCAGATATCACAGAGGGGAAACAATGGCTAGATAATCCATCCCCAGTAAACAGGATCTGAAACAGTAAACATCAACCTGTACACAAGAGTAAACAAGGAGCTTGGTACATATAAGCTTAAAGTCTTCAGTAGAGAAACTTTCCTCATTAAGAGTCGGTCCCGAAAGATGAAACATCATGTATTAATTTTATTTCCTAACCCATTAATACACAACTTTAATTATCAATCTATCTATATTAGGCAAAAATTATCCAATCAATATTCATAATGGTAGTGTGCTTTTGAGCCACGATGGTAAGTTTACACATCAAGGTGGTACAAGGATGGTGTGAGTGATTCTTATTCCCCCCCCCATCCAGTTATGTCAACCTTTTAAATATATTAACCTTTATATATATATATGGGGGCCTTAGACTCACAAGGCCGGATCTACAAGCGCTGTGTTTTAAAAAGTGAGAAACAAGCCTCTAAAGTTCTTCACTTGTTACTCCACAACCACTATAGATATCTAGGTGGGGTGGTTTTATTTTGAAGATATTTGTTGTTAAAGTTTTGTGTATGAGTCGTACATCACAGCCCATGCACATCTGGCCAAAGTACATGTATGGTTAGCATGAAGACTAAGGAACAACACAGTGAGGTAGCTAACACTGAGAGAAATGTTGTCTCACTCAATCCCCCAGATGTGTGCTCAAGGGCTGAAGTGGGTCTACCCTCTGAGTCATTGGCTCAACTGGGAGGTGTGGTAGGTGACGCGAGCCTGTCATTGGCTGCTATGCGAGTTGAAGGGATGTGGTGCAGTGGGGTGGTACTTGTGGCCTTGTGTGACAAACATTGACATGCTGAACACAGTCCTTTAAAGGCAGCATCACACTGGCATTTTTCGTTGATTTTTTTCGTCAACTTTCAGAAAATTGTCAAACTTTCTGTTGGCACCATCACACATGTTTAGAACCAACTCACCAGTTTCTCTCTTTCGACAACTGTCAACAAACAAGATGGATCCAACCGATGAAGAGAGCGCAGCAATTCAACACCTTTTTGGTGTATGAAGAGTCCTGGTGATCCCAGAGACAGAGGCACTGCCTTACTGTGGTCCACCAAGAACTCCTCAGAGAGGCGTGTCCATACTTGGGAAATTATTTTATCTTTTGGCTCCGTCGTGTTGTTGTTATTCCCGCGTGGTCAAAATGTAAACAACAAATGACATTTTCCGACCTCTATACAATCACAAAAATAAATATATTAAAGAATAATCTTGGGAAGAGTAATAATTACTTCATAATAATTTTAGGTTTATATTTTAAGTTAACTTGGTTTATTTCTATAACCATTTGTAGCATCAATTATTATAGCTCTCAAGTTGACTCCGGGAAGTTGTCAGTGCAGACGATCTGTACCGTTTGACAAAAAGCCAACAACGCTAACGATTCGTGGAAAAATCAACCCATAATGAAAAAGTTGACAATGGAAATGCTAGTGTGACGCCGTCTTTAGGTACACAAACTAATGTATTTCGGTGCTACTTTCAACCATGTGAGAGTAACACAAGGCCAAGCTCCACAAGACAGAACTCAACTTAGAGAATAAGTTGGTACCAACAGCTCCATTTCCCCCTCGGTGGTGCTTGCAGCCTCGTGTTTCTAAGGCCCTCGTATTATCTAATTTTTTCCCCCACACGGTAATCTCTAAATGCATTCATCACAGCATAAATCAATAAACTGTTTATCTAATGCTTCTAAATTATATAGATTAAATTAATTTTAAATGTCAAAGTAAACATTCACAAGAAAAAGCATATTACTAAATATAGACGTAACAGCAATCAGACTACCAAAAGTGTACCCTTTCCACGCCCCTCGTCTATAGCCACATAGCAGATTGGTTCCCCCGAGCGTACTCCCCCGGACTGCACATATATTTATATCGACCTTTTATGATAAATATTTAACATTTTCTAACATCCTCTCTCAAGTGCTAATGACTTGAAATCATTTACAGTTTGATAGTTCATATAATTAACATTATTTTAGATAATAACAGGTCTGCTTACCAACTGTCAACACATTTAGTTTGAATTTTCTATGAACCAATCAGCTATTAGCATAGAAGAGAGGCGGGACCTATGGGCACAGGTTAGCGTGGAATACTATAGTACATTCTACCCAACAAAAACAAAAAACTGCTAAATAATATTTGGTTATCTGTCATGACCTTATCAGTTAAGAGGCCACTTGGAGGCCCTACATAAAATACCCAGTCATTAATATACAAGTGGTGGTGGTGAGAGGTGAGGCATTGTTGTCAAAACTTGTTTCAAATTACCCCAATGACAACCAAGACACCAAGCCATTAAACAATCACTGTTAACCCAGACAAGTGTGTGGGAAAGTGGCTGTAAATTAATGATGCAAAATGAAGACAAAACCATTATATGTTAATTTAATCCCCAGTCGTTTACTACACTTGGCTGAGCAGACCTCTAGTACAGTACTGCCCTTCAAGGTTGTGTTTGTAACCCATCCTCGACACACTTATTGGTACAGTACATTTGGTAAAGTCTTCATCGTCAACATCACTTCCATTACTCCTATGTTCTGTGCTGTTAGTCATTCAAATCATTTACACACCCAATGAAAGAGGTTGTCTAAAATTGTGAAATAAAATACTCACCCAATGTGTTGTACTGTCTTCTCTACTGCCAGATATCACAGAGGGGAAACAATGGCTGGATAATCCATCCCCAGTAAACAGGATCTGAAACAGTAAACATCAACCTGTACACAAGAGTAAACAAGGAGCTTGGTACATATAAGTCTTCAGTAGAGAAACTTTCCTCATTAAGAGTCGGTCCCGAAAGATGAAACATCATGTTTACAACGTGTAAGTCACTTTAAAGAGAAGCACAACATTACCTTACCAAATTATGTTTTATTTTATTGCTTCAGTTCTCAACTTGTGAACTAATACCGGTAGTCTACAATAATAAACCTTACCAGTACAAGTGATTGACAAACACTGTACATTATAGCAAGACTGTGCTTCTATTTGCACACTTCCAGCCATCCCACATTAAGCTGAAGAAAGCTTATTAATTACAATAAAAACATTATCAATAAATAAAACAAAACTACCAAGCCTTTTTTATCAATACTTAAGCAAAACATCACAACACTGCTACATACCAAACATTGCCAGCTGCCTTTGATTTAACCAAAGATATGTGGACAAACTTGAGGCTGCCAGTCTCATGCCTACGACCTTACATAATATATAACAAAGCAAAGGACAAGCCACCCGGTTAACACACAAACAAACCAGGTCTGATGGATGAGAGAGGACCCAGTGAACACTTTCAACATGAAATCTTACTTGATACATTTCAACAGTATTCAAGAACCTGACTTATTTATCTCAAGATTTTCTGTTCATTTTATCAGGCCACCAATCTAAGCGTTTACAAATAACCTTTCATCTCCAAACCTGCAACCCCACTGTTCATTTATCAAGGGGTCACGTTAAATACACTGTTCCCCAAACTATAGTAGTAGGAGTAGGAACTCACCTGCCAACTCCTGTCTGCAGGTCTGAGTTTTGGGT
Organism: Homarus americanus; assembly: GCF_018991925.1. Classification (NCBI taxonomy): domain Eukaryota; kingdom Metazoa; phylum Arthropoda; class Malacostraca; order Decapoda; family Nephropidae; genus Homarus; species Homarus americanus. Next base: position 2,804,883 of record NW_024731965.1, on the reverse strand, counting down.
AGTACTGTACTTCAATCCATTGAATCTGAAATGCAAACATTTATTTGTATACATGAAACAACAAAGATGCAGTATATGATGCAAAGCTTTCAGTAAAAAACTTTCCTCACAATGAATTGGTCCCGAAAGATGAAACATCAGATAAGGACATCATAAAATATAAAATAACATATGAAATATCTTACCCTGTATAGATAAGATGGGTGTTTTAGGTGGATCACCCCATTGGTGATGTTATCTACAGCATATTGCTGCGGGTGAACCGCTGGACCTTCTCAAACAGTTCTGGGGAAACATCCCAAGTTGGCTGAAAGTCTTCTGGAAGGCAATGTCCTTCAGCAGGTGCAGGGCACTCAGCTTCCCATGACCAGAACTCTTGGTGTCACAGCCTGCAACCTGTCACAGATGCTTTCGCCTATTGCACTGCCTAGTTTGCTGGTGTCGACAAACCTCAGGCAGTTGCATGTGCCACGCTTGACATAAATGGGGCATGGGATGTCCTTGTGGAAGTCAAAGCATAGGTCCATGACACCAGTGTCATCAGCTGTGACTATCACAGCTTTTGAGCCAGAATTTACAGCATGCAATGCACGCAGCAGCATGGTGTAATATCGGCAGCAGGACCTACGGTAGTGACCTTCAGCAGCTACAAGATCTCTACTGACAATGGCAAGGATTCTGTTGTCCATGTTCCTGCACTCCTGATCTTGGCATCAGTTCACAGTTCTCTGCATTGTACAAGTCTCTCTTGTTTCCCGTCCTTTACAATAGTTGTTCGCTTTAGTAATATTTTCCAAGAGTCCAAACTTTGTGGTGATAATCAGTTAGTCTCTTCATGTGAGCAGTGGATGATGCAGCCTACATGTGGCCTCTTTGATGGCAATCTGTTGGATTCATCCTCAATATCCATCTACAGTCAGTTCTACCTGCAAAATATGACCAGTAATTAATGCTCCACACATTCATAAAGACAAAAACAGTAATTATACTCCATACACAAATACAAGATTATGTATCAGGCACATAACTTGGCTCCAAACAATGCACCTAGAAGATAATCCTGCTTGTTTCAATAAATAAATAGTGAACATGATAATAATGACTATCACGTACACAGGTTATCATGGTTAAGGGTGTACTATGCCTGCAGAAAAAGGCATTAAACTACTCATCTGGCTATCAATAGTTTTTACTTAACAGTGATGGTTCACAAATTCCCTCTATATTGAACTTTCCCCCCTTGAGTGGTACCAGGTCAAGCCCATGGACTAATATGCATAAAAATGGAATGCATGAAGCACTAAACATCAACTAGTGATGGCCAGCATTTAAGGGTTAAAATAACTCTTGTCTGAACACTAAATATCCTGGCAACTTAACTACCAAGACATCATTCAGTCTTCACATGCTCTCCCTCCATCCAATTACAGCAGTGATAGCTAAACACAAAGCTGTGGTAAGCACAGGAGGTAAACTTAACAAAATTGACCTCTTTACAGAAGCATCAGTTGTAAAGTTACATTTTTCATCACCACCAAACATATTAATATATAAACTACTTTTAAACATTTACTATTAAAAGCACTAGAGAAGAAATACTAACTCACAACCAGCCCCCATCTTATTACCTTCCTTCCATGGAACGTCTATGACCCAACTGTTCAATAAAATAATACTTATAGTATTTCCTATCAATGATTCTCTACAGACCTTTGAACAAGGTTGATCTAAGGGCAGCCATATGGATACACAGTTTGTCAAGGTCACTGGCACCCTCAGTTCACCCATGCATAGTTCCTAAAGTTACAGTTCATTAACATGACCATAGGGCAGGGCAGTGTCAGCCATGCTGCTGCCTTGTGTAATAAAGGAAGGTTAGGTTAAGTTTGGTCAGGTTCTTGGGGTGCTGGACAACTCATACCCATCAGAACATGGCACGTCGTACCCAATTACAAGATAACTCACACCCAATTTAAGAGACAGTTAATATATATATATATATATTAGGAACCAATATTTAGGGAAGGGAAGAAGAGAAATTAATGAATATCACTATCAGAAAAGAGGATGTTCTTAAGAGGATAAATAAACTAAAGAAGACAAAATCCCCAGGGCCGGATGAAATTTTCCCTCGAGTCTTGAAAGAGTGTAGGGAACAGATTAGCGGACCCCTCGTAAATTTATTTACAAAATCATTAGACATGGGAGTTGTGCCAGACTTGTGGAAACAGGCAAATGTAGTACCCATATTCAAAAAGGGAGACAGAGCATCAGCGTCAAATTACCGGCCGATCAGTTTGACGTCAGTAGTGGGGAAATTTCTTGAATCAATTATAGCAGATAGCATCCGATCACATTTAGAGAAAAGGAAATTAATCTACGACTCTCAACATGGGTTTACAAAGGAAAAATCTTGTCTAACAAATCTGCTGAACGTTTTTTAGGAAAGTCTTCGAGTTAGTAGATAATGACGAAAATTACGATGTTATTTACTTAGACTTTAGCAAAGCGTTTGACAGAGTACCTCATCAGAGGCTTCTGAGAAAAGTTAAGGCTCATGGTATCGAGGGGAAAGTTTTAAATTGAATAAAATCATGGCTCATCGATAGAACGCAGAGGGTCAGCGTAGATGGTGTTAAATCTGAGTGGGGCCGTGTAACCAGTGGGGTTCCCCAGGGGTCAGTACTAGGCCCACTCTGTTCATAATCTACATAAACGATCTAGATACTGGGATCAGCAGTGACTTAAGCAAGTTTGCGGATGACACCAAAATAGGGCGGCAGATTAATTCAGGGCAGGATGCAAATGCACTACAGGAGGATTTAAATAAACTGCAGGGGTGGTCTGAAAAAATAGCAAATGAAATTCAACACCAGCAAGTGCAGCGTACTTAATATTGGAAGAACAAATACTGTCAATGTATACAGCCTTAACAACATCAACATGGAGAAGTCGACTTGTGAAAGAGCCTTAGGGGTACTTGTAAGCCCAGACCTATGGCCTGGAAAACAGTGCGTTAATGTTCGAAATAAGGCAAACAGAGTATTGGGTTTTATATCTAGAAGTGTAAGTAACAAGAGTGCAGAGGTCTTATTGCAACTATAGACCAACCGGCCTATTGCAGACTCCTTATGTTCTAGGGACTCGTGTCCTTAATAAAAATTTACCATAACCTTTCATAAAATTCTACACACACACACTAAGAGATAATTAATGAAATCCATGACCAATGTTATAGAGTACAGTATATAATAAAGCCTAAATAAATGAAGGCAGCATGGCCATCACTCCCCCCTACACCACTACTATATCTCACCATCACAAATAAATCAAATACCCCTAAAACACCATCCCATACTTACGTTATATTATGTAGTTTGTAGTGGAAGTCTATTATAGGTGGTAAGGTATATATAGAAGGAGTTATGGCCCATAGTGTTGAGGTGGTGGGTGGACCGCGTGTGGTCTGCCCTGAGAGCCATGGTGGAGTGGCCGAGACCAGCACCTCCCTAACCTGTTGTCTATCCTTATTTTCTAGTAATATAAATACTTAAACCATATATTTATTATTTTAAACTAATTATGTATAATTTATATTGAGAAAATTATATATATAGTAATTTTTAAATATAGTTTATTTATTAAATAGTATAGTTTCTTCACGACACATCACTACTGTTACCAAATCAATATTTTTTCATTATTTTTTTATATTGTTGATATATAGTGTATCAATTAAAATATAATAAACCTTTAAAGACCTTACTCTCTTACTATCATAAATACATAATAATATATACACAACAGAAGCTGCTGTAATTAATGAAGACAAAGGTTCTCACACAGCCGCTGGGACCTGTGTGTACACTTATGTATCCCACAATTGTATTCTTATTTATAACCACAATTTACCTCACGTGTGTAAAAGAAGCATCTCTAACTCTGATCATTTTATGTATATTACAAAATTTACTGCAATAATAGAGGCTTAATTCATGACGATATACGACACGGCTATCCCAGTGGAGGTTTAATTCAATTGTTTATTCCTTGATAGAGGAAGCGGGGTCCTAGTGCTGTCACTAGGTACCCCTGTACAATAACACCAGAAGCATCTGGCAAGTGTGACAAGTATATACAGTATAAATATTATAAAGGGGCTTACTAAAGCCTAAGGAAGGAAGGATATTCCTTTAACACATAATTAATATTATTTACAAAATATCTGGTCAGTATTGGGAGGATCATCGTCAGGGGGTGGTGGTCCAGCAGGCGTTGTGTGTGGGGACATCTTAGGAGGTAGTGGATAAGGGTGCGGCTGTCGGGTCTTCTGCATAATGCACAAGAGCGTTGCTCAGGGGATGCGGGGATACCAATCTCCCAAGCAAAGTCATACCCAATGATGATACGGGCAGCAATCACGTCCCCCTTCCGCGACCCTTTCCCGTAAACCTACGAGAGGTCAGGAAGGTTACGGAGGACATCGTACCAGGTGGGCGGGGAGTAAAAGTAAATAAAAGTAAATACTATTGACTTCAGAATATCTCCTTGGTGGACTCGCTGTGATCGCCTTGTTCTCCCACCCACAACTTGGACCCCCATTTTAATATTCCTGGATCCGCCTCTGCCCTAGGAAGTCATTACTGTACTGAGAACAAATATAAACACTGTAATAATAATTATATGTTTCTCAGACTTTATTCTTATTTCGTATTTTATATTAGTTTCAGTTTTACGAGTTTGTCTTCTCGTGAAAGGTCGGGTTTTGTTTAATTAATTTGAAATACTCGCTTGATTTTATATTACTACTAATATTATACACCTGGTAGATTAATTAAATAACCCCATTAATAAAAACTTATGATTTACTGTAGGTTATTCCTTAATGAAGTGATATATGCCCTTGTTTCTAATGCCCGTATTTTATAATTACCTGACTTCTGACATCATATTAATATATATCTATTCACGTAATGAATCTATACATTCTAGTTTATTTTATTTAGTGTAGGAGAGAATAAGGTGCCGGCTAGACGTCACTTGGCAGAGAGCCTCACTTGGTCAGCTGACTGCCGGCTGTCTGCCCGTCGCCCACTGTCTGCCCGCCACCCACTGTCTGCTGCTGTATGAGTCAATAATAATAATGTGGAAAATCCTTACACAGTTCACGTTTGAAATAAATATATATAATTTCATGTGACGATTACTTTTGACTTAATTAAATCAATGTTTCTCAATGTTTCCTGAGAATAAAACAAGAACTTTAAATAATTGACTTTAGTTAATTATACATCTAATGCAACAGTTATGAATAAAAATATAAGAAAAAATACCTATTTATTATGATGATAAAAACATGAAGGTAATAAATATTTTGAAATACAATACCATTTTATAATTTATAGCAATAAAAGGATAAATAATTGTTAATATTACCTAATAGAACATCTTCACGAACGTAAGCAAAAGACACCGGTATATCGTCTGCTAGGATGACGCATGCGCACTGACGTCATGGCACCAATGACCAATGGGAGAGAACTGTGACGCATGCGCACTGACGTCATGGCAGCAATGACCAATGGGAGGAGAGAACTGTAAACCCGAACAGCTGATCATAGAATGCCAATACTTCCAATTAAAAATATCTAATTTCATATTATAAACGTTATTTAATATTTATAATAGGATATGTAACTTATAATAAATTTTTTTTTTATTTTCTATGCATGTTATTGATGAAAAATATGTTGTTGTAGTTATTTTAATAATGGATATAATTAAGGATATGGTGAGGTATGGAAGGTAGAGCCGAGTAAAGCCGAGTGGAGGCGAGGGTGGTGGCGGGTGTCGGGTCGGCCATCACTCCTCACTAGCCACCATGTTGGGAGCTGCTGCGCGCGCCTGCTCCTCTGTCCTTAAGGCGACCAAACCTACCATCGTCGCCAAAAATCTTCAAAATGCAGGCACCAGGACCGTCCCAGCTCTGTACATCAGCCGTGAGTTATTAAATAGCGTCTGTAACTGGTGTCATAACGTAAAAACTGCAGCTTTAGTTGAGTGCCGGTAACTTGCCCGGTGAAGATGGCGGCCGGCTATCATATAACCGGCCATATTTCTATAATTTATCTATTACGTGTCTCTTGATGGTTGATGATGCTGCTGTATACGATATGAAGGCAATTGATGATTGTTGTAGCGTTATAAGGTATTGTGGGGACGTCAGCTGATCAGCCCGGCCACTGTTGTCTGGACCTGATCCCTCTCCCTCCCTCCCTCCCTCCCTCTCTCTCTCTCTCTCTCCCTCTCACCACTTGTAATTCACACTGACATATTCCCATGATCAATATCTCCACCAGAACCACATATAAAATATTTAAACATTGACGAGGACTTCCGCTCCACAGCCCTGGCCACTAAGGGGTGTACAGTACAGCAGTCTTCCAGTGCTTTGAGTTCCTGTTATTATATTGTAAAGTTCATCTGATAACCCTTCTTAATTCACCCCAAGATTAACTATCCTAATGCTAATCTGACCTAGGCATAAGGGTGGTTAATCTCAGGTTGGTGAGGTGACTATAGAGGGGGTAGGGAGTCGTATTAGATACTTCAATGTAACAAAATATCCATTAAGTTATATTATTGTATATATTGTTCAAAAACGTATTTACTCATTGGTGTTCAAAGGCCGCGGTGTAGAACTACCAACTGTTCAGAAACAGGTTGAATAACATTACTCAGAAAGCCTCCAGTCACATTGACCCCAGGACCTCCCAAAAATAATAATAATAATTACTGAAAACCTTTTTTTAGTGTGTCTTTGGTGTACATATTGATTTTAAGTCAACAGTAGCATTATAAAGTGAAATATATGTAGTACTGAACAGTTAATTTTATTCCATACTTACAAGGGTGTACGGTGGGCTCGTTCATAGTTGTGAACTAGTCCACTTCTTGGCAGCCTTAATTGAGTGTCCCAACACTGATAAGGTTTAACACGTTGAAAGAATTTTGTTAATTATATTTATGTACAGTATTGCATGTGGTAATTGAAACAATTGGTTAGTGTGATTTATGACTAGATTAAAAAATTAGGTGATGACACAGGTTTTGCGTGCCATACATATTCATGGTGACCTATCCTGGCCAACTGAACTAAGAAGTAATGTGTACTGTTTCATTTAATGGTTCCAGTGTTAACTAGGTCCATCCTTTCAGATCGTAACTATGCTGCCAAGGCTGAAGCCGCCACCCAGACTGGAGTGGCCGCCGGCAGGATTGTGGCAGTAATTGGTGCCGTAGTTGATGTCCAGTTTGATGGAGAGCTGCCACCCATTTTGAATGCTCTGGAAGTAGAGAACCGTGTTCCTCGGCTGGTGCTTGAGGTTGCCCAGCATCTTGGTAAGATATTATTTACCACTTCACATTGATTATTCACTGTACACCTCACCCAAACATGTCTCTAATCTTACAATATTCACCATCACTTTCCTATACAATTCCTCACTAAAAATACATATAATGCTCCCTTAGTTTCTTTGTAATCTTGTGTTTTATTAATAGTTTCAAGGAACATTGTGCTTCATGATCGATTATTGTCATAACTGTAGAAATTAAGAAGTCAGAATGTTGGAATTTGCATGAATTTTCAGTTTATAAGTTTTTGATGTATCAGCAGTTAGCATCAGTGTTAGGAAGACTAAACCAACCTAATCCTCTTGTGTCCTGCAGGAGAGAACACTGTGCGTACTATTGCTATGGATGGTACCGAAGGTCTTGTCCGTGGTAATGCCGTGAAGGATAGCGGCAGCCCAATTTCCATTCCTGTTGGGCCTGGAACACTTGGTCGCATCATTAACGTGATTGGTAAGTTGGGACACTGCTAAGAAGTTTACGAGAAAACCATCCCTGGTATACTGTTGTGGGTGATGACATTGGGTTCTACTGTTTGTGGTAAAGAGTTTAAGATGGTGTGTGTGGAAATTGATGTGGGTACTTGCACAAGGTATGATTTTTATAGGTAGTTTTACAGGTTGATTTTGTGGGCGGTAGCTTATGCTTGTGAAATGCATTGATGGCGGCAAGATGATGTGATTTGCATGGGTAGTGGTATGAGGTTGAGAGTTGCATGTAAAATGGCAAAAGATTTGATAGGTTGATGGTAGGAGAGGGAAGTATTGGGGAGAAGGAAGAATGGGGTGAAGGAGTGGACATGTAGGAAGCAGTGTGCAGGACTAACCAAATCAGAGTACAATACATCTATGACAGCAGAAAGTATCATTGAAGGAAGAAAATATATGCATTTTGCCTTTGATTCTGGCCGCCCTACTATTAATTTCATCGTTTCACTACTTATCGGCTTAATAGCCATTAGAGCAGTCTGTTCTTTGTTACTTAGACCTTCAGAATTGTCCAGTGTTATTACTGGAGGAAACTCTTTATAGTAAATTAATGAAATGGCTTGGAAAATTTGATATTTGGGGAAATAATGAGACAGCCAGCAAACATATGTATTGTGCAGAGAAGGTAAGAGTATTGTTTTCATGACAATACTAGTTTAAGATTATCATTGCTCTGAAATGTTGACTCGGGGTCCCTTAGTTGTGTGAGGCAAGATTCAAAGTTGTTCTTGGTATCATACAGACATTGATTTCTCTCCCATTCCATTCTTGTATGTAAAAACATTAAATACCACAAATATTATTATATATTGTTAAGGTAATTACAGCTATTGCTCAACAAAGCTGCCCTGCCTCGTCTATTGTCAAGCTGTGAGGTTTTCCTATACCATAATTCACTGGTGTATTATAAGTAACTGTAAGGTATAGGTCCATTTGTTTTATAGTTCTCTGATCTTTCTAGGTGAGCCAATTGATGAACGTGGTCCCATCCCTACGGAGCATTTCTCTGCCATCCATGCTGAGGCTCCTGACTTCGTTGACATGTCTGTTGAGCAGGAGATCCTTGTAACAGGCATCAAGGTGGTAGACCTGCTGGCCCCATACTCCAAGGGTGGAAAGATTGGTATGTATCTAGGATAGAGGAGTGAATATTTTCATGAGATTGTTGAAATTATTTTGTTAATTCTGCCCTTATTGCAACTTATCAGCCTCGTGTTTTCAGGTCTGTTCGGTGGTGCTGGTGTAGGCAAGACTGTACTCATCATGGAACTGATTAACAACGTTGCCAAGGCTCATGGTGGTTACTCAGTGTTCGCCGGTGTCGGTGAGCGCACCCGTGAAGGCAATGATCTCTACCACGAGATGATTGAATCCGGCGTCATCTCCCTGAAGGATGACACCTCCAAGGTATCTCTGGTGTACGGTCAGATGAACGAGCCTCCAGGTGCTCGTGCCCGTGTCGCTCTGACTGGCCTCACCGTGGCAGAGTACTTCCGTGATCAGGAAGGACAGGACGTGCTGCTCTTCATCGACAACATTTTCCGTTTCACTCAGGCCGGTTCTGAAGTGTCTGCTCTTCTTGGACGTATCCCATCCGCTGTAGGTTACCAGCCTACTCTGGCCACTGACATGGGTACCATGCAGGAGCGAATTACCACCACAAAGAAGGGTTCCATCACATCCGTGCAAGCCATCTATGTGCCCGCTGATGACTTGACTGATCCTGCCCCTGCCACCACTTTTGCTCACTTGGACGCCACCACTGTGTTATCTCGTGGTATCGCCGAGTTGGGCATCTACCCTGCTGTGGATCCCCTCGATTCCATCTCCCGTATCATGGACCCCAACATCATCGGACACGAGCACTACGATGTTGCCCGATCTGTGCAGAAGATTCTCCAGGTGAGTTTGAAAAAGGATGTATATTGATATACTATACTGTAGTATTACAGTATTTACAAAGTTGATTTTTCAGTAAAACCTTGCAATTGTGTATGTACCCTATGCATTTAAAAAAAGTGTGTAACTAGAAATAATCTTTCTCACAGGATCACAAGTCACTTCAGGATATTATTGCTATCTTGGGTATGGATGAGTTGTCTGAGGAGGACAAACTTACAGTAGCACGTGCCCGCAAGATCCAAAAGTTCCTGTCTCAGCCCTTCCAGGTTGCTGAGGTCTTCACTGGTTATTCTGGCAAGTTTGTCTCTCTGGAGAAGACCATTGTAGTAAGTACAGTACATTATTTATACAGTTTTGGAACTTCATCTTGCTTATTGTTTTTTCTTCACATTACAATACTAGTATTTTAAGGACTTCTCTTGTATATGGCCACTTTTTGTCATTTGAGTTTCATATATTTTGGACAACAGTTGCCCCTCTACTTGAGTACTGGATGATAATTTCATTATCTACTACAGTATTGGTTTAACTAAGATCAGGAAGCTGAAGTGTGTAGGCGTCTCGAGAACTTTATACAGAGCCTCCCAGATATTGGTACATCAGCACTGATAACATCATAAAGATGATTAAATTCTGGTGACCTTAACTTACTTTTCAGTCTTATAGGTTTTGAGTATTAAATATACAGGGTAGGAGGTTAAATCAACGAGATAGATTAAAAGAACAATCACAGCCAGACTTAAGCGACGGCCGCACTGAGAGCAGGTGGGCGAGGAAGACTTTCTAGCATTGTAACCATATAGACGTGGCTGCAGCAGGCGAGTGCCTGCTCTCATTGTGGCCGCGGCCTTAGGTGTATTGGCATCAAAGCCCTCTAGTATTTTGGGTGCTGTCTCAAGAGTTCAAAACCTTGACCAGGGTATAAATGCCTTGTGAAATTTTGACCAGTGAAGCACTTTAAGGGAAGAGAGAGAATACTGTATGCTGAAGACCAATTTCAAATCTATTGATCAAATGTTTAAACTTTATGAATCCGTCCATTTGTATTGAAATGATAGTTAGTCCAATAATAATGTAAGAGTTTGTGTCATTTACAAATATCACTGCAAGTAATAAATGGTTTTGTATGTTCATAATAAAAAATTTTGAAGCCTGGGTTGGTGTGTATCGGGATATTTTTTTTTTTTTTTACACCTCCTATTGGAAGTATAAAGTATGGAGTTTACTATTTTTCTTTAATTTGATGACTCGGGCTGAATATGATTACTGTTGTGGTAAATTGCTTTTAAGGTACAGTACAAATTTATAACATGTCTTAACTCATATTAACCATAGCTTGGCAGAGTTTATTTAAGGAACATTATGATTTTTTGCAGAAGTTTAATCCTCCCCCTCTAGAATATTACCATCCCATGAAGCTGTTTATTCATTGGTGTTCACTTTTTACAGAGTTTCAAGGAGATATTGGAGGGCAAGTACGACCACCTGCCAGAGGCTGCCTTCTACATGCAAGGCGAGATTCAAGACGTGATCGAGAAGGCCGAGCAGTTGGCAACCCAGGGAAGCTAAGCGTTGTGGCTAGAGATATCTTTTTGGTTAATTTAATGCTAAGTTATGTACAGAGTGCTTGTAAACGTTCCAGTAACAGTCGTTACTTAGAAGTACGCTGGGCACAGCTCTGAAATTATGGCAAAACATTTAACATGGGTATTCCAAAAAAGGAATCAAATGTGTTGTACAGAATTCCAGTGAGAATGTAAATTTATATAAATAAATGTTAAAACCCCTTTTTTATTTTCTTGTTCAAAACCTTTCTTACTAGTTATTATGGAAGCATTGCTGGCAAATGATTTAGTCACTCAAAATGTGTGGTGACAATGATAAGATTTTGAAGTGTCTGCAGTGAGGATAAGGTGACTAAAGTGAATGTGAAATGAGCTCTGTGGCTGGGATTGAGTTGAGTGTAAAGTGGTTGAACAGGTGAGTATAAAGTGACAGCTATGATATGAGTAAGGAGTATGTCAGTAAAATAAGTCGTGAGTGAGGCAAGAAGTGAAAGTGCGATAACATAGACTTAGGTGAGAATAGGTATAAGGTGACTTAGAAACTTGGAATATAAAGTAACAAGTTACAGTAAGAGGCGAGTTTACAAGTTAGTGTGAAATGATAAGCAAATGTGTAGGAAGTGACAGGTGAAACGATAGTGGGGTGGAAGGGGGGTGCCAGTGAGGAGAGGCTCAGTGCCAACTAGCAGCTGGTGTGGGGTTCTGGCAGGAGGCTTGGCACCACTCCCGCCTGCATAACACCAGTGTGTGTGTGTTCCGGCCGCCGACACACGTCTCCCAGTTACTGCCTCGCCTAGGAGTATCAACTCTTGTGATTAGTGTGTGGGCCATTTTCTCTATAGTAGAAGGATCACTTGTGGAGACTGCCAAAGTTTTTATAATCTGCACAGTTACCTAAGCTCTCGTCATTAATTATAATTACCGACAACTGAAGAAAGTATCAGCCATTCAGTTTGACGTTAATATGTGGATAATATTTACTAAGACTATCTGAAGAACAGTGAACGATCAGAGTTCTTCACCCTCCTACTTAACTGGGGACGAGGGGGCTAAGTACTGGATGAAACGACTGAACATTTGGACAAGCACTGGATAGACTAAGCAAGCATATCCTCAAGAGTAAACCTTAACGAGAAAACGGGCAGGTGAAGGAGGCAGTTTATGACCCTCCCTATGAAGGTGAGTGTGGAGGAATTCCCATGTACAGTTGGCTCCACTCCCGCGTCTGCCACCTGGTGTTGCCACTGCTCTCCCCGAGGTGTAAACCCCCGAACTCTGAAGTGTGAATTCAAAGCATTCTTTAGTAAGTGAGGAAAGAGGTGTTGGGGGGTGGTACTCTGGGTGAGGACGGGAAGTGTACACCACATCAGTCGGGAGAGATTACATGTAAAATAACGTGTTGGCAATACCGACGGTGTTCCTTTATAAAAGGGGCATTTGTGAGCAAATGTATAATGGAAAAGTTTGACTACGAGATGAAACTTCTCCAGCTGAATAAAATCGTCTGGCGGCAGTAGCCAGAATATAATAGATAAGAAGACATTGTACCGAAGAAATTAATTAGGACTTGGAAGTATCATGTGTTGTCTAATGGTAGACCCTGCTGCCATATGTGACCAAGTCCCAGGTTGTTGATCTGACTTTCTGCCTCATTAACACACAATTTCAGGATCTCAATTGTTTCTTTTCCTTTAACAACACAACACATACCCCGTTTCGCAATCTTGATTTTTTTATTATTATTATTATATTTTCGCCCCTCAGGCCCCAATGTGGGTCAGTGATCTGTGCCCAGGTGGGCTAATACCCTAAAAAAAAAATCAGGAAGGAGGCGCCACATATTTATTGTAATACAAACTTGACGAGTACAAAAATAGTTCATTTGGGAGCAGCCCAGTTTAGAATCAGCGAACCACATGCATGGTTCAGTTGTGTCAAACATACAGTGAGGTTTGGTTAGGTTCAAAATATTGACATTATTATTATTATCAAATGAAGCAATTTATGATGCAAAAGGATATAGCTGATAGTTATTCAGTAAAATTGTTAAAGTAAAAAAAAATAATTTCGGAACCTATGCTACACCCCCCCCCCCTCCAGGCGAGTGACCAGAACTGCATGATAATCTTGTACACTGCAGGGAACGGGTGGAGGCCCAGCAGTGGTGTGGCCCAGCAAAGGTGTGAGGTGCGGCCACACAGCATCATGATCGACCTGGACAACCGGTGTTAAGTTAACTCGTAGTGTTGGGTGGTGATACGGTCACAGGTGAGGACACAACAGCCCAGGTATGTTGTGTTATTTGTTGACCCGCGGGCACCTGGCGGGAGTGCCTCTCTCCCGCACACTGTGGTCACACGTCGCTACCGCCCTCGACGCTGCCTCCATAGACGAGTCGCCCCAACACCTCGTGTCGCAGCTACTGATGGCCAGCTTACTACACCCCCTGACCGCCGCCGCCCCCAGGGACCCCGCCCACGCCCGCGAGGTGCTCGAGTGGCTGAGAGAACAGTGCCAGGCTCGAGGGTGGCACCTTCCGCCAGAGCTCATCCATGAGGCCTTGTCTCACCCAGGTGAAGTACTGGAGGTGTACTACAAGACGTACGTCGGGTGGGGCGGCAGTGCAGTGGGTCGGGTGGGCGTGACGCTGCTGGAGAGTGGCAGCGGCATCACCCACAACACCACAGGGCTCACCACCTGGTACGGGGCGGCCGTGCTGGCAGACTGGGCCACCGACAACGAGGTATTGGCGGGGCGGAGGGTGGTGGAGTTGGGTGCTGGGGTGGGCTTCACCGCCTCCGTCATCCTCACCAGCACCGCAGAAGGTCGCCCACCACCCACCACCTACCTCCTCACCGACTGTCACCACCACGTTCTTACTCTCCTGCACCATAACCTGACGCTCAACCTGGCCTCACCACCACCCAAGGTAAACTGTACTTCACACAGGTATACCTCACACAGGTGTACTTCACACAGGTATATTTCACACAGGTATACTTCACACAGGTATACCTCACACAGGTATACTTCACACAGGTATATTTCACACAGGTATACTTCACACAGGTATACCTCACACAGGTATACTTCACACAGGTATACTTCACACAGGTATACTTCACACAGGTATACCTCACACAGGTATACTTCACACAGGTATACCTCACACAGGTATACTTCACACAGGTATACCTCACACAGGTATACCTCACACAGGTATACCTCACACAGGTATACCTCACACAGGTATACTTCACACAGGTATACCTCACACAGTGCATACCCCACACAGGCATATTTCACACAGGTATACCCCACACAGGTATACTCACACATGTATACCACAGGTATATCTCACACAGGTATACCTCACAGCAGAGAGTACTTCACACAGGTATACTTCACAGGTATCAGAATGGTGGGTATACACCTCACACAGGTATAATTTCCACACAGGTATACCTCACACAGGTATACTTCACACAGGTATACCTCACACAGGTATACTTCACACAGGTATACTTCACACAGGTATACCTCACACAGGTATACTTCACACAGGTATACCTCACACAGGCATACCTCACACAGGTATACTTCACACAGGTATACCTCACACAGGTATACCTCACACAGGTATACCTCACACAGGTATATTTCACACAGGTATACCTCACACAGGTATACCTCACACAGGTATACCTCACACAGGTATACTTCACACAGGTATACTTCACACAGGTATACTTCACACAGGTATACCTCACACAGGTATACTTCACACAGGTATACCTCACACAGGTATACTTCACACAGGTATACCTCACACAGGTATACTTCACACAGGTATACTTCACACAGGTATACAGCCAACTGTCTCTTAATTGTGCAAAATGAAAAATTAAATTATGTAAACAACTCGTGAATAATATGTCATCTTATTCATTAATTATTACCTGAATAATATTGATCTCTGTGGACAGGTGAGTAATTGATTATTAGGCTGGTGCACTTATGGCCGTCTGCCTCACCTGACCTGACCTAACCTATCCTAACAGTGTCATGCTCCTCCACAGAGACAAGACCTGGAGGTGTTTCAGCGTGAGGTGAGCGAGGAACTGGTGAAGGGGGAGGTGGAGGCCGGGGAGGTAGTTAGCTGGCCTCCTGGTGGTGCTACTACTACTCCAGTTGTAAGTTAATATACCTCCTGTAACTTACTAAACCACTGCCAGTTATATCCTCCAGTCATACTCCACTAGTTGAATTTATAAGCGAAATCAAAGTCTATTTTAACATTTTTTGATCGTTTACAGGAGTTAATATGATATGTTCATTAATACTAGAGTTTGAGGATAAATATTTGTAGTTTTATTATTTGGTGTAAGTGTCTTGGTGAGATGAGGTGAGGCAGACCTTGTTGTCGTCGGCAGGCTGTGGAGGGAGGAGGTGGATCGACTGAGGTGAGTGTGATGCAGGTTGACTGGCGCCACCCCCCGCCCCTTCCTCCTGTAGACGTGGTGGTGGCTTCTGATGTGGTCTATGCCAGGCACCTCATACCTGCCCTCGTCACCTTGATCAGGTAACTTAGTGTGGCCAGAGATGAGCTAATCTAACCTAACCTGACCTGACCTAAACTAACCTAACCTGACCAAACAAAACCTAACCTAACCTGACCTGACCTAAACTAACCTAACCTGACCAAACAAAACCTAACCTAATCAAAGCTAATCTAACTTATGTGACAGTCCTCTAAACTGACTCACAGATCAGCAGAGTCAGTGAGTGAGAATAAGTTGTTTACCTTCCCCTACAAACCAGCATCAAACTCACTCCTGAATGAAGCAAGATTTTGTTGGGCAATGCGACCCCTCCCCCCCACTTCACCCCCTCTTTCATCCCCCCCACCAGGCAGGTACTCCAACCCCAGGTACTTGCGATCTCCAGCGAGCAATGAGCAACTCAGCCAATAATAAGTCGTGTAATTAATTCTCTTCATACATAGAGCGAATGTCTTTTGTTATTGATTTGAACTTTGACATGTAAAGAGGTGACGTCATAAATGAATCGAGAATGCGTGATATGTTAAGGAGACGTCACAAATGAGTCGAGAATGCGTGATATGTTAAGGAGACGTCACAAATGAGTCGAGAATGCGTGATATGTTAAGGAGACGTCACAAATGAGTCGAGAATGCGTGATATGTTAAGGAGACGTCACAAATGAAGTCGAGAATGCGTTATGTTGAAAGGTAACGTCACAAAATGAGTCGAGAATGATATGTTAAGGAGACGCTCAAAATGAGTCGAGAATGCGTGGATATGTTATGACACGTCATAAATGGCTCATAATTTATATGAAGCGGCGACGCCAAACAGTCGAGAATGCGTGATATGTTAAGGAGACGTCACAAATGAGTCGAGAATGCGTGATATGTTAAGGAGACGTCACAAATGAATCGAGAATGCGTGATATGTTAAGGAGACGTCACAAATGAGTCGAGAATGCGTGATATGTTAAGGAGACGTCACAAATGAGTCGAGAATGCGTGATATGTTAAGGAGACGTCATAAATGAAGTCGAGAATGCGTGATATGTTAAGGAGACGTCACAAATGAAGTCGAGAATGCGTTATGTTGAAAGGTAACGTCACCTAGGGTTTATTTTTACAATATTGGTAACACAAGTTTATCACCAGCGGTACAAATCATGCATCACGTCAATGTGTTTATGTGTGGTGCTGGAGTCTATAACCTTTTAACTAATATTATTCTTACTATTGTCATATTTTGCGCAAATGTGTGATGAAGATTCCAAGATCTCACATCATCATCTCCTCGTCCTCTATTTAACAGCGTCTATCATCTTCCCCCTACATAATGTTTCATTTGTCTCCAATAATATAACCACCAATAATATAACCACAGTGTATCTATCATATATAGGCCTTACAATGTGTGGTGATGGTGTGTGGTGTCTCGGATTCACAGGTTCAGGGTTCATGGATGGGAGAGAGAGAAAGGTGTGACAGGTAATACTTCTTTTCCCTGACTGTACACCTGGGCTAGTTACCCTGTATTTAAATGCCTGTGTTATCCTCAGGTCAATCTTAGACGGCAGCGGCTCACGACAATTCGAAGGTAACCAGGAAAAGCAAGGCGTACTGGCGAACAGCAAGTCAACACGAGGAACTGGTCGACTGCAGGGGAAATCAGACGAGGTTAACAAGAAGGATGAAGGAAGTTTGGATTATCGGGGTAAAGGAAGTGAAGAGGAAGAAAGACAAGGAAGGAGAGAGCGTGAGGCATTCATAGCTTGCACACGTCGTAATCAGGAGACATTGAGTGTGTTTCTGGAGGAGGTGAGTCGACAGGGGCTGACCTACACCCTCGTCTACCAGGCCACCCTACACACAGACACCGCTCTCTTCCTCTACAACGAGACGCACCTCCCCGTCAAAATCTACAGGATCACAGTACCTCCTCCTCCTCCTCCAGAGCCCTCCTGTGATGCATGAGGCTGCTGGTGGGAGAGGAGACCATGGGAGGCGCGGCTTGAGTTTTGGTGGAGAGAGAGAGAGAGAGGGAGAGAGCTCTGAGTAACACACACAGGAAATAAGGTTCCGGGGTATAAGGGGGAACTAGTCAGGCCAGAACAGTGAGTGAGACACCGGACGCCCACAGTGGTGACGTGTTGTGTTGTATAAAGAGAGTGTCCCGTCAAGACCGACTGGTGTGGTGATGGTGACAATGGTGGAGGCGGTGAGTCAGACCCAACACCTTGAGTCACCACGCCTGAAGTGGTTCCCCAGCCCATCAACCTCTCTCATATAAAGTTCCACACGACGCACCAACATTCACACTTAGCAACAATAAAGACAATAACAACAAATTCACTTTTCGTGTAAATTTATTCAAAATAAAATTGTGAAAAATATAATTTGTATATTTATTTATTTTTTTTACAAAAGTCCTCAGTGGGAAGAGGTGACGCAAGATGCTGACGTGTGTGTGTGAACTTCAAACACTCTGGCCACACGCTGAGGCTGAACCTGTCTTGTATTGTGAGATTAAGATAATCGTCACCAAACACTGTTACACCTTTACCGTCCATCAAGACGTGTTTATGTCTCCGTCTTCAGGTGTGGTGGTCAGAGGATCACCCACTAACACTACAATAAATAAAGTTAAGAAATGACTACATCCAGGAACCATGGCGGCCTGTCTCTCTCGTCCTCTGACAGCTGTAAGGGCTCTCATGGGGCAGCTGTAAGGGCTCTCATGGGGCAGCTGTAAGGGCTCTCCTGGGGCAGCTGTAAGGGCTCTCATGGGGCTCTCAGAAGACAGGCCAGGGCGTCGCCCGGAAGAGCATGAGACACCCGTACAATTCAATCATTACAGAGGGCGACTGTGTGGTCAGCCACACCCTCGGGGCACCAGCCACTATTGATAGGGGTCAGCGGGAGCCTCGGGTAGGTTGGAGGCCAACACCCTGAAGCCGTAAACATCGTCGGCCACGTAGCTCACCGTCTGCAGCGCCCCGTTGGCGTCGATGTAGGAGTAGGAGCCCCGGGTGACGCCGTCTGGGGTGTGAATCTCGTGTTTACTGGAGGGGCCGCCCCCGTACCCGTACTCGAACCCTCCCAGCTCGTTCTGAGAGTGGAACTGAGTCAGTACTTGAGGAGCCACCACGGGGCCGGGAGAGGCGAGGGCTGCTGCCAGTGATGTAGGGAGAGGCACCCGGGCAACATGGTGCAGATCTTGTGGGTCAGCCTTTATGAAAACGGCGTGAGTGTTGGCGATGTGGCTGGGAGCTGGCAGGGAAGGGGGCGGGATGAAGACTGGGGCGGATGGTGTGGGGAGAGGGTGTGGGTGGTGGACTGCAGGGGTAGATATGGCCACTGGCACAGGAGGACCCGAGGCCTTGACGGTGTAGGTTGGAGGGACCAGCACGTTGGTGAGGGCAGGAACATGGCGGGGCTCCTCCTCGACGGGCTCACCGGAGGACAGGTGGACGGGAGGAGGAGGAGGGGGGAGGTAACTGGTGGAAGGGATGGCACGCTTAGCGCGGGCGGCCTTGACCTCGGCAAAAGCCCGCAAGTGGGCGGCAGTGGCTGCCTCTACCTCGGGAGTGTGCTTAACGGGCTCCGGGAGGGGGACCACAGCAACAGTGGGAGCAACGGGTACCTGGGGCAGGTTGGAAGCCTCCACACGGAAACCATTACGGTCCGCCACGTAGTTAGCTGTCTGCAGCTCCCCGTCACTGTCCACGTAGGTGTAGGAGCCCCTCACAGCGCCGTCCATGGTGCGCACCTCGTGGGCGGTGGACGCATCTCCCACATAACCGAAGGCGTACTGGCCCAGCTCGTCCTGACTGTGGTACTGCGTCTTGATTATTGTGGGCACTGGGGCAGGGGCACCTATGGAGTTGGAGAAAGCTCTCGACAACAGTGAGCGGCCCGTAGGGGTGGCGGCAGGAGAGTAGAGAGGAGCTGGGGCACGGAAGGCGTAGGCAAACCCTGGGGCAACACCCGGGGAATATCCCACTGGGCTGAAGCTGACCACGGTGGTGGGCTGACACCAGCACGCACACCACACCAACAGCAGCACCAGCACCTGTCAACACAACGGCCGTCTCATTACACATCATCTTCCTGACTTTAAACACAGGTCATGACACGACCAACAAAATTACAGTACAGTACAGTACAGTACAATACAGTACGGTACAGTGCAGTACAATACAGTACAGTACAGTACTGTTCTGTTAGGTGTCTATGACACGAATTAGGAGGATGTGGCACTAGTTGGGAGGATGTGACACTAGTTAGGGGGATGTGACACTAGTTAGGTGTGGCACTAAGTTAGGAGGATGTGGCACTAGTTAGGGGGATGTGACACTAGTTAGGGGGATGTGACACTAGTTAGCAGGATGTGGCACTAGTTAGGGGGATGTGACACTTAGTTGGGGGATGTGACACTGTTAGGTGTGGCACTAAGTTGGGAGATGTGGCACTTATGTTAGGTTGGGATGATGGCACTAGTTAGGGATGTGACACTAGTTGACACTAGTTGGGGGATGTGGAGTTGTGGACTGGTTAGTTAGCAGGATGGGAGGATGTGGCACTAGTTGGGGGATGTGACACTAGTTAGCAGGATGTGGCACTAGTTGGGGGATGTGACACTGGTTGGCAGGATGTGGCACTGGTTGGGGATGTGACACTGGTTGGGTTGGGAGGATGTGGCACTAGTTGGGGATGTGACACTAGTTAGGAGGATGTGACACTGGTTAGGGATGTGGCACTAGTTGAGGGATGTGACACTAGTTGGGGTAGGATGTGGCACTAGTTAGGGGGACTGTGACACTAGTTAGGTGTGGCACTAGTTAGGGGATGTGGCACTCCCACACAGTGTCTCACATGTACACTCCACACTGTGTCTACATGTACACTCCCCACACTGTGTCTGCATGTACCCCCACACAGTGTCTACATGTACACTCCCACACACCTGTCTACATCTACAGTGTCTACATGCCACTCCCACACTGTGTCTACATGTACTTACACACAGTGTCTACATACCCCACACACTGTGTCTACATAGCACACTCCCACACAGTGTACCTCCCACACATGTGCACTCCCACACAGTGTCTACATGTACACTCCCACAGTGTCTACATGTACCTCCCACACAGTGTGCATGCTCCCTGTGTACACTGTACCTCCCACAGTGTCTATATGTACCTCCCACAGTGTCTGTATGTACTCCACACAGTGTCTACATGTACGCCACACTGTGTCTACATCCCACACTGTGTCTACATGTACACTGTGTCTGCACTCCACACTGTGTCTACATGTACTTCACACAGTGTCTACATGTACACTTCATGTGTCTCCACACGTGTACCTATGTACACTCCCACACTGTGTCTACATGTACACTCATGTCTACATGTACACTCCCCACACTGTGTCTACATGTACACTCCCACACTGTGTCTCACATGTACCTCCCACACAGTGTCTACACATGTACACTTCCCACACTGTCTGTCCCCTGTCACATATGTCTACATGTACACTCCCACACTGTGTCTACATGTACACTCCCACACTGTGTCGACATGTACACTCCCACACAGTGTCTACATGTACACTCCCACACAGTGTCTACATGTACGCTCCCACAGTGTCTACATGTACACTCCCACACAGTGTCTACATGTACACTCCCACAGTGTCTACATGTACACTCCCACACTGTGTCTACATGTACACTCCCACACAGTGTCTACATGTACACTCCCACACAGTGTCTACATGTACACTCCACACAGTGTCTACATGTACACTCCCACACAGTGTCTACATGTACACTCCCACACAGTGTCTACATGTACACTCCACACAGTGTATCTCACGCCTACCCCCACACAGTATCACTTCACGTTCTCCCCCACACTGCGGCACTACACTCCCACAGTATCCTGAGGAAGGCGAGGAGCAAGGTTTACCAGATCCTTCATGACGGACGCGTGCGGTTGAGATGCCTGGGGTAGACTGACTGGAGGAGGCGTGGCGTCCTCCTTATATTCGTGAGGTGGACCACGCCCTTCCCGACCTCCGCTCGAGGTTACCACACTCGCGGTCTATTGTGGAGTAAATGAGTGGCCGCAGCTCTCATTGTTGCCTCGCCTGTGGCCAATTACACCAGGGACTCCTGCTGTGTGAGGGAGTGTGAGGGACAAGTGAGGTGGAATTCTTGGAGGTCGGCGGGAGAGTTGCATCACCCACCGCGCCGCCATCAACAGTAACCTGATGTTCATTTGTTTATTGCTTCAGGTACTAACTTGATGATCATTTGTTTATTGCTTCAGGTACTAACTTGATGTTCATTTGTTTATTGCTTCAGGTACTAACTTGATGTTCATTTGTTTATTGCTTCAGGTACTAACTTGATGTTCATTTGTTTATTGCTTCAGGTACTAACTTGATGATCCAGCTTGAGTTAAAACACTTCAGAATTCTCAATGTTCGTCGAGTTGTGGTAAAATGTGGATAACTTCCACATCAGTATCATATGGAATACTCCTTGTACTGTATCAGCCAAACAGTCTTCCGGCAACACTACTTCCTACCACCATCACCACCATCATCACCACCAACATCACCATCAACAACATGTACACCACAGCCGCCTGCAGGCATCGAGGTCACCTTCTCTCCTTCCCGCACCTCCTGTCTTCCCCACAGCCTGTCAATGGTTGGATCACACATACACACCCCTCACTATTTTTCCTCCTCCTGTCACCTCCCTCACCGCAAACATTTCACATTACTCAACTTAAAATGTTTGTGGCAGAAATGACTCACAGTCCTACATAACACACAGTTAACATTAACAAATAATACAACCAGTCAAAAGAACGCGCGCGCACACACACACACTACTACTACTACTTTGCTGTCACTCGCAATCGAGTATGACGATCATCCAGCTATGATAAAATAATAAGAGTTATTAAGGATGTCACCTTCGTTGATGAACTTTGAGGTGAATAGAGAGGCCGATATGGGACCGGCAGGGTCGTCCATAGATGTTGCACATGTGGAGGGCTACAGCTAGTGCGGGAGGTGCGGCGACAGCGTCTTTCCGGCGTTGGCGCTTGTCTGCCTCGGTTTGCAGTCGGGCTAACTCGAAAGTATTGACACCTTCTCGTGTGGTGCTCCTCCAAGCGTTACGGTGTGGAGTGATCGTCTCCCAGGTGAGGGGGTCCATTTGGCACTTTTTCAGGTTTGTCTTAAGACTATCCTTATACCTTTTCAGTTGCCCGCCAGCGTTACGTTTACTATTCGTTAGGTGAATGTAAAGTAGCTGCTTTGGCAGTCTACTGTCGTCCATGCACGTAACATGGACAGTCAAACGTAGTTGTTCATGGATAATGGCAGCCTCGATGCTCCTACAGTTGGTGTCAGCAAGGATGCTGGCATTTGTTCTCTTGTCTTCCCAGCGAAATAGGGAGGATAGAATGCAGGAAGACGCGTCTCGCTCACAGATAATTTATGTTCACAGACAGACCGACAGCAGGAGGCGCGACAGGATAGTGAAGTATTGAGCCAAAAACATAATATTATATATTTTTACATTCCTGTGTGTGGCTAGGTCACTGTCACAAGGCTACCTCCCTCCTACTTCCCTCCTACTCCTGCCACCTCCCTCCTACTCCTGCCACCTCCCTCCTCCTACTTCCTTCACTTCCCTCCTACTCCTGCTACCTCCCTCCTGATGGTGTCCGTGGTGACAGCTAAGGCCTGACGTGATGGAGCCCCACCTGAGACTGACAATACTCTCCTCACCATCATCCCTAAGGCTGAGGTGCACAGCAAGCTAGCCTCCATGACTAACACGTGCCTGCATGAGGAGAATCTAAACTCTAGGTGGAGGGAAGAGAAGGGAGGAGGTGGAGGAAAGAAAGAAAGGGAGGGAGGAGGAGGAAGAAGAAGGGAGGAGGAGGAGGAGGAGGGAGAGGTGGAGAAGAGAAGGGAGGAGGAGGGAGGGAGGGAGAGGGGAGGAGGAGGGAGGAAGAGAAGGGGAGGAGGAGGAGGAAGAGAAGGGGAGGAGGAGGAGGAAGAGGGACTGTGTTAGCAGGAGGTAAAAACTCGACTTGGTCAGGTATTAAAAACTGACCCAAGATGGTGCCGAGTGACTCTTGACCTTCCCCTCACTGTTACATCTGCCCTGAGGGTGGAGGAAGAGGGAGGGAGGGGGGAGAGAAGGGGAGAAGGAAGAGGAGGGGAGAGGAGAGGTGTGAAGAATGGACAGTATATGTGTGTGAGCGGCGGTCACCCAGGGGTCATGACAACACTCGGTGAACAAAGGTGTGTACTGTACTCTACCTGTAACACTGAGGGTCCTCTTAATTAAAACTCACCTGTAGCAAATTGTATACCTGTATGGGTGAGTAGCAGGGTGTGGTAGTCTCTGAGTGAAGGTTCCTCTCACGGTCTGAGGGCTGGGGGCTGGGGGCTGGGGCTGTGGGCTGTGAAGGATCGTTATATCAGCTAACCCGGAAGATGTGCAGAGTGGTCAAGTACGTCAGCACACACACACACACACACACACACACACACACACACACACACTCACACATTCACACACACACACACACACACACACACACACACACACACACACACACACAGGCTTCTTCCTAACAAATTATGGTGAGTTTTGTTGAATGTTCACCCAAAAGCGACCTTACCTGTGACTCTAAAACAGGTGAGTGACAGGTGTTGTTTTAATTATCCCTACCAATGACAGTGCTGAGGGATATAGTAGTGTTTCTGTCTGTCTGTCTGTCTGTCTAGGTGACTTTACCACTTTAGTTGAGCCAGATCATTTATCAGCGAGGATGGTCCAGGGGCAACATACTCGCCTCACACTTCATGGAAAAGAGTTCGATCCCAGCTTAGAAATATTTTAGTGTTAAGTACCTCGTGTGTGTGGCCTCCAGGGTGACGTCACAAGGTTGGTTCTCCAGGAAGGCCACGGGAAAGTCTGGAATGACATACATACACACACCTGTACCTATTCTGGGGGTAACACACACCTGTACCTACTCTTGGGGCCACATACACCTGTACCTACTCTTGGGACCACACACACCTGTACCTACTCTGGGGGCCACACACACCTGTACTTACTCTGGGGGCCACACACCTGTATATACACCTGCTAATACTCTGGGGGGAATGTTTGTGACGAATCTTATATGTATGAACTGTGTTAGGTTAAGTTAGGTTAGGTTAGGCGTGTGTTAGGTTAGGTTAGGTTAGGTTAAGTTAGGTTAGGTTAGGCGTGTGTTAAGTTAGGTGAGGATACTGTGTGAGACAATATGACACAGTGGACGAAGTATAGTGATAACCCTACCGAGACAAGAGGCGTCAAAGTGTTCAATGTGAAACTCATCGATCACCTCCGTCAGTCAGGTTCTCGGCTGTGAGTGGTGGTGAGGGATGAGAGCGCCTGGCGAGGTTGTTCCCAGGCTGGCGCAGATACTCCCAGACTGGCAGAGGGACAGTTTTTGCTTCCCTCACTCAGCTGGGACACACCAGTAGTTCAGGGACTCAAGGACACCCTCACAAAAACTGGCTGACCCGACCTGCCCTGCTGCACCCTACTGCTGTTATGAGTGAATCAATGAAACGATGAATGCAAAAATGAATGACTCAATGTATACCTGCACTGTCTACGTACTGATAATTTCAGCACTCACAAAATGGCAGAAAAGTGTTGGCCATTGACAAGTCAGTGGACCAATGACAAGTCAGTGCCCGTTAGTGACAAGTCAGTGCCCGTTAGTGACAAGTCAGTGGCCAGTGACAAGTCAGTGCCCGTCAGTTAGTAGTCACGGTCAATACGGACTTCACAACCGGTTCACAGAGGTCTACCACCCTCCCAGCCACACCAGGTGAGAAGTGAGGACTCCCAGCTACACCAGGTGAGAAATGAGGACTCCCAGGACCACGTGATGGGCGTGAAAAACGGGTGAACATTGTGACCAGCCGTGGGGAGGAGAGCGCCAGACTGTCCTTGGCACTTGCAGTATGTGTGTGTGTGTGTGTGTGTGTGTGTGTGTGTGTGTGTGTGTGTGTGATAAAATACCATTAGTACTATATCCTCTTCACCTGACACACACTGACAGGGGGCAGGGTAGAGCAGGGGGGTTAGTGGGCAGGGGGCAGGGTAGAGCAGGGGGGCGGTTAGTGGGCAGGGGGCAGGTGACCTACATCTGCATAGTGTTGAGGTAAAGACAGGTAATGGGAGGTGGTACTGACCCTGAGCCTCCTGCCACACACACCTGTACCACACACACCTGTACCACACACACCTGTACCACACACACCTGTACCACACACACCTGTACCTCACACACCTGTACCACACACACCTGTACCTCACACCTGTACCTCACACACCTGTACCACACACACCTGTACCACACACACCTGTACCACACACACCTGTACCTCACACACCTGTACCACACACACCTGTACCTCACACCTGTACCTCACACACCTGTACCTGTCACACATATGAGTGTGTGTGTGGTATATTATGTGCTAGTGGTACATGTATACTGCGGTGTACACATGTGTGAACTGTACACTCAAGGCCAGGTTGGTGTACACAAGAATGTATGACGTGTGTGGTGTACAGCTATGTGTTTTACACTGCCTGGTAACTCACATGTGCCCCCCTCCCTCCCCCTCACTTACTGCCCCTCCTCCCCCTCCCCTCACATGTGCTCTCCCCCCCCTCTCTCACTTACCGCCCCCCTCCTCCCTCTCCCCCTCTCACCTGGTGGCCGTGAGAGAATGATTATCAGGTAAAAACTGGACTGAGATGCGTAAATACTGTAGGTGCCTGGTGTGACTCTTCCCACCACCATCACCACAACTACTACCATCACCACAACTACTACCATCACCACAACTACTACCATCACCACAACTACTACCATCACCACAACTACTACCATCACCACAATCATCACTACTACCACCAGCAGTCAATAAGGTGCTAGTGGAGTTAAGATACGCGAGGTTACCTGAAGATGGAGGCAACGTTACGGCGTCTGTGTATGAACTGTGATGTTGTGGTTGGCGTGAGAAGAGGAGGAAGGGGAGAGGAAGAAGGAGGAGAGGAAGAAAAAGGAGAAGGAGTAGGAAGAAGGAAAAAGGAAAGAATAAGAAGAACGCAGGTGACCTCTTGACCATTTCGTATATATTTGTGTTAAACGGTAAGTCAAGTTTTTTCCTCAGGGCACGACAGGAACGAGCGCCGCTATGGGCCCCACCACAGTTAGGTTAGGTTAGGTTAGACGTGTCATGTTAGGTTAGACATGTTAGGTTAGGTTAGGTTAGACGTGTCATGTTAGGTTAGGCTAGACGTGTCATGTTAGGTTAGACATGTTAGGTTAGGTTAGGTTAGACGTGTCATGTTAGGTTAGACATGTTAGGTTAGGTTAGGTTAGACGTGTCATGTTAGGTTAGACATGTTAGGTTAGGTTAGGTTAGGTTAGACATGTTAGGTTAGGTTAGGCTAGACGTGTCATGTTAGGTTCATCTATAAATAAGTGAGTTACTTCCTTTTCTCTTAACATATGACACGGAAGGAAGAGGAGGAGGAAGGAGAAGAAGAAGGGGAGGAAGGAGAAGAAGAAGAGGAGGAAGGAGAAGAAGAAGAGGAGGAAGGAGAAGAAGAAGAAGAGAGAGGAGAAGGACAATACCAGGAAGTGTGTGTGTGAGAGGTGAAGGGGACCCTCATGTATACCTGACAATATTATAAAAACGCCGAGAGATGGAACTGAACTTTGGGCCACAACAGACCTATGAATACCTTACTCTCATCCTCCTCCTCCTCCTCCTCCTTGTAACCCCTCCTCCTCCTCCTCCTTGTAACCCCTCCTCCTCCTCCTCAAAATATCAGCTGAACAGAAGGAAAAGTCCAAAACACACACACACACTGACACACACACACACACACACACACATACCTGGCCACTAGCAAGGTTGTGAGGCACCTGATCGACCCCCTCCCCTCCCCCCACCTTCCCTGGTCACCTCACAAAAAGTTGAGGCTCGCGCGTATGAAGAGAGTCTGTCAGGTTAACTTCCCAGCCCCTGAGTGTACCTTTGGGGTCTCTGGCTACTGTAACTTGTCCACGACGCCTGTAGCAGAGAGGGGGAGGGAGTGAGGAAGATGGAAAGAGGAAAGGAGGAAGATGGAAAGGAAGGAGTAGGAAGAGGGAGAGGAAGGAATGATTGAGTGAAGGAGAGAGAGAGAGAGAGAGAGAGATGTGTGGTCATGTAGTGTGTTCAGTGTGCACCACCAAGTACGGAGTGTTACATACATACATTTGGTACCACAGGAAGTCCGCCTCACTCACACAATTGTCTTGATTAGAGAGACACACCAGTTCTTCTCCCACACACTGCTGTCGTTCTCATAAGGTACAGCAAGACGCCACTGGCCAACACCTGAATATGTTAAGTGAGGAGAGAAGGGCAGTGAGTGACAGGGAGGAGGTGGTGAGGGGGGATGGGGTGCCACTGGTGAGATATTTCCTACAGGTGAGCATATTTGACCTCACATCCGCCACTCACCTCACCTGATTTACCTGGGTGACGTTGAGGAGCGTGGCAGCAACACCCGGACACTTAAGTTCCTGTTATCGTGTGTGTGGGGAGAAGAAGGTGCTACACTGCCATCCCTCCCTCACTCATTCACTTACACACTTCATTATTATAACAATCTTTAATGACTTTGTGTTTTTCCCTGCGACAGATGAAGTGACGTCAGACGAAAACAAAGGTAAACTCAAGACTAACCATTTTAACTCCTACTAAGTGTTTATAAAATCCTACCTTAAATAATATAATGAAATAACCACCCACAATGAACAATGCACACCGCCCCATGCCATGAACAATGTACAGTTGTGGACAAAATTCCATGAACACTCTCGGTAATATCTGGAATCATTACAATTATGTCGGAACTTCAAAATAAAACCAACACTGCTTAATATAAAAAAAAATTAAGTAAATACGTTCAAAGTCCATTCCCCTGCACCTATCGCTCCTCCCAAGTACTTATGAACGAAAAATATGAACAGATAATATGAGTGAACAAAAAGTCAAGGCCTATTTGTTCACTATTCTGAGTAAATTTCACCTTTCTAGCTTAAAAAGTAATATATCTCCAGGACACACACACATATATTAAACAAAATTATCAACCAGTGAGTACCCTTCTTTCTCACAATACCTGGAAACAAATAGTGGAAGCAGGAGTAACAAACACTAATAAAATATGTTTCCTATGAAGGCAGAGAACACAACACAATGACGTTGGTGGTGGTGGTGGTGACTACAGTGCACGAAGCCGTTGGTGGTGGCGGGTGTGGCGTATCAGAATATTTCCTTATACTGTTTAGTTATTTATAATCTTTGAACGGCAGACACGATACATCTCTTCACTCTGTCTACTACATAATATTATACCCTCAAGGCTGTGCTATATACGGTATATATGATAATCTGTCTCTAGTTTGTCCAGTTGTGTCTCAGAGTATCAACATGATGGGAAATGTGGCCACGTGAAGCTGGTGTGTTGAGGTACAGGTAGGTGGTAGGTCAAGGTTCCAGATGTCAGTCTATGTCAGCCTCTCTCACCTGCTGACAGCGTTGCCCGGGTAATATCTGTCAGCAACGTAACTAACCCCCATAGAATACACTGGTGAACAACGCAGGTAAAAGAGTAACGAGGTATTGATGATTTAATTGATCATTCAAGCATAAAGACCAGGACAGACGCGTGGCTTTGAAAATTATCACAGCTTCTCGTCAACTAGGTTTGGGCGGAGAGTAGAGGGAAGAGGCTTTCTATTCTACCAGGCTAACAGTTACTTTGCATCAATAAAGCTTTCTGTGATCGTCCCAACACACACGTACAGCTCCGGGCTACAGTGGCCAGGTACACAGTGGCTCCTCAACAAGTAATCATCAGATGGAGTTGAAGGAAAACAATTCGCTTAAAATCTAGTCAAGTTATGTTGGGATTTCGTGAGGATGGCGGCTGGCTGTGTGTGTGTACGTGTGTCTTAGTGATTTCTATTTTTTATCAGAAACATAATTGTCTAAATATCTAAAACTGTGAACGAACGAGAATAATTAGAATTTTGGAGGGTAATCGACGTAAAAATGTGACGCCATTTTAATTATTTCGTTGAGAGGTTTGGTGGGGTGCATCAGACTTACAAAATATGGTATTATACTTTATTTTATCTGATTTTTAGTGGATTTTTTGTTTCAGAATCAGTCCATTGAAAGTGGTAATACATTCCCGTGTCAAGTAAGAGGAAAAACCAGTTACATTAAAGTTGAAAAATGTTGATGACGTCACTTCCGGCAAGATAGACTTCCCAGCCGCCTTCCACGTTTCTTATCAATAGGGTTTATACCTCCTCCTCATGGTGCAGGCTACGAGAGTCCTAGCGTGCCTACAGATCACCCCACCCCTCCCCCACACACGCTGGTGACTGATGTATGTCACTAACAATAAAACTCATTATCCCGTGGTGGCCATTACACTAATACTGGTCAACGAGAGGTACACAGGAGGGCCGCGGTGAAGTGCTCGCAGTTGCAGATCACGTCGCCAGGGTTGAGAAGCATGAAGGTCGTGGGATGTGAGGAGAGCGGACGTAGGGGTCGCAGGGTGCGTGTAAGGAATTGAATTTGACGAGGATAACTACCGCAAAAAGGATTAGAGCAGAGGTCAGAGGGTGTGTATAACAGACCCGTGGTCAGGACATTACGGCATTGAATGTTACAAAGTACTTACAGTACGTGAATAGCGCGGTGTGGTATGGTGTTGCGTGTGTGCGCGCACACAGGGTGGTGTAATACGTCTAGTGTGGCAGCATTATGTTTGTATTAAGGTGCAAGCACTCCTTGCTTCCTCTCGCTTTCATCTACCGCCGCTGGCTAGCCCTCGTGATGAACAGGAAAGCATCTTCCATAACTCTTCCCCTGCCAGTACACAGCCTATTCACCATCAAGACTCTAGCTGTGCCTCCTCGTGGCGACACACGGTAACTGGGTGCCTCATGGGCCCAGGCTAGACCAGTACGGAATCTCGGAGTAGCAGTGGGCCCCAGAGGGACGGCCCATAGGCCCACTGGCATGTGGACACGTCCCGGCGCCTACCACCCATTGCCCCGCTACCTTGCAGAGTAACCTTGGTAGGCATAAGGCTATGGGAGTAAACCCAGAACGAAAAATCTGAAGTGGAGCCCCGCATCAGGCAGAGCTCCAACAAGACCCCAACGGTGGCATAGGCAGAAGAGGTGACCACCATGGGAACCCAACGACTACACCGGCTTATGAAGGC
This sequence comes from Homarus americanus, assembly GCF_018991925.1. NCBI lineage: Eukaryota > Metazoa > Arthropoda > Malacostraca > Decapoda > Nephropidae > Homarus > Homarus americanus. Next base: position 2,773,545 of record NW_024731965.1, on the reverse strand, counting down.
AGTGCGTGATGGACAGGCTACTAAGGCGAAACCCAACAAACTGGGCTATTGGCATCTATTGCAACTCTCCCTCTCCCCAGTCATTGCAACACTTGCACAACTGCAAAAACGCGGCGTGATTGGTCAGGCGAAGGGAAGGCGAGAGCCATGATTGAAGGCCCAGGGCGAGTGAGATGCGTTACGGACCGAGCAACAGTGGGATATTTACCTCGTAACAGCAGGATATTATTGGTATTTCAAAAAGCAAAGGCCTCCTACTTTACACGTCATCTATTCATTGAAACTGTCCATACTAATTATCTTCAATTCCCCGTGTTTACTCAGAATTACTGAATTTCTGGAAAAAAACCGCAAATACGCAATCGTGTCCGAGTGATCTATAGCAATACTTCAAGAGGTAGACGGGAGACTGTGACCTTCCTACTTGTTAACCACTAAGCGACCTTCATAGTGTAACAATAGATGTAGTCAATCCCAGTCCTCAACCAGGTGATGCTACCACAACCACCACTTACCACAACCACCACTTACCACACCTACAATTACCACACTCATAAACGCACAGGTACACAAGGTAACTAAAATATCTTCAGCCTTGACGATTTGTCCCTGTATATAAACACAACGTGATAGGAATTGTGTGTGATGTGTTTTAACAATATGGAGACTGGGGGAAATGGGATCGATATTTTCAAAGTTAATTCTAATACCAATCTTACATTTTAGATTTATGACGTGGGAATTCAAACACTTGGCCATTATTATACCCCAGTCACTGTTGATTAAAGGTTCATTTTGTTTCTTTACGAATAATTAAAATGTCATCTACGTAACGAGTATATACTGAAGACAAACTACGACAGGTAACACACTACATTTCATTAACTATGTACAGATAACACAAACGTATTCGCGAATCTAAGCATAAATAATCGAAAAAAATCAGGAAAAAAGTCACGCCTCCTAACTCAGTGGTTCTCAACCTGGGGGCCATGGCAAGAATTTAGGGGAGCCACGGCGAGCTGTTATAAATTGTACGTTTCCAAATAATGTTGAGAATCTGAATTAAACAAAACTTATTTTTTTAACGGATTATTTAAGATTTCACAGGTCCAGTCCCTGTGTGTGTGAGAGGCGCTGGACCGAGCTGCTGAACTGACTTGTTCAGTACGTGTCCGTGTGTCATCCCTTAGCAAGTGGTGATAGGACCGAATGGGGGGGGGGAGAAAAATGAAGACGGCCACGAGGATGTTGAAAATTCCTCAAGGGGGGAATGGAGTGAAAAAGGTTGAGAACCACTGACCTAACCTAACCAAATTTGTCTTTTTCTTTACCTTTTCCGGCCAAGGTTTTCGCTACCTTCGTCAAGTCTCACCGGATAACAAATTACATTAAAAATTCAATACAGTATAACCTAACATAATAAAACCTTTTGGATTTTAATGGGTAATACAAAATACAAATAAAATCGATAAACTTTCCAATCGTACGAGCACAGCACAGCGGGGAGTGAGAGCTTGGACGGAATCACAACTTGGTTAATAAAGTGCTTGGTCGGTTCTGTGGACGGAGCGATAATTATTTATTTATTTTATTTGTTATGGGAATTAGGCCACCCGGACACAGGTCAAACGACCCACTACGGGGCCTGGGGGCAAAAAAATAAGAACAGAAAGAAATTAAAAATAGAGAAGAAAAGGGTTATACTGAGTTAATTCTACACCACGAAGATGCCGGGAACCAGCCTCTTAAAGCGAGACAGATTGTATAAGTATTTTAACACAGAAGAAGGCAGAGCATTCCATGGTTTGGCTGTGTGAGGAGAGAAGGATGTACTATAACGGGTTATTCTAGTGTGACCGACATCCACAGAGAAACGGTGGGCACCGTGGGCAAGACGTGTGTTACGAGCCCACGGCCTTGCCGGCGGTACACAGGATGCCAAATCCACCGAACATTGCCCGTTAAAGTACCTGTAAAAGAGAGAGAGTGAAGCAACATTGTGGTGAAGAGAAAGGGAAGAGAGATTGTCGACTAAAGGAGGAGAGTTAATAAGACGAAATGCCTTTGATTCCACCCTATCTAATAGTTGGATACAAGAAGAGCCACCCCAGATATGAGAGCAGTACTCCAAGTTGAATCCCTTATATACTTGAATCAAGTGCTCAGGAGTGAAGTAGCTACGCCATCTGTACAGCATTCCCAACTTTCGGGGGGCAGCTTTAGCTATGTTAAGGGTGTGTGTTTTCCAGGACATATTGGAGGAAATGGTGAGGCCTAGCATATCTAATTCAGAATTTGGCAGAATGATAGCGTCCTGAAATGTAATTGGTGCGAGATATACAGTATTCCAGATATAAAGTATACTTGTATAAAAAGATATAACCATATAAATACTCAGCGTCATATCAAATATATACCGAGTTTGAATACAATATAAACAGCAATAGTCTCCACATCACAAATGTTTCTTAATCATAAATAAATGCCATCAAACAGTGACTAACCTTGCTCTGGTGATTATGTAGGTTGTGACAATATAACTTACCTGTCACAGAGTTGGGCACATGTTTGAGTACACACCTCCAGCTCGTTACACACTCCTCTGCTGAACTATACATGTCACTTATAATATGTAGAAAATATCAGGGCCGGACCTAGACTGTTTGGACACCTCAGGCAAGAAACCAGTTTAGAATTACAGTAACTGGTGAGATATAGCTTTTGATTGGCTGACTAGCTAATGGAATAAATATGACAAACTTTATAAATTACAACAGCAACAGGAAAAGCACTAAACATTTCACCTCCCCTGGGGCAAGTACCACTACGCCCACAAATACACATACGTAGATGAACTATTGATAAAACTAAACAAAACTGTGGGAAATAAAAGGTACATATCTACTAAAAGCTACAAATTAATTAAGTGTTGACGTCTCTGTTAGCTCAAGCGAGGCGGGAAATGATATTGAACATCATCTCAATATACAGTGTAATACAGTATGGATCCGCCCCTGGTTCCCTAATAAATGGCATAATATACACTAAAAATATCAGTAAAGGTTCAGTTAACTTACACAGTAGATTTATTTTTGAATGGGAGTCTATTGATATGTTTGTTTTGAAGTGCTAATTAGAACACCACCCGGGAGCAGTCTACCCTAATCTAAACTAACCTATCAGCTTACCTAACCTAATCTAAGCTAAACTAACCTAATCTATCCCCTTACCCAACTTAACCTAACCACTTCCTGTGTTAGCTTAAATCTGAAAAAATTCTGATTATTCTCATTAATAGTAATATCCTTTTAAATTAATGGTAAATATTGATTTTCTTCTTACTTTACATCCATATATATGTTGAAATAAAAAAAATTATATTGAATACAGAAATGTTATATAACCCATTGTTTCACCACCAATTAGGTTCTATACATCAAAACCAACCAACCAGCCAAGCTCCCGTAAAAGAAAATAACATTAAATAAGACCAATTAACCAACTGAACCTTTACCGATATAATTTCATACCTGTGGGTGTAGTGATCACCGGAGAATATAATCACACGGGCAGGTACAGTACAGATGAGGTGTGACACAGGTAAGAGGAAGGCGAGACAGCTGTACCTAGATTGTAGAGAATCACATTATCACTATTTCCATGAACACTAGAAGGTTATTAATAATATCACTGATGTATATACCAGGCGAGGGAAACAGAGGGAGACCATCACTGAAAACCTTTGATCTAGATGTATGATAGTTATTTAGTGGGTCCCTTATTGTTGACCTGACCTGACCTGACGTGTGTGTTGGTGTGGGGATTAGTGGATGACATCATTATGACCTGACCTCATGTTTTTAAGGTCACCCTGTATATTTAAGCCTCTCTCTCTCCATGTAATCCAGTTGTCTCTGAAGATGTCTTGAATAAAGACGAAAGCTAAGGTGCTCCGTTGTTTCCCTTTTCCCGTGTGATTTTATCAAGATGTATATATATCTTGATAAAATCACACGGGAAAAGGGAAACAACGGAGCACCTTTTCCCGTGTGATTTTATCAAGATTTATCTTATCCACGTTTTCATTGTGGATCTACATGAAATATATATATATATATATATTAAATGTGTCTTGTTTCGTCAATGCATAATTTATAATGTAATAAATAACTGTAAGATAGAGGCTGGATCTTCCATACGAGTCTTTTTCACAGGTCGAGAGCTACATGAATTAGTCTTTTTACAATAATCAATTTAGCTTATTTTAACATTACAGTTAATATCAACGCTAGACAAATACTGCTCAACGGAGACTAGCATATTGAGCTGGCAAGATTGTATTAGGGACGTTTATGATTGATGACAGACTGGGAATACGACACAGCGCCTGACACCTGCAGATACAAGGAAAGTTTAATATGTAACAAAAACAAAGAATACTGTTATATTATCCTGAGTCATAGGTTTTTCCTGGATAAATTATTAGTAATATAAATATCGGAATTTTCCCATTTATTGGATTTTCTGAATACATTATTACGTTTAATTTCTTTCACTCGGTATATGTGAAGGGATGCTGTGATGCCTGACAAAAGTAATTCTATATATTTGTGTCTCTGTTCTTATACTCTCTTCCACAGTCTGCTTGTGTCACCACCGCTAATAATTTTCTGTAAATTTCTATTTCTGTTCAGTGATAAGTGACATTTAATAAAGAAAGTCATGCTGAAATACTTACCGACGTGAGTTACCACACCACGCCACACTACACCTGCCCGTGCCACACCACACCACAATACACTAAACCACACCAATCCAAACCACAAGTCTGGTCAGTCACCTTCCCTCACACCAGGGGAAATTGCTCAACTCAGTTAATTATATATAGTGAACAGGTTGGAGAACACGATGCTTCACTCATAAATACCTCCATCTGGGCTGTATTTCCGCCGGGGTGTGTACAGTTTATTCACCTGCCCAATTAGTCGCTTGAACCTGAAATATTTACGAGTTAGCCCTATCCCTAACCTAAGTTACCTAAGTTTATCTTGTTCTGTTCTTATTACTCTACTAATAAAAGGCGCCTTATTTGTACCATGTCTCTTTCCTCACTCAGTTTAATCATTTCACTGGGGACTCTGAGTGCCACTTGCATCAGTGTATCATTCATTATTTCTTAAAATAGCCCCTGCCTACACTGGCGAGCGTTCTGGTGCATTTAAGATTTGTATTTGCCAACAATACGTAACAGAGAACAGACCGGCTAGAAGCCCCTGACCAGTGGCGAAGAGGATAAGATTTGGTCATGGTATGAACTGCTACCATGATCCGTGCTGGTGGTCACTGGATGGTGGCAGCTGGAGATGTATAATTCTTCTGTCCTCGCTGGGGAGAGTCGCTTCGCATTATTATTATTATTATTATTATTATTATTATTGCTACAGGGGTTGATGTTTCAAGTTAATATTTTTTCGTAACTGGGGATAAGAACGTACGCTGCTGCCGTAGTCATGCAGCTTATCTCAGCTCCAGTTTAGCCATGACAAAGTGAACTAATTGAATGCGTTTTTATATCCCCAGTCAAAAATAAACTTAAAACACGATCATTTGGGGATCTTGGCCGACACTCTCTCGGCTCCCACAGTGTGTCAACAACTTATACAACTAAGAATCAAACATTTAGATATTTGTTATCACTAAACCAATCTTGACAAGTGTATAGTAATGGCAGACTTGTGGTGAGCCCCGCGTCCTGGGACCAACACTGCCAACAGTTTTTCCTAACGCGGCCTGTGGCGGATCCTGGTACCAAACATCGTGATTATAAATGATGGGCTCGGTGTCGTCACATCAGGCAGGCAGTACAGAGTGGCCACATCCGTATAGATACTAACTGGAAAATCCTCCGCTATTACAGGATTTTTTTCAGGAACGCAGATTTCGTCACTACTGACCACAGCCCCACTGGTCCCACTCTTAAGGTTTATTTCACAACAGGACAGCCTCACAACGCTCTTCCAAAATTTACATCCTGTGAAGGTCAAGGTTGACGAGTGTACTGAGGAGGACAGTGTAGAGTGTTTTAGGAAGGGTGACACTGCGGCAGGGTGTTCACGGGTCCTCAGGATTATCGTGAACAGCAAGATGACTTTAAGAATGCCTGAACACATCTGCAGGACCCTTAAAGTCAGGCCAAACTCAGTTAAGGAACTGTTTCGGGAGATTTGGACCTCAGTGTAGAGGGAGGGGAGGGTGGGTGGCTGACAATGTAACATGGCAGATTGAAACACGTCAAGAGGTCACACCCAACTTGAGAGCTAATGAGGGCAGCTACTGGGGAGGGAAGGGTCGTACCTTTAGGTTTATATACACGACCTTTGTCCTACCTGTCCAGCTGCATACCGGGTAAACAGCTCACTTTCATTCTGTCCTAACCAGTGAAGGCGGTAATTATACAGTCGGTTCACAATGAGACACTGGGAAATGCCACAACTGCCTCTGATCCCCACCAAGAACGTTAACCTCATGTTAGATTCACAGCGACACACAGAGAGAGCTGTCTTCCCTAGGAGGCGTTTCCATCACTGTACATACACAAGTCTCACCAGAACGTTTGACGGCAAAATAGAATAAGTTACCTGTCTAGTCTGTCAGTACAATACAAGGCGTCTACGTTATGCACACCTAGATTATTATGGCACCACCTGAATCATTAAAGCCACATCATGCAAATTACTTCACCTGTACTGTACGTTATACCTAAAACTGTACTTATTCTGATATTTTATGAACATATTCTCTGATTCTCTCTCTGCCACCACAAGCATCCTCTCAACATTGGGCGGAGAACCAGACCTAAGCTATAATCTGTCACGCTGCCAAATATTTACCAACACAACAATGATTCAGCCGACTAGGACCCGCGTGTGTTGCAACCCTCCTTCACCACCCCGGACGCCACCTCCAGGATGTTGTTCCTCTTTATCTAGACATATCTAGAGTATTTCTAGGTACAGGTATATCGTTATTACCAGCCGCACCTTATTGTGTACCCGATCACCTGGAGGCTACCACTCTACCTCGTGTTGACCCTCTCAGGACGAACGCTTAAGTTACAACTCTTTCAGGACGATGGTGTAAGCCTCTTGAGTATTATGACTACTATAGTCCTCGGAACTATAATTTAAACCATCATTCAAAGAGTTATAACCTAAACCACCATCCTTGAAGTGTTGTAAATTAAACCATAATCCACAGAGCTACACCTTAAACCACCATCCATGAAGAGTTGTAAATTAAACCAACAACCTCAGAGCTACACCTTAAACCAACATCATTGAAGAGTTATAAATTAAACCATTAACCTCAGAGCTACACCTTAAACCAACATCATTGAAGAGTTATAAATTAAACCATCATCCACGAAAGGTTTATTAAGTGGTGTCATTTCGTCAATAATGTCCATCATGTTCTCATAATTTAAACTAGTTCACTCTTCCTGTTTTTCCCGTCAGGTGAAGTACTGTTTTATTATCAGTTACCCGGAGAGGTATAATGAACTAGCATGTATTAATAACATTAGGTTCACAGACAAGGCTATACAGGGTGATTCAGCAGAGTACATTAAATTGGAGATGAAATCCTTGGATAATTCTATACCACAATGTCTTTGGTAAAATGTCAGATTCTCCATTAATACAATTAATACAACATGGAAACTATGAAGAATCAGACATTTTACCATAGAGACATTGTGGTTTATAAGTATCCATGGATTTCATCTTACAATTTAATGTACTCTTTACTGAATCACCCTGTATATAGTGAGGTTTTACTGGGTTAGGTTAGGTTAGTTTGGAGGTAGTGGTTGACACGAGGGAGGGGTGGAGGGCAGGAGGGAGGGAGGAAGGAAGACATAGATGGATGGAGGGAGTGACAGCTAGAGGGATGGAGGGAGGGAGGGAGCAGGACGCCCTCGCTACACTTGTGATGATCAAACTCGCTACGCTAGTTTTTGTTAGTCTGGCACAGGTCCGAATCCTCTTTTAAATCCTGTACCGTTCACCTGAGAAATGATCTTTGTTTTTTACTAATCAGGAATGTTATTGACGGGGTGGGCGCGGGCGGGTGGGCGGGTTAGGCAGGGCGGGGTAGAGGAAGGAAGCAAGTTACAAGGCCGTACACACACACACACACACACACACACACACACACACACACCATCAAAATCTGTTGTGGGTTGAGTGTGTGTACATGTGTGTGTGTGTGTGTGTACAAAAATAACTATCATAAAACACACAAGATTAAACACGAAATACATTGAAAAACTATCAAACATAAAAGTCTATGAAAACATATAAATAAAATTAAACCTTGAACTTTCCTCAATAACTCTTACATCTAATTATAGGCTGCAGATAATTGCCAGGGATTTAAAACAATTATTATCTTATAACAGCGAGTTTGTTGAGGAAGAATGTGACTTACTAACTTAACACGATTTATAAAATATTTTTCGTTGTTAGTTTAAATTAAGTTAAACAGTTAAGTTATGTCCCGAGGAATAGTTATCGTTAGAGAATATGTGAATTAGCAACAAGACTGAGAGAAAATAATACTTATTAGAGACAAAACAAGTAAAATAAACTGCCAACATGAATAAAAAAACTAGGAATTACCTATAGGATAATGACAAGAGTGGATAATACTGGTGGAAAGACAGTGAGGTGGATCAAGGTTGTTCACTCAGATAACGGCTTCACTGACAAGTTCCCCACTACCACATAATTCTTTTTCCCTCTTAATGGGAATAACAGAACATATCTAACTACAGTAAAGTCTCAGGATAGTTTAGTAACTTATTCGATATTTTAGACTATTACTGTATCCTTCGGTAACCAGATCCTTTCAATTTTAGGGTGAAATTTAATGTAGGAATAATATAATGAATCCGGGTCTAAGGTTTTTGTGCTTAACAGCCAGCCAGCCCTCTTGCCTCTCCTCACCTCTCACCTGACCTCTCACCCCTTCTCTCCTACCTCACCTCTCACCCCTTCACTGAGACATACATACATACATACATACATACATACATACATACTTAAAAGAAGCAAAATAAGTTCTACTGTAAATATTGTACATGTCTCAGGGGCCTTAATGTACACCTATTTTTAGTAAGTTTACTGTACATTATACACTGTTTATATACTGTACATGCTGAATTAACTACATAAAAAGACCTGAGTTACAATGATGAAGGTTTTGAAATTATATTAGTACTTGGCTGCAGAAATATATAGGAACCGTGTGAGTGTTTTTGCTGGTGATAACACTGAGGTAGAACTCCATTAACTTTTTATTTAATGTTGAACTATCTGTGTTCTATTTTGAACTTAGGAATAGTAAAAGACTGTGAACATTAAGTGGGGTACAGGAGCCTGGGATGAGAATGGGGAGTTTGCTTGTATGAAACCTGAGAGTGAGTTATCTCTACACTATTTAACGTAACTTATTTAGTAACAAATTATTGAACTTACTTTATTTTAAGATGCTTCTAGGTCTTCCTATTTTTAGTTCAGATAGCTGAGGTCCATTTCCCTCGGTGTTGAACTTAGATTATTATTGCATCTAAGTTTCCTTCTTTAATGACACTTCCTTAACACAACTGTCTTTATTTTATAGTTCTTTCTCTCCAATTAACGGTATAAAAAACTCCTGTTCTCTGTGAGGTATAAGGTTTGTCCTCCCTGACTGAGAGGAGTGGGTGTACTGATGGGCGTCCCTGTAGTCTTGAATATGGCGCCAAAATTATTAAAACAAACGAGACTCCACACTAAGCAGAACAAGCTGATCTTCCTATAATAATAAACTTAATATTATAGAGAGAGTGAGGGGGTGAAACAAATGGAATATAACTCTTAGGGTGCTTTCCTTTATGACCTTCTTGGAGAGCCCACGCCCTTGACATTAAAAACTACATTACTTAACCTGGCAACAACTTGATGACCAGAATGACAATGAGGTATAAAGACCTTCAAATATCTTACTGAGCTAAAAATGGCATTATCTTACATCAACACCACCTGAAGATTAGCCACCCTACTGTTAACCCAACCTAAATTACTTAATATATACTAACCAATCATATAATTTCCTAACTTGTTCTAACCTAACATCTTAAAATTACCTTAATCTAACCTATCCAAACCTAATTTAACTAGACCTAACCAAACAAAGTCATAACTAATCACATTCTAACCAAACCTAACCTACCACATATCCTGACCAAACCTAACCTACCACATCCTGACCAAACCTAACCTACCACACATCCTGACGAAACCTAACCTACCACACATCCTGACCAAACCTAACCTACCACACATCCTGACCAAACCTAACCTACCACACATCCTGACCAAACCTAACCTACCACACATCCTGACGAAACCTAACCTACCACACATCCTGACCAAACCTAACCTACCACACATCCTAACCTACCACATCACAACCTAACCTACCACATCCTGACCAAACCTAACCTACCACATCCTGACCAAACCTAACCTACCCCTGACCTAACCTAACACATCCTGACCAAACCTAACCTACCACATCCTGACCAAACCTAACCTACCACATCCTGACCAAACCTAACCTACCACATCTGACCAAACCTAACCTACACATCCTAACCTACATCCTAACACATCAACCAAAACCTAACCTACCACACACCCCCTAACCACCACACATCCTGACCAAACCTAACCTACCACACATCCTGACCAAACCTAACCTACCACACATCCTGACCAAATCTAACCTACCACACATCCTGACCAAACCTAACCTACCACACATCCTAACCAAACCTAACCTACCACATCATTTAAGCACTAGGGTGTTTAAGAATCAGGTGAAATAAGCTAGAGGGTTAATCTTCTGTAATCCCTTCATTCTCACTCACTGGGTACAACACCACTACAGCAAATGTCTTCCAACACTTTCTTTCCTTTTCCAAATGTAAATATTATTTCTTAGTGCACTATGATAAGAATCGTTAAACACAGCCATACTGCATTTTTTTTATATAGTTTTTACATGATGTTTCTGACCCTTCATTCATTAACTCAAGAACAAAGTCTCGGAACATTTAATTAATCTTTGAACAAAATCTCGGAACATTTAATTAATCTTTGAACAAAATCTCGGAACATTTTCACACACACATAATAAGGTCAATGAAATATATGGTATCGTTCAGTGTACTTGTATATTTATTTGAAGAGTATGCAAAATCAGGACAAGGTTTAGGCGGAGCATCAGAGACAATGAACAGAAAAATAAAACACAATAAAAACGGAAGAAATAACAATATGAATCTTTGCAAGTATTTTTTTTTCTCATTATTTTTCAATTGTTTAAAAATGAAAAGGTTTACACAGTCCACATGCCAGAGCACTTAATCTAACTCAACAGATTGATAAATATTTGATAATATTCTCCAAATCATAAAAATAATATTCCCTAAAAGAAATTCACCAGATACTAATAATTAATAGACATTTCAAACCTCTATAAATGTAACCTTCAAATATTGGATTTAACCCCATGAGGCTGATGGTTTAACCCTTCAAGTAAGTTGGTTTATCTCAAGGATGATTTAACCCCTTCAAGACACTATTGTAATCTCATTCTTTTACAATATTATTTAATTCCTTGAAGTCGATGGTTTAACCCCTCAAGTAAGATGGTTTAACCCCATAAGAACGACAATTATATCCCTTTAGAATTTCAATATAACTTCCAGAGGTCGATAGCGCAACACCTTCGGGACGATAATTTGTAACCATCGTCCTCAAAGGGTGAAGATACAACTGTCACAAAAGCCTCGTTACTATTTAGTTAACTATCAGTATTATGCGCTGGACTTATAAAATACAATACACAGGTAAGCTAAAGCAACTTGATAGTGTCAAGACATTAAGGATTCAAATACCTAGAGTTTACTTAAGATTTTCATATTTATGTTGTTTTAAGATAAAGATTAAAATGTCACACCCAGTATAGGACAGTATCTTGTTATAAATGTACAAGAATTCTCTATGTTTAGTTTTCATTACTGTGGGCCGAGTTAACAGTCGGGTAATAATGTATAAATAGCCCATTAGTCGTGGTAACCCAGCAAAGAATCATATATTTCAAGGGGAAATCATTTAAGAGACAACTAGTGTAAGAGAGATACCAGAGGAAAACTTCACTGATGGACTAGTAAATTAAGACTGGCTACAACACTTGCATCCACCACACAACAAAACATAAGTCTGGTTCATCACCCAAGATCCAAGTACGGTAGTAATAAGAAAACTCGGTCATCACTGCCACGCAATACCACAACACTCGTGTTCTAGGAAGCCTCGTTGTAATATTAGATGAGCAAGTTACAAACGATTACACGAAAGACAATTTCTTTTTTAATTCACTTCATTTAACAACTGAGAAATGGCCTGAATAAATTCTATCAATAAACTGAACTGACCTATAATGTAAGTAGTGTACTGGGACTGTAGTGCATCTACTGTTCTTAGGTCAAATGTCAGATTAATTGTGAATGTGTTTCTATCCACTACATGGATAAGTTTTCTTCTCATCACCTGTGGCTGCAGTCATAAAGCAACAGTGATTTCTAAAAACTCCTCAAAATATGTGATCCATTTACTTACTAAGAGAGTTGGCAACTAACCATTTTTTTGCCAAGATTAATTCTCTCTAAAACAGAAAGCAAAAGTTGCAATTATCTTAATTTTATGCTTTACTAGATTAAGAACTGTAAATTTTTTGGTTTATGCAAATATTTCAAATTTTAAGTGTCTAAGACACTGCAGGTGACTGACCTATAAAAGTCTTTCTTACTTTGCTGTACATATGAGAGGTGCACAGATACCAAGTAACTTGGTAATAGTGACAAAGTAAAAGGCAGAACAATCACTACAAGGACAGTTCAGCTTACAGCAAACTTGAATAAGTAAGAGTACAACACATGTGTGATATTTAGTAGCAATGAAAACAATTACTAATATTCTTTAATTGAAATCCTGCACACAAAAACTTAAGTTTTGTTATTATTTTTACCATGACATACATCTTCATAAATCTTTCTTAATACTAAAAAGTAAACTTTTCCTTAGTGTGAAGACAAAGCGTATCCTCCGTTTCTAAACTTGAAGTTATCACGGCAAACTCAGCAACAGTTCTGTCAGGAACTCATCTGGATTTTCAATCTCATGAAGTAAACCTGGAAAGAAAAATGAAGTCTGTTACAAATACTGACTACCATAATGTGCAGTAGTGTACATAGACAATTATTCTGTACTTGTTCACACATTCACAACAAAGTGGTGGAGCCAAAATAGTGCCTGAACGACACAGTTTACTTACCTACAACATCACAGAACTCCATGAAAGAAGAAATGGGAAGAAGTTCCTCCTGGTATGTGGAAAGCAATTTGGAAGAAGCTTCAACCAGTACTTGATCATTATGCCGGACAAACTCAGCCACTGTTACACTCCACTCCCCCTCTGAGCTGGCCTTCTGCAGAGTACAGTACACAAATAATTTCAAGGTACAGTACACACACAATCCCATGGTACAGCACACAATACACTAAATGTGTGTTTCATTTACATATTATACCAAATGTTTCTTACCTTCACATACTTATTCAAATTTTCTCTGTACTCACTCAGGCACTTCTAGACAAAAACTCTGAAGATGTCTTGATACAAAAGACCACACTAAGTCACAGCTCCCCCTCCCCACTAATGGCTACAAATCCATCCTTTTGATGGATGTGCATAATTCTGATTGACTTTAAAGTACATTATTGTGCCAGCTATATTTCATGAAAACATTACTTCCCATTTATATATATTCTTGTCTATAAATACCGACAGGCAGCCAGACTGATGGTGGTCTTTCCAAAGATTACTGATACAAGTGAAAATCAAGAGACAATATATATAGAAATTGCTAAAAAATTACAAATATAAGAAATGATGAAGCATGTGAACATCACCCATAGGATGACATATTTTCAACATCAAGTTTCACAAGGAAATTCTCTTGAAGAATATAGGACAAACCTTAAAGAACATGTTGTATATGCCGTCCACGAGGGCCCAGAATATAGCAGCATGCTTGTACACTGCCCAGTCCTTCGTTGACTTATCTGTGACCCTGTTCCCCTGTGGTGGATGAGGAGAGACTGACCGAGCGTGTGCAACAACCAACAGCCGCTGGAGGTAAGTGACCCTGATTGTTGCCCACTGGGATGGTGAGTAAACTGCCAGGGCCAGCACACCCATGTAGAACACTCCCTCGGCCTCGTAGGACACCTCCACCCACCGCTCTCGTCCAGCTTCTAGGAACGTCGAGAGTTTTTTCTCCTCGCGACTTGCCGAACGCGTCCTGTAGAGAGGAGTCAATATAGATGTTAATGTGAATGTTATTACATCATTGTTTCACAGTTATGAAATTAGAAAAATACTAGAAGGATGTATTCACTGTTTTGGGATAACATTAAACATTATTAGCTGAAAAAAGTCTTCCATTAACAACTGGTTCACTAATGATAAATATTCTATAATTTTAACTACTTTTTGCACTACAGAGGATTATACTGTACTGGTAAATACTGACACCATTGTAACTACCAAACATTACCCTGAACTATTATTAAGACAATAATGACCCAAAAATCAGCCCATACATGGAACCATCACGCTAACACGGCTCGTCAACATAACCTTGCCACTAGTCATTTGCCGCGTGAGACTTTATCGCCGACATTAAACTTTCCAAGTCACCCGTAAAACAACCAACCCGAGTCCCAACTTACGTGTTGATGACGTACAGAGCCATGTGTAGTATGTACGGAATTAAGTTCATATTAGACTGACGGCCGCCGCCTCCCGTGTCGTCACTGAACGATTTTTCATTGGCAAACCTCAGCAGTAAAAGCTTCAGGTCATGAAGAGTTGAAGAGTAGTTAATGTCCCTGAAAACGGTGAAAGTAAAAGTGAGTTACAGTAGTGATGATGTCTTTATTTTTTCAAGCTTTCATCTATACCTTCATGACCTTTAAACTGCTTGTTGTTGTTGTTGTTGTTATTCGGCCATATTAACGTGCTTCAACGGGTGAGGTTACTGAGCACAGAACACACACAGTCAGTTTTTAATTAGACAACAAGAATTAAAAATGAAGAAACATTTACCCTGTACTCTCTTGACTTGGTTCCCTCAATCTAAAAAGAGATGTAAACATATATAAAGAGAATGGACGAGAGAGTAAAGCAAGATGGAGGTGTATAACAAGGTAAAAAGATTGAAGAATCGCCAAAAAATACAATACAGTATATGATAAATACAGTACTAATGCATTATATATTTAACCTTTGGCTTCATCTTTGACTTAATGAAACAGATTTGCACTTGATGTTTTGACTTCATCTATTGGTGATATTTTTTTAAGAAGTTTAAAATAAGTTGCTATCAATACAAGTTCAGCTCTTGGAAAGTAGAAGTTTATAGAGAAAAAGACACCAAAAGGAATATGGACAGACCCATACCATAATCCAGCATTTGTTCTGCTAAAAATGACCAACTAAAAAAATTAATGCAGGAAGACTTAACATGGGGTTCCATTTTATAAGCTGGTAATGATCACGTGAATGAAAATATGGACATCAAATAACAAGAGGTAAGGAACAAACAGTACTTCTAAAACTGATGCTACTGATCACACACTAGAGGACTACTGCTCAGGTAAGACATTCCCGATAATATGAGACACCTTGTTCAGTTCCTGTCATACATAAAGTGACAGCTGCATTCTTGAAATAACATGGTAAGGATTGATGTCGTACAGCAGAGTACATCATCGCCATTATCATCGTTTTACAGCCACTTGTGAGAGTTTGCCAACATGTGAGAAAAATGATGTTGACAGCAAAGGACTGGATGTAGCTATATCAGTTACTCGATATAAATACTGCAAATGGTGATAGTGAGAGGAACAAGAATCATGTTAAGCTGATATATCCCCATGGCCGTGGCTTATCAGTCTGCCAAACATCTTCACAAACTGTTGAGTTCACAAAAGATTTCTTTGCTGGGACTATGATACAGTTGGTTGGGAAATGACAACACACTGAGCAAACTTTTTAAACTAACATAATACATTTTACAAACCTATGAGTCGTACACTCTTGCAGGTAGGTGTTGTGACGAGCAAGACACGACGCAAATGCAGACTCGGGTACTTGTGGACCCCAGAGAGGGAGAAGACCATTTGCTCTCGTGTTAGCATTATGCAGGGCAGCGCTCTCCCACTCAACTCGAGACCGGGTAGACTGGGAAGATCTGAAAACAAACAGAACCATTCAGAAAACTTGTCTTAGATATTGGCATAAAGTAATTCACCGAACCATATATGAAAAGAAAATAGCAACAATGACTATATTCCAGAGGTAAATGAACTAATATTATTATTTGGTAAAGGATATACACAACTACACACCTTACTGCTGCCAGGTGACAGTCAACGTGTACAACATTGAAGTGTGATACAGTACAGTAACCAAGAGTTTTATGAGGCTTGTTCTCAAATTCATCCACCACACAACGTTTGCTGAAGGTGTACACGGCCAACACTTTTTGAGGCTGACAACGATAACCTTCCAGACATATTGCACAGACCTGAAAAAAAATAGCAGACAATGTAAACAAATTTCCCTTTATAAACAGGTAAATCCGAGGCTCGGGAGAAACTTTCTGCCCGTGATAAACTCTGTCCTAGTTGGTCCCTTCCCTTCTCATAAGATCTATTAACCATACAAGGTAAATATATACATAAAAATACAGGGAGATATATGAGACTGTACGAAACACCATCCATCATCCCCAAGTTTTGTTTGAACAACATTCTTGACCTTAAAGTTCTAATTTTCCTTATTAACACTTATGATTAACAGAGGCCTAATGAGTCTTGTAATCTCTGGTACTGTACTCTATAAGGAGGCAAATATTCAGTTAATAACCAACAGCTTTAACTAAGTGTGGCTTTTATAACTTTTCTTATATGACCCAACAGCTGGAGTTCAAGTAGTGTTTTCATCCAATACAAGAGACCAATGAGTGTGGTGTGGTGTGCTGTGCTGTGCTGTGCTGTGCTCATATAAGGTAGCAATATGATACAGAAGACTGTCTACAAATAACAACACTTACTAGTCCAGACTCTTCTGTTATTTCTCCCATTTGTGACAATAATGTAGACTGTGATGTGATCTGTTCCTTCTCGTTAGCTCGAAGCCCTAGTCGACTTAATTCTTTCTTGCGCGTCTCCATCGCTAAACGTTTCTTTTCTTGCCGTGTCTGCCGCCGCACTTCTTGTACCTACAGAAAGTAATCAACATTCCAACATATAAATAGCCGATTTCTCCTACTACTACTACTACTACTACTACCACGCCTTCACAGTAAGTCCTGTACTAAATTCCCTTTTATAACTAATTCCATACCATACATGTCCCTTATTCTCTCACTGTTTACATAATCTCACACAACCATCCTTCCTATTGAATACTCTACACTAAAACGAACCAATGAGAAGGTTACAACAGAGGGAGTCACACTTCCCTCATTAAACACTCAACCTATTTCATAACTAATCCCAAACACCTCAGAGTAATTATTAATTTTTAACATAGTACTTCCATTAACTTTAGAAGATTATTACCTAATATGGCTATATTTGTCGACTTGACTAATTTGATAATTTAGAAAAGTTCACAAAGTTAACACTGGTACTCCATTACCTGAACAGCTATGCTTGGATCATCTCTCAAGGCCTCAAGGAGATTTTCGGCAACTGACCCAACGTGTTCATCGGAGGAGATCTGTTCAAGACGATGAATTGCCGGAATACAAGTTGACGCTACGGCTTGTTGTGTCCCTCTATGCTTGGTTGCCAGTCCTGTTAATGAGAGAGATGGAAGATACTTTGAGAAAAACGTACCTTACAAACTTCAAACCGTCCAGTAAGTGACTGTATAATACTATCCACAGGTTAGAGCTGCTACTAAAACAAAGATCCTCACAAAAATTACATCACTACTGGCCACTTCTTCTGTCACTCACCAGTAAGGAGCCTGAGGATGTACTTGAGGGATGGTCGCCCCAGGAACTCCTTCCACTCATCATTACACACCACCACCAGCTTCTTGCTCACTGGCATGTAATTCTCTATATATGCGAGGGCATCCTGGAAATAAGAGTTCATATTACAAATTCTCTTACTATTACCATGATTTAGCTTTTTCTTTATATAAAAAAAATCAAATTTCAATTATATATTTACAGTATTATCTTACATATAACCATGAGGGTGCAATAACACAGTAAGATGTAACTACCTTCACAATATTAGCTCTGATTATCATATCCTTCAGTTGATTGCCATTTTCATTACGCTCAATACCGTCACAGAAGACACAGAAGGACTCCATCTTGGCAGCGTCCTCGGGCGAGTGCTCGGTGTCAAACTTCTCAAACTCCAGCACGGGGCGGAAGTGTCCAACTAACAGTTCCATCTTCTCCTTGTGACAGAACACCAAGAACGGCAGCACGCGCATCAACCTCTGACGAACCTGGAACATTATAATAATATATAACAGTTACTTAAGGTCTTATCCACTTGTGTACAGGGTCCCCCTCTCTGAAAAATTGCCTGGCACTGGCCAAATAAAATATTTAAACCGACTTCCCCGTAGTGAAGGAGTTAGGTGACAAGTAGAAAAATTATATAGGTTTTGTAGTGCTAATTCAACAATATCATTTGCCAAAGGAATCACTGTACAGTACATAAACTTTCTGGAGTTTTTACCATCTAAACATTTCAAAGCAACAGCAAAAACTCACCATTCATAAAAAATTTCTAACTTTTGGCCTAAAGATAAAACTCTCATTCTTACTCTCAAATCAATTCAGTCCCTCCAGTGACATAGCAAATACACCCCAGCTGAATTTATTGACCCAAAATAATTACAGAAATTTTCCAATATTTTAACTACAATTTTCTCGAGGCCATACACACATACGACCTCAATTACCCGAACACTTTACCCACACTACAGTAGCTACTCTAAAAGTTTCTCACAAATTATATTTTAACGAGTAAATTTTTTGACACCGTAAAAGTTTACCAAAATGTGTATAAATGATATCTGTCATTAAGAAGAATTAAGCCACTTTTTTATGGACCTGATTTACTGGTTGTGTCCTGATCAAGGTGTTTACTGTGGAATTAACAAGAACTTAACTAAATATTCCATAAAGATCAATAACTCTGACTAATTATGACACTACACCCCATAACAGTAGTTTCAGATCATTAAAAAATAAATTATATATAAATTATCAAACTACATGAGAAACTCTACCTAATAACAAACAGCGGTGAATTTATAACTATAGACGGGTCTTTCTTTGACTGTTATTAATATGTATATCATAATGTTTACACAATTCTAAGACATTTTTTCTTCTATGATATTTCCACCGGAAGTTAAGGATAACCGAGATATTAATTTTTCAAGATTATTACTTTCGCTCAGTCACTGCCATGATTTGTTTACTTATGGTGGAGGTGGTCTGACCCCCTGCTCCCGCATTGCTCCAGGCCTCCGTCTTTGCTCTTTAAGGGTCTAGAGCACGTGCGGGGGAGGGGGTTAAATTGGTGATAGCAAAATGAGTAAAAAAATCGGGCAAGATTTGGTTTTGTTTCAGCCAATGAACAATGAGTGGGTGGGTCTGGAGGGAAGATTTTAATTTTTAGTAGCAGACATGGCTGAACCAGTAGAAGAGCTGTGCAGAAATTGTGAGAAAGATTATTTTACGACAATTGCCGAGTTTCACCAGAAAAATAGTGAGGCAATTTCTTTTTTCATAAAACGCGGTGCATATTACCGAATGTAGTTCATTATCCAAAGTGTAATAACCAGTGGAAATGAATATCAAATTCATTCAAAACTCATCAAAATACATAGGAAAAACCTATTTTTAATATCAAAATAAAGACCGGTGTAATACTATAAATTGACCCAAAGAACTTTTAAAAACAATGGTAAGAGACTGGGTCTTTCTTAAACCTAACTATTAATTACTTGAAGGCGAAACAAAGATAACTTGTTCCTACCTGAGCATTGGTGCGAGAGGACGTAGCAACGTAGTTCAGGAGCAGGTGAATGTCTTCCAGTGTGCCGCAGGTCTCAACAAACTCGGTGTATGAGGCCGCAGGCATGGATGAAGCTTCCACTAACACGGCCTCCAGCACCTGTTTCAGGGACATTCAGTATTTTGTCCTCATACATTTATTCCATCAATCAATATCTCTGTTGTTTCGTCTCTGTCTGGATGTTGGTTTACATTCTCTCAAAGACACAAGTATCAATCCACATACTGTACAAATCTCAATACTTGAAGTCATCTATAAGAAAAACTACTTAAATCACTATATCAAAGTGCTAGATTAGGTCAAACATAGAATGGACTATTAAATATGTGACAACTTTAATAACAAACAGTACTGCAGGACAAGGTTGAAGAGACGCCTGTAAACAGTATCTAATGAGTGTTACACAAGTTCACATATGACTCCGAGATCATTACCCTGACAACAAATGAGGCGCCCCGCATCAGAAGGGTGAAGCACCAAATTAAAAAAGCCGAGAAAAAAGCGTTTAAAGTTTTTCGAAGTTCAAACAAACATAACTTTTTTTGTTTTTTAAGCTAGAGGGTTAATTTTTTATCATGTAGCTCAATCACCAAAAACAGCACTTGTCTTACACCCCACCTCTTAAAAAATTAAATAATAATAATAAACTCATTTGCCTATCGGTATTTCTCTTTCCGTCCCTATTATTAGCTAAAGATTTATAATATTTTTAAGTATAAGAGTGTGTAATAATAAGGAAACACCACTACACTCATCCCCCCCACCACCATTAACCTCTCCCTCCCTTCCCCTAAAGTAATTAAAATATGAATACAAAGGCAGAGAGAGTTTGCATAATCTTTGGTAAAAACTGTATTACAATCTTACTTTGTTTAGTTCCTTCACTTTATTATCCCTGAAGACCGTAGTAACTTGAAGTGTAACTATAATGGCCTTGTCATAATCAATCACGTACTGATCAAAGTCTCTCTCTGCACTCTCTAAAAATAGCCACATATTCTTCATCAACTAAATCATTGATTATATTGATGCCGGCAACAGTTCAGTTTCATTATTAGACTGAGTTATGGACTCACTTTCACTAGCATTCGTTGGGTCAGGCTCACTATCAAGGTCAACGCATGTCTCGTCACTGTCCACTTCTACCTCCTCACAGTCTGATGTTCTTGTTGTGATACATTAATGTCACTGTGTTATCATTACTCACTTCCTTCACTTTCATCGTCATTATTGCCATCAGTACATGTCACGTAATTCTGTACCGGAACAGTCTGCAAAAAGGTCTTGTGATGCATAGCAGTCACTTTTTGTATTATGAGTAGACCAAAATCATCATCACTAAACATTTCTGGGGTGTCCACGTGAGCACTGTCGTCACTACACACACACTCAGGAATAATAGGCTCCTGAACCCACACCAGAGGGTCTGGCCTCACTCGAGTCTTGCTCTAATATCGGGCAGATATTGCACAGCACTTCTCACACCCGTGAAACACGAATAACATCAATGTTACGCCGAAAAGTTATCAAAAGTAGCAGTAGAAAGCACACTGAACCTCCTGATGCTATACAACACGCCAAAACTAACAAGGTGGCAGTATCTGGGAGCGCTAATTGGCCGAGGAGCTGTGACATAACAAGGGGAAATCCATTGTGATTGGCTGCCTCAGGGGGTATGGTCCGAGGAAGGCACGCGTCATTGGCTCGCGCTCCTGTCCCTCTGAACGGGATGTTGCCAACTTCTTTGACTGAGCGCACAGCCAGATACGTAGCTCCCGGCCCGAGGCGAAATCACACCTTATTTTTAAAGGACTTTCTACCATATTTCTATTCTAGCTAGAGGGTTACAACCAGCGCCAACATGCAGAGGAAGGGTGAAAATAGTGATATGCATCAAAAACACACTTTGGCCAGGGTGTTGCTTCACCTACTTCTAATGCGGAGCGCCTCAAATAAACCTAGAAAAACACGTCTTATACACGAACAACTGTCAAAATCACACAATATCATTGGGGTCACACATGCTTCCTTCCTCAGATCATACCTGTAGCAGCTGCTCAGTGAGGGACGCCCCGCCAGGAGGACCGGCAACAACCTCTGGTTCAGCTGCTAGGCACTGCTTGAGGGTGTGTAGAAGGGTGGCAATGGCGTTTAATGACGGCACCATAAGAAGCTCCCTGTTCACCCGTACCTGATGTGAACGTGAAGAAGTTAAAGAGGGAAAACTCATTCTCTTCCATGATAAACATTAAATACAAATACTGTTTTAGCAAATAATGTGAGTCTTGATGTAAGGTCGAGACTCTGTTGGTCAAGTACAAAAGATATTCATTGCATATTACTGAGGATTTAGATAAGAGATCATCACTGCCTAAAATAATACTTAATAATGCAAGTCCACCATCTTAATCTGAACAATAATAATTCACTTCAAATACTTAATGATGATCAACTTTTTACTAACTTACTAATTCCCCAATACACTTTACAATAACATCGTCACAAGTAGCGAAGGATACAACTATGGGTTATCTCAGTGGGTTGAGTATTAAAACATCATACAGTAGTTAAGGTAGAGGAGAACCCGTTTAAGCAACCTTACAGTACGTCAAGACGAGGTGAAGAAAAAAAACACGATTGGAACTTTATTATGGTGGAAGGAAGGCGATAAACTGACACACTAATGTTCTCACCTTAACACAATACTGGAAGAGCTTCAGCAAGACAGTGACCAGAGCCCGTGCATAGGACAGGTCACTGATTCTCTGTAGACACTCCAGCATCACCTGTACCAAGATTAATTAGTACCATTACCTCAAGTGTTTCAGTGGGTCATCCATTATTCTCTACTATTAGTTGATTTCTTTAACCCAAATTAAAGGTAAATGTTGAGTATTATTATTATATTTCAGGAGAACTTTGGGATTTGACTTTTTTCTTTTTTTTCCCCCTTCATAAATTACAAACTGGACCTTTAGCCTTTATACCCTACACACCTGCCTCTACTTTCTCTATTACTATCATTTATTACCAACAGTCTATCCCAACATTCAGTAAACACTAATATAATTTATACATTATAGATCATCATAACCATCATTATTAACAACATCATCATCATCACCACCATCAACAGCATCACTATTAGAACCATTCTCCTCACCAGAAAGCAAAACTATTTCCAGGCCCTTCCACCTACCTCTAGTCCGCCACACTGACACATGACGCCAGCCATGCGGTAAACTTGCTCATTGTCCACGTCCTCCTCTTTCTTCTTGTCGAGGGTCTCCACAAACTCCTCCGTGGCGTCTCCCAGCAGGCCTCTCATGCGGTACACGACACGCATTGCTTCGCTCTCGCTGTTTTCGGCCAGCCAAACTTTTTTATAAACCTGTTTGAATATATGAAGTAAGTAAATAAATGTAACTTAAATATATGAAGTAAGTAAATAAATGTAACTTAAGGTATAGAGTAAATTCATCTGACCTTCAATCCAAAACAATTATATAAAAAACAGGATATTCAAGTGTCTATCAATCAGCAGCTCATTTAGATAATACAACCTAACCACATAAAATCTAGGCAACAATAAACTTAACCATAAGTTCCCAGCTATAACTACAGTTCCAGAGAGCTTGTTCAGTGACTCAACTATCATACTAAAGTCTTCTCAAAGTCTTCAAGAGGAAAAAATAAACTTAACTGTTATAATCATAATTTCAAACTCAAGTAAGTGTTGTGTCATACCTCCTTGACCGGCAGATCTAGGGAGATGATCTTATTACACACGAGGAGCTCCATGCCACTGTCGTCCTCCAGGAGTGCCACCAACTCACAGTCTTGACAGATCTTGTTCTTAACGTCCCTCATCAACGGCCCCAACCCAGAGTCCATGCTGCTGTAGGGGTTACCCACCATACGGCCCTGCAACAGTCGGGTCAATTCAACGACTCTTACCTCTTTCACCGATGGCTTCAATTACTGTACCTCCCCATCAATAAAACATCTTTCCTATACTCAACGGAAGCCGACTCATAACTCCCTGACCACTTTAATTACCCTTCGTTTCAACCATGTCATGTATCAAGGGACCAAAACTCACTGAATAAATCAAGATATATCAGAGAAGAGTTAGGTGATGTTTAAATAGTAATGAGGTATTTGAATCTATTATGGAGGCAACAGACAACTTTTCTAATAGAATAATTCTGTAATCAATCCAGCAGCTAGTAATTTATGGTCAGACTCTCAGACATAAATGGCTTCCCACCAAGGTTTCATCAAAGTACTGTCTCCCCCAACTAAATAAAATCTAATGAAAATAATATAGGGAAGCAATTACATACAGTATTAGTTATGCTACTTTAAATGCTCCTGTGTGTACTTTCATAATGGAATTTGGAGGATGATCATTCTTCTAAAATATCATGTGCTAAGACAAATTCATGAATAGGTAGAACATATTCGGAAAAATATGGGTAATAATAAACATGGTTGACTACAAGACTTAAGTCAATTAAGAGTAAGAATTGGCAAGTGTGTGACCAGCAAGTATAGATACAACTACAACAGACTGGTGAGGTGAATGTGTAGCTACTGTACCTGTAAGAAGTCCTCCTGCTGGGGATCTTTCTCCAAGGTCAAGAAGAACTCCCCTACGTCGTTCTCCTCGGGATATATGATGGAGCACAGCCGTTCATAGATGAAGACAGGTGTGCGGACATCATCTTGTGGGTACTGCTTCAGGGTCTCCACGCACACTGCCATGAACTCCTTAGTCTCAGCCTCCGTGCCTATAACAGTAACATAACAGTAGCATGAGTAACAGTAACATAAAAATCAGTAGCATGAGTAACAGTAACATAAATAACGGTAACATAGGTAACATTAGCAATAGAATCTTGAAGTTTCAGCATAATGGTGGTTTTATTCTACTACTGTGAACATTATAGTCACAAGAGCTCTCTCCCCTGACCATCACTCAGTGTTTACACATGTGTTGAGAGAATCACTGTGAAGGTTTGGCTCTCACACAACTGAATCAATATGTACATGATAATTAAAACTTTGTATACGAACTATGCTGGACAAATGTTAAAGCCAGTGTTGTCTCTGAGGCATTAGAGGATGTGGTGATGGTCAACAGATAAAATATTTGGAGGCTTAATACTCAGTACATGGCTCAAAACAGCACAGATAAAACACTGTTGATCATCTCTTCTCCAGGTCCAGTAAAATGTGACATCTCATTGGTGGTCAGAGAGGCCCTGGGACCTACAAGAACATCAAGCACTACCGTACTGTACACACCTGACGTCATATCTTCTAACAACTCTAGGAACTTGTCCTGGGTGTCATCAATCAGTTTGGTGCGCTGAACCACCAGTTTTCTTAAGGAGAGATAACCACTTAGCACGGTACCCACCAGCCGGCCTTTGAACACAGTCTTGATGGCGTCCACATCAATGAACTGAGACAGTAACTCTGTCAACACTTTCAGTGCATAACCTGTAAAGGAAAAAAGTTTTCATCAGTACTTTTCGTTCAACAAATTATGGCATAATTCATCACTATATAAAGCTTTGTACTATCATCATCATCATAAGAACTTTTCCTCCTCTGGGCACACACACCCACCTCACGCAGTCCGCCACTACAACAAAATTCAGCCCATAAGAGCCCGCACTGATAGATATAAGAACAGCACCATCCCATCTATTGTTAAAATAATAAACAACTGATTTATGTACTGTACAGCCCTGTAAATGTATTGAACATATATTATTATGTCCAGATCACATGTAAGTTTGTATATTTTAAGCCACCAGCTGCAACCCTATTAATAAACCGTTTATTATTATTAGACACATAAAGAAGCACTACTGACCCTGACTGAGATCAGTTGTGAGTGTAGTTTCCTCCAAGGTGGTGAGCAACTGTATTTCTGAGGTGATGAGACAAGCAATAGTAGGCAGGACTCCCTTTAAGGCCAAGTAATGCTTCCAGTGGGCGCCCAGCAGTAGAGTCTGATACAGTGTCACAAATTCACCGGCACTTTCTCCCGCTCTCCCGATCTCTGGCAGGAAAGTTGTCAGCATATCCAACACCTGTAAGAGATGATTATATTACTATTAACTTCAAGGTTAATGACATGTAATAAAACTCACAAAACAAGTTAACATTTTAAAAAGGATTCTCTAAACATTTCCAACTCTGCAGTTATATTTACTGGAGAGTTCACGTCACCTATTCCTAAAAATGTCCATAAAATTTCTGAATATTTTCCCTAATATTTTCATAGTCCAATGAAGTGAATTTAGTAATGTTACAGTAATAATCAAATTCACCAATACTTACACACACACACAGAGGATAATTAGCTAAAAGAAACTGTAAAGAATGCTTCATCACCTAAGTTTAAATACTTTTGTCTTTCTTCTAAAATATACCTGGTATTTGGACTAAACTTTCCCAAAGAAAAATGTCATAATTTCAACATCAAACAGGGAATATAAGTGTGATGAAATGTGCTGATAATTAAACTCTGCCGAGACGTCCGTAGTGGATACCAGATTCACTCTCAGTTCACACAGTCCTCCTATTACACCAAGTGGATGGACAGATAATCACAAGCCTAAGACAGAAACAGTTTAAAGATCCACAGGTGTCATAAGTCCAGTGAATAAAGATGAGAAATGTTGATTATGAAACTGATCAAGATGTTTATGACACAAGAGCTGCATCAATTTTCAAATCAATCATTAATGTTTTTTCTCTGGTTACCGAGTGGAAATGTTTTATATGGGCAGAGGTAATGCTTAATGCTTAATGCTGCCCAACCTACAAGAGCATAAAAAGCAACATATGTTAAAAGCTGTACAACAATCTGCCTGGTCCCACACACCCACCACGATCCTTAACAAACTTTACCAACAACAGATAAAGAAGGAATTAACCAGCAATAATAATCTCTGCAATCCATCGATGTTACTCCAGCTATACACAAATTGCCAGCCGTGGTCTGAAACAACCAAGTCTGTGGAAGTTTTCAAGAGTATGTGAACCAAGGCTGAACCTATTCCTACTTACTGACAACACATTTATCTTTGACAAATCTTGCCAGGGTTCTAGAATGCAGAGAAATACCTACTATGTCCCCCTAAGTAATGCAATGTAATGTTATGTAACGTAATAACACACACACACACACACACACACACACACACACACTTAATTGAACAAGGTCAACAGCATATACCTCCTTCTTGCGCTGAACTGAAGTACACAGGGACTCCATCATCTGGGCGGTGACCTGTCTGGCCATACGTGACGACGGGTTGAAGAGGACGCGGCGCAACCACGACGAGTCCTGCATCTTCAGGTCATACTGGTGACGTATGGTGCGAGCCAGCCACCGACACCCAAACTTCTCCAGTAGGTAGCGCTCATGAACTTCATCCTGGTGGTGGTCACACGGTGTAAGTAGTATTATTACTGAAGGAAGGATTGATTGACTGGGTATAATACACGGCATCACAGCCTGTGGTCAGTCATTGAAGTTACTAATAAGCTTTTCCGTAATATGTAGTGGAATTATGTCAATGTGCTGTATCACCAAACAGTGTCAGGGTAAGTGCACAAGAGTATATTATTTATAAAAAGAATTAAAGAAACTTGTTGGCTATCATTTCTAATAAAGAAGTGTGCTGTAATACAAAATATGGCAACATAAATATACTGTACTTAAACACAATAATACAGTAAAGGTAAACTGAATGAAGAAGTTATACGATTTGTAAATTCAGTAGATTTTGCACAAGTAGCTGCTCTTATTAAGTGTAGGACTCCTTAAATCTCTGAACATCAGGTACTGTACAGTGACATTCTCAAGGCCTCAGAATGTGGGCTGATCTTACTAACATGCAAGAAAACATCATCATTAAAACATTAGGAACCAACCCACTCCTGTGACTTACTGTACTGTACACGGTAACTCACCTTCTTCATTTTTGAGACAGCTGTTTCCTGGACCTTTCTTGCTGATCTTTTCTTCCAAGTCTCATATGAGTGGCCAGGATCACCTGCCAGCCATTTGCTTACATCCACACCAACCTTCAGGAAAAAAGAAAGGACAAATACTTAACTATACAGACAAGAGGTGGCACAAACACCAAATTTGTCCTTATATTTCTACAATATTTGACTCTCTATTTAGATGATAAGTGAAGAAAACAAGCAACACTAATATCGAACTTCACCAAAACCAACTTTATCAACTCTGAAGAAGAATGTTGTTGATAATACCGTACCTTAGAGCCTCCAAGGTAAGCCGACATCAAGTCCGTCGCCGTTGTACTGGAGGCCGCCGTAGCCGCTACAGAGCTGGTGGGAGTCTTGTCTCGACTCTTACGTGGAGGAGGAGGTGTGGGGGGCCTCATGACCCCTTGTAGGATGCGAAGACAAGGAAGAGTAATGTGTTCCATTACCGTGGGGGACGCGTTGGACCCTCCTGCCATCAAGAACAGCTGGACGACACACCTGACCACATCAAACAAACGAAAAATTATGAAGAAAAAACTAATGAGCCGGAATGTTTAAGGTGCCGTGTATACTAACTGATGACGCATCACTCGGTAATGTGTAACAAAGTAAAGACACAATAAGAAAATTCCAAGACTTATGTTCTGAGAATTTTACAAAAGTGTGAACCAAGTGAGAGACAAAATACCTAAGTCTATATTCCCAGCAGGAGTCTTCTTTCTGGGCCGAGGAAGCAAGAAGCCCCATCTCGTGTCTGACGGCAGCCGCGAGGTCGGGCGATGTCACATGCGAGCGCAGTGCCACGCTTATCTTGTCCATGATGAGGCGATTCAGTTCCTGAGTCGCTGACAGATCATCCTTGGTCAGCAGACAGAGCAGCTGACGAACTTCACTGCGTACCTGAAGATCAAACACACGATAATTAGTAGTGTTGGTGTCCATAAAAATATATATATAGGCTTATTTTGGTCACTTAAATATTAATTTATGTCCCTTAAACATATTATCCCCTTAATTTCAATACACATCAACCATACACATCATCAATACATTTCAACCATACACATTAAACTTGTGACTCACAGTACACTCAATACTCTCACTTCTGTAGACTATCATAGGATCATTAAAAAAAAGCTAACAAGGATACATTTTATCACCTAACTGACCTCACATTTTAACTCTACAGCAGACTAACACTGGACCTCTACTAAGTTTTATCAATACATACACACATTAAGGTGACCCTATAGCTCCTCTTCAACAGACATCCTACATTTCCTCAACCTTTCGACTGCCTCTACCTTTCTCTCCTTCGTCGACTAGTGTGTTGTTTCTCTTCATAACTTTAGAGGCATTTCACCAGTTGTGTATCTACTTGTATGATGCATAACAGCCACGGCATCCTTCCAGGCTTTAGATGTTTTAATTAAATCATTATATTTCCCTTCAAGTTTCAGAGACTCGCTTGATAAATGTTTAAATATTTTACGAGAAATTCTAACCTTACAGTAGTTATTACCTGAACGGTGCCCCTCCGAAGATTGTATTCCAGAAGATCATTGATGAGTCCGTGCTGACAGAGTGATGCCCTCAGAGCGGCGTTGGTGGCCAGGGCACGGAGGAGGGTAATGCAGTGTTCGGTCGCCGACGCCGCACACCCGTAACAGCGACCGGCGGCCACCGCTCCCTCCTCGGGGTTGGCGTGAACAATTCCACTCCGTCCTAAAGGTGACACCACGGGCTTCTTTCCTCCTTCCTTCTGAGAGCGATCAAAGTTGACTAACTCTCGGCGGGATGCTTGCACTCGCTGGGGGAGAGGAATTCAAAATGTTTACAGTACTATTTTAAAGATATCTTTTGTAAAACAGTTAATATTCTGTACTGTATATAAAAATGTTGCAAATAAGAAAAAAGTGTTACCTTGTTATTATTATTTACTTACCTGGATAACTTTAGAGAGATCATCAAAGGAGTTCTTACAGTCACCACAGTACTTTTGAGCCAGCTGTTGGATGGCCCGGTTCACCTGAGTGCCCCCTGAGCTTCCTTCATCCCCACTCCTGGCAGCACCCTGTTCACTGATGCGCACCAGTAAAAGCTGCACAGGGTCGGGAAAAATCATTGTTTTGTAGTTATCTATAATGACTAAAAATAAATAAATAAATCATCTACATATACAGATAATTAATCCATAGGCTCTAAATAATTCATCAAACTCAGACTTACTTTCTGTACCTCTCTCTCTCTCACACACACTCATTCAGTACCCTCCTAGATCACTCACTCTATATCATACATTCCCTCAAACATGATAACATTATGCTCATATATAAATGCTGCATTTTAGGGGCAAAATCGGTTATTTTGCAAAATTACCAGCATGCATACTGGTAATTTGGCAAAATACCTTCCAAACAGGCTAACCAAAGTTAAAAAATAAGAACATGACCACTTAACTGTGTATCAATCTACACCAGCCAACCTAACCTAACCTAACCTCTCACTTAAGGTTAGGTTAGTTTAGGTTGTCTAAGTTATTTTGCAAAAACAACAACATAAACACTGCCACATTTATGTCATCTTTCTTTTCACCACATACTAACACAGATCAAGGCACAAGCCATATATTTCATCTGTCACCTGTATTTTCATGTTACTTTATAAACCCAAATGCTCAAATATTTTTCATATTTTACTCTCGTTCATAAATGACAATTACAGTAGTATTCACACTCGATTTTCTTTTCTTCAACCTCCCATTTTTAACACTGTATAATTGTCCTCATCTGGATGGAGTAATATTCAGACAAAATTACATAATGTATAATACTAAATGATGTATTCCTCTCTTAAGAGCCAAGAAAATATTTAAAAGACAACAACCTGTACCTCTAAGGTTGGTTTATAAGCCTGAAG
This sequence comes from Homarus americanus, assembly GCF_018991925.1. Taxonomy (NCBI): domain Eukaryota; kingdom Metazoa; phylum Arthropoda; class Malacostraca; order Decapoda; family Nephropidae; genus Homarus; species Homarus americanus. The sequence continues at coordinate 2,742,286 of NW_024731965.1, read as the reverse complement.
TTGCTTGTAGGATCTATCTGCCTTCTCAAGCAAGGTGTTAATATTGAGAACTGCTTTCTTGCGGTCATCCTCGTTCTCAATGGGATCGACGGCACAGCAAGGTCGGCACTGTAGGGTGTAGTCAAACTTGGCATACTTGCAGTAGCCACAAGCGTTGCACAGGAAAGGATCTTTTTCGTCATAGTTTATGGCCCTGATACAAAGAATTAGTACCATTAGTCACAACATTAACTAACAATCTTATCTTACATTATGTGGGAGATCTTAGCCAGGAATAAACTCTAGGGCCTGAACTATGTCAGGTAATATGAGGCACTTCAGCTAACAAGATAACAGACAAAGTGGCTTCAGTTGTGTTAATTATACTTATTCCAGGATGATTAAACATTAACTGCATTTACTGGAGTTTTATACTATTATTGCTATTCTACTTCTGGCCCAGAGCACCTCATACCATATACTAGGGGGGGGGGGACTACTTGTACTTGATCCTAGTGTGGAGGCTAAGGTCCTGAATTTTGAGTGTCATATCAAACTCTACTATAATACACCATTTAATTGCTACAGACAGTTAATAATTTATACACAAAAAAGGCAATATTTCCTTTAAACTATGACATTATCCTCTATAGATGCCAGTGATTTTATTATAAAGAGATGAGAGAGAGACTCACCTGCACTTGTGGCACTGGTACACATTCTCCCCACAGTTGGCACACACACCAGGGGAGGCGGGAACAGCTGCTGAACACCGGGGACACTGAAGGGTCTCTGTCGATGCCTGCAGAAAATTTTATTCATTGTATAGAGACAAGTGAAGGATAATACTTACAATACACCATCAATCTTTACAGTACCTACCTACCTACCTACCTACCTACCTACCTACCCTTCCCTCCCTCCCTCCCTCCCTCCATACTAATGTACCTGACTTCTTCATATTGAGGTCAAAACATTACATCAAGAGGTCCAAGATTAAAGCTGCCAACATCTTCCTTTGACGCAACAATGGAACATCACATTGGGGTTAAGTACTACTGTACATGTATATTATGTAATAGGAAAATAAGTGCAGCAGTTACACTTCCTAGTAGATCGTGTACACCCCCGTTAAACCTCTCACCATTATCTAACATAACTCTTATTACACTCTACAATCTCTAAATGATTTTTGCCAAGTTTCATAAACTTTTGTAGAAAACTGTAGAATCTCTCGGGAAGTGAACAATTGTAGCATTTTTCAACACACACTAAGCAGCTAGTGTTGGATGGATGGCCAGACAGGACAAACTCCCTTCACCTATGGCCAGAGGATCATATATTAAGGCTGACTTAAGATGGATAGGGAGAGGGACATGAAATATGTTAACAAAAGAACATTAAAAAACCTTTACATTGGAATCTGGATTGTCTGATCAAGCATAATATAGCAGTAGTGAATAAAGAAATACGGTAACTCGTTACCTAACTTTGTAATCAATACATTTTACACAACCAAGGTAAAAGACTGACCTGGAGATTCTCATAGAAGTCAGTGTACTCAAACATAAGGTTGCAGGCAATGATGGGGAGAGGGAAGTCAATCTTAACCTCAATTTGTCCAGCAGATAAGGTCACCTTCTTGGCACGATGCCACATGGCTGAAATATTCAAACACGTATATTATTATTAAGTTGTTACAAGGATTCATACATTAATCTGAGGCACCAAATGATACATACATTAAGTGTGGTGCTCACTGATCTTCTCTAAACACTGGTTATTCCCACATACTCTTGTTAATAAGATCCCGTCAGCCTATTACCAAGATGGAATGATGTGCCATGGTATATATAAAGTTTGTGAGTGTGACAAAACTGTGACCACACCACTGAGATGATCATGACAGTACAGTCCTACAATAAACTAAATATTCTACATCAAGGTGCAGAGGAACTCACCCGGCTTGTTCTTCAGCTCCACAACAGCTTGTACCGAGCGATTGTTGTAGAAGACATTAAGGGTGCGGACCATTTTAGTGCGTTTAAGATCGGCTATTCTCAGGGTCAATCGGCTGATCATGTGACTTCCGACTAGTTTGACCAGCTGAGTTGTTGTGGTGAAGCGAGAATCAACCTGTCATTTACAAAGTTCATTAGGAATATGTTGATCTCAAGTCACGATGGTAAAGCACAAGTTTTCTCACAGAGGGGAACACCAACTGCTCTACTGGACACAGGAAGGCGAGTGTGTATCCAGGTACAATGAATACCGGCCAAAAGATAATACATTAGGGAGGTCATTACACAAATTTAACAAGCAAATAGCTCCCAGACCCCAGATAAAACCCGGTACAGTACAGACCTTTACAGTAGAGAGCTTGACGCTAGTGAAGGGGACCTCAGGGTTGTTGCACACAAGGCAAGGTTCAGACTCCAGGTAGTAACCGTCAAACTCCACCAGAGAGGCCAGGGAGTTATACAGGTTGGCATTAGGGTGGTTGGCCAGGAGCTGTGACTGTGTACGCAGGACTGTTACAGCGCGGTTAATGTACTCCATCACCTTCAGGGACGACATGTAATAAAACGTTTCATTATTGAAGCCTTTAAAAATTTCTTCATAAATAAAGTTATAATATAAAAAAAAATGACCTATGTGTTTGTTGAAGGTTTGTTCCTTAACTCTATAGAAGATGTAAAGAATAATATCTCTTAACTTTCCTTTAATTACAAATACCAACAGGACTTGAATAAAAAACAAATTAACATTCACCCAACTGTAGCTTTTGTTTAGATGAAGCAGACCAATGTTTTACTAAGGGTCAGGGCAGATAAACAGGGTTACTTCACTCCGTCACTACATTATCTCAACTAGTGATGTGTTATATATGACATGCAATACTGTACTCTGTTTCTTCACCCTGCTTGACTCAGACCAGTACTTGAAGAGACAACTTGACAAGCACTAGGCAGACCAATATAATGTTCTCCATTTTATGATAATATGAGGAATTTTGGGGGGGGGGAACTCAGGTACTGTAGTGTCGACATGCCATACAAACTCCTCCAAACAAAATCCTTCAATTATTTCCAAAGGGTAACTTGTATTATTAACTATTGAAGAAGTAATTACAGGTACAAACATTTTATGAAGTTAAGAAGCCACAATAAAATACACTGTTTTTGGATGATGATAAGAACAATAGATTAAGATAACAAGACCCACAACAACAAAACTCTCACCTTCTTCTCACAGTGTTGGGTCTTAAGAGAGAAGTAACCCAACAGGTCTACAAACTGTGCTGCCTTGCGACCATAGGCAGGAAGGTGAGGCCACAGTGACCACATGAGGGTGAGCAGGGTGTCTTGGTCCCTGGGAGGAGAGTGTCGGTACAGCGCCAGGACCAGGGAGTGAGCTTGCCACCGCACACCCGTTGAGTTAGACTCCAGGAGGAATGTCCGCACGAACTGACTGATGCGGTTTCGGTCCAAATATCTGAAAAAAGAAAAAAATAAGTTTAATAATATGTGTGAGGCCCGTAGATGAAACATGTACATATAACCTTACTAATGAAGTCCTATTAAATCAAGTTGGAATTTAACCTTTAACCAGTGGCTAAGGTCTCCCTACTCCGGCCGCCTATGTACAAAGAACATTAAATATCCACTGATGATAGCTGCCTTCCCTACACCTAACTCACACTCATTGATGGCTGCCTTCCCTACACCTAACTCACACTCATTGATGGCTGCCTTCCCTACACCTAACTCACACTCATTGATGGCTGCCTTCCCTACACCTAACTCACACTCATTGATGGCTGCCTTCCCTACACCTAACTCACACTCATTGATGGCTGCCTTCCCTACACCTAACTCACACTCATTGATGGCTGCCTTCCCTACACCTAACTCACACTCATTGATGGCTGCCTTCCCTACACCTAACTCACACTCATTGATGGCTGCCATATTACACGACTAATATCCCCAAATTGAATAATGTACTATATTTGAATTTCACTTATATTTAGATAAGAAATATAAATCCTTCTTCTATATGAACAAAGTCTGGGTAAAGGCAGTTGATACTGTGTCTAAAGTTGTCCCACCAAACTGACCTACACAGTTTATAATGTCATCTTATCCTCAATCAACAATGAAGAACTCCCACTTAATACTGTATATAAAAATCTTATCACTAACTTTACCTACTCATCCCATCACCTTAATATTGTTATACAGACACTGCAGTTACTCTGTCTAAAGGTGTGTTATGAATGGAACAACACAACAGTGAGTTAAGATGAAATGACTTTGATTCACTTACAGCCAGATACTCTTCTTTCAAAAGGTGTTACACGGTATTAATGAACTACAAAATAGCTCGCCTAACCTAACCTAACCTTACCTTACCTAACCTAACCTAACCTAACCCGATTCACTTAAGACATGCAGGACCATCCCTCCCTCACCTGTTAATCTGAGCCACAAGAGCCGCACAGTGAGCTTCTTCGCCTCTCGTCTCTCCCTCGCTGTCTTCACTCGAGGCTCTCTTTGTGCTGCTGCCTGACCCCTGAAACACACACCATTATACAGTAATTATAATAAATGAAATTCAATGCTCTGGTTAAAATAATTGGATGCTGAAAGTGGATACCTTTGACCCCTTTACTATGGGGACGCCACCTTTAATGTGAGTAATGTTAAGTGATTTTATTCAGCTTAGAGAGGAGCTGACGCCAATAATCCTTCATGCATCCTCTACTCTGTCTCTTCCCTTTAATTAATGCTCTCAAGGTCTAATTAATCCTCTCAAGGTCTAAATAATGCTCTCAAGGTCTAATAAATGCTCTCAAAACCTAATGAATTCTCTCATCATCATCATCCTATAACTATATTGTTAATTTATATATTTTCCACCTTGTTAGACACTAAACACTGCTCCCATATTTATATAACTTTTATCAAATATCAAGTCAAGTCCATCTGCCTCTCTGTCTGCCTCTCAAGTAAACATGTTTGACTGCCGGACAATACTGTAAAATTATTCAAGTTCTACTTACCTTGGAACTCTCTGAATTCTTGGATGTTGGACATAACGCTGCCTGTAGGAGTTGGAGGACTGTGGGAGCGACTCCTTCCTCCAGCAGGCAGGACACCTCCATCAGGAAGCCCAGGACACTCTCATCCTTCATACAGTATCTGACATAAGATATCAGGTTAGGTTAGGTTAGTCACTGAACAATACAAAAAATATCCCTCAATGTCATGGAAAAAAACATACTGTGCTCTTTGTTTAAACTCTAAAACCTGGCAATACCAAGAAAATGGTTAAGAAATTTATTATGGTATATACAGTAGCAGTAATGTGTTAAACATCAATTAGATCACATGATACTCACTTCTGCCAGTTGGGTGTGCGGGAGGAGGCAATGTCCACACACGACTTGAGGTGTTCGATCAGCTGGATGAGGGAGTCGTATGGAAGGCTTATGGGAGTCATAGAGGCTCCACCTGAGAAACTAAAGCCTCCTTGTGCACACAACACCTTCACATCCTGCAACACAAACATCACCACTTAACTTACTGTATGTCACACATTATTATCAATAAAGAAGTACAGTACAGTACTGTATTCCAATATGGCATTTCTCAAGTCCCTAAATAAACAAAAATTCACAAAGTATAAAGTTTACTGCCAACAATCAGATACATAAAGACAATGTACCAAGTGTTCTGGAAACCAATTCAAGGAAATCCATTCTGAGAAGATCGATGGTGTAAATCTTTCCCATCATCTCTCTTCCAATCTATATGGGGTGGTAGACATACATTATATCCCACAAGAAACTAAATTGAAACTCACCAATCAAAGAGTGATAAAGCCATGTCCCTGTATGAATAAACACCAGAAAATTGAAGTTTATAATTAAACCTACAAGAACACGTCACCATTCACCTAACTGATCACTAGACTTACTTTCTTAAATCATTCCTAACTATTCACTCTAACCTAAACCTTAAACACAATATTATTTCTTCATTTGGTCATATACTTTAAGACAAAATTTGACCACAATAAACAGGGTCTACACTGCGGGAATCTTCATGGTCTAATACGCTATAATACCTGTAATATAACAACACTTGAACACATTAATCATAAACTCAACATCTACCCTACAGCTGCTACGGTACATCCTCGTCACAAACCAAGTATTATGGGTTCTACGTCATTATATTCCCTCGTGGTTCTTGTTATATCAGACCCATTCATCTTCATTAATTCTTCCTGTTTTAGTCCAGTTATCTCTCTAAACAATAATGACCTTAATCCTGTGAGCCATTACATCCTAACAGCACCAACCTTTATGTGGTAGTCGAGGGCGTGCATGTCCCTCATCTGGCGGTATTTGTCCTTGTGGCCGCAGATAAAGAGCAGCAGTTTCCTCACTTGCCGCCGCACAACTGGAGTCTGTTGGGTCATCATGTACTCACAGAGGTAGTGCGACCACGCTGGTTCAAACTGACCTCCTTCCCCAAGTTTCTTCATCTGTTAAAAGAATCATTTGTTCATAAGTGATTTATTTACCTTTCCAACACTCGATGTGAAGAGCAAGTGTAATAAATGAGAACATACAGTAATGGAATAGAGAAGCACCACTGAGATATTCTGCAGTGAACAACACCACAAAACATCCCATGTGTAAAAGTTATTAGACAGAACCAAGCACCAGTAAATGTTATTGGTCAGATATCTCACAACAGGGTTTTATAGTTGAGAAGAAGTGACAGACTGGCAATCCTGGTACTGAACTAGACTCATGAGGACCCCCATAACTGACAGCTCAACATTTGTGCTTGGAACAACTGGAGTACCATGAGTAGTCACAGTATAAAGCTATGGATATCAATACGAAGACAAATTCATGCCTACATAATTGTAAATAATGAATCAAAGACCAGAGTCTAGTCATTCCTTAACACAAACAGGAGAAACAACTATTATGAAAACCATAAAATACATCAGATTTGGTCTCACAAAACACTAAGGTATTGTTAAACTGTGGGAAAAAGAAACTGGCATCATTTACCTGGTATGGTAACCTCAGGACCATTTCAGTCAGTAAGTGAGGGAACGCTGCGAACACATCATGGGCGTGACCCTTCACATACTGTCGCAGGAAGAATGGAGACATGTCGGGCGGTAAGGTCAGGGGACGAGGCTTCAGCAGCCCAGAACCAATCACCGTCCCGCTCTGCTCCTTAGACGATGCCCTCCAGTAGTCCAGCAAAGCCTTCAGGATGGCCAGACAATGGTCCATAGCTCCCGAGCGCACGAGGCAGCTTGCTGTTGCCTGAGGAATCACACTGGAGCTGTCACTACTTGGTCGAGCCCCTGACTTGCTCCTGGACATCATCACACCTGAGGAAAAAAGATCAAACATTACATCACAAATTGTCTTCTTAAGCCAATAAAACAAATAAAAGAATCAAAACAATACATTAATAAACATTTCCAGCAGACAAACATATTCCATATTGGGAACAACTAGAGGGAAATGTGGTGAACCAGAGCAAAACCCAACAGTGAACAACAATATAAGATCAACTTACTGAGCAGTCTCATCACAACCAGCTGGACCTCCTTGCTGGCTGTGCGCTCTGACACAGTTGTCACATCAATGCTACTCATGTTCAGTTGGGTCACCAGAGCCGTGAGGACAGCATCCAGGCTTGCCCTGTCACGGGTGTCATTGCCATCGAGGTCAGAGGTCAGCATCAGTAAGACCTTAGAGACAAAACCAATACAGTAAATAGATGGAATATTTTAAAGGAACATGAGTGTTTATGACTCAATAACTTGGATAAATACCTGACAATAAGGATCATACATAATGATAGAGGACTTCACACAGCTACTCCTTAAGCTTATTTGGTTTACAAAACTTCATAGAATTACTGACCTACAGACTGTATGGCTTGACAAGCTCCAGAGACATTAATTAGTCACAATCAAAGTTGTGTACATTGCTGTGGCAGAAAATCACTCGGACATTATAAACACGGATGATTCCCGACAATCTGCAAGGCTTCGTGACCTTTCATATAATGACTCGCTAACTCCTACAAAGGTGACTACAAATTTCCATTATTTACCTGGAAGAACGGTATTGTTGTGACCCCTCCGACAGATGTAAGTGAAGGAACACGATGAATGAGAGCGTCAAGAAGTGCCAAGCGAAGGGTGTGCAGGCCAACACCTCCCTCAGGAGGTTCCTCTTCTACTAATTCTCCCTACAATTGGAAAAAAACACACTTTAAGCATTCACAAAGTGACTACTATTCAGTTAACCATTTTTAATAAATGCCTCAATACTTTCAAATGTACTTTATGATACTGTATCCTGATAATAGAGAGTGTCTCAGTAAAATGTTTACAGATTTGTGGAGTGAGTGTGAATGTTTGTATTACAACAATAACATTGTCCTCAGTTGTTGATGTGTGAGGTCTCCCACAAGTAAGGACATTGTTGTTGTTGTGATACAAACATTCAAATGATTTCTACAAGAATCTGAAAGGCAGTGTGCAAAAACAGTAAATATATGACCTGTAGCGTGGCAGGTAGAGCCGCTGCTCCTTCACGAAGACCTGCCGATCCTGGTTCATGTCCGGTGTCTCCATACGCTGAGCTGCGACCCGACACGTTGTGTTCACCTCCCAAACTCTCCACCACAGAGCCTCCAGACTCACTCCCAGCACTTCCAGCCTAATAAGTAAAAAATATTTAGTAGAAATTCTTTACAAACATGAAGGAGATTGTATTCCAAATTTCCATTAATTTAATTTCTTCTATCATATTACACTTTCATAAAGACTAAGTTAATAAGTTAATTATTTCACTAAGTAGCTTCAGGTACACACACTCCAAAAGTATCTTTATGGAGGAGTTTGATGAACACCACGACTCCTGTTGTCTCGATAAAGTTGTCAAAATCCTTCGTCCAATGTGTCACATTGTCTGGCACAATATCGTACAGAAAGTGAATGACCATCATCCATGTACAGTACTCACATGTTCAGCAGGCGAGGCCCTCAAGTTAGAACCATCAGTGGCGGCCGTTGAACCATCACCATCGTCATCGTCGGAGCCGTTAGCGGAGGCCGTGGTGTCGGAGTAGTGGCCGTTCTCCTGCCCGTCGCCTCCCTCAACGTCTACACCCTCGGGTTCGTCTCCACCGTCCTGTCGGCCGTGGTTGCTCCGTTATACAGTATTGGTAAGTATAGACCAAGATAAAGATGTCTTTTTTATATTTCCTGTCAACTGTATAAACTATATGTTGTACGTATCTTAAATGTCTTTACATACAGTATATCAGTAATGTATGTTAACAAGAATTAGATTTTTACTGATAACTTCACCTCATTTTTTGGAAGACTATCAAAACGCCTGATGCATAACAGGTATAAATTATGATACTATGTTACCTGAGAGGAGCCTAATGCACTGGGCCTTAACCGAGTCACAGACGACAAAATGTGTCTTTAGTACGACTGATTATAATGAGGGTCTGCCGCTAACGGTTGACAGTCTACTAGTGGTTGCTTGAGATACTGTGTACACTAAGTCATATTCACACACACACTTGAATAACTGCCATCTCTATACTTCCATCAGAGTACAGTGCTATCATTACGTTACATCACACACACACAGACGCAAAAACCGTTTACAATTGGAATACGAAGGTGGAATAAACAATATTTATATAACCTGGACCTAGAATTGACTGAGGTCTATGTGTTGGGAGAATTACTGGACAAGGCTGGTGTATGAAGGAGAAGTCTGGGAGTTACTGTCTGATCTATACAATACAGACCCTGGCCTGGTGTAGCGAGTGTGGTGTCGGGAGGAAAACGTCAGTCCACAGCCACATCCTCCAGACCAACTTGTTCCAATTTACCTCAAGTCAATTACAACTGCACTGTACATATGTATGATGGCATGCTTGCATCAACGACTGGCTCACCCATACAGGTTATGCGTGTCTCTACTGGTCATACATATAAAGTTACAGGAAGCATGTAAAGACAACCTCCACTGGCTGCAAGGCTTGGATGTAAAGATTTGTGGGCACAGGAAGGTGAGGAAACAAAACATTAGGTGTTGAAGCAGATACAGTACAGTATAGTTCACACAAATAAACAGACTTTGGTAACAACAAACATTAATGACTACAAAAATGAGTTATTTAAAGACAACAGATAAGAATGCCACAACTGATAAGGTTAAACAAAATAACTGACAAAGTGTGACTAAGTTTACTCCTACACTGCTGAAATAACTTAATCACTAAGCTTCACAGTCAACACACACACACTTCATGGATTCCCACATTTTATAGTTCAGCCATCCATGGAAGCCAGACTTAAGGAAACATAAGCAGAGATTCTTGAGCATCTAACCTGCTGTACCTCTTGTGCATTAGCTTGGGCATTGCCTCCTTGCATCCCTCCTGAAGCTAATACTTGCAGACTGTGTAACACCTGACCGCTTAGTCCTTGGAGGCGGTGCAGCCCGGGCAGCCCACCGACCAGACCTTGTAAGCCCGGGTGCAGGTTTCCTAGATCGGCCGGGGCCTGGCCTTGTTCTTCGTGTAGCGAGAGGGCAATGGCTAGCTCCATCATGGCATCATCGTCATCAGCAGGAAGGTCCAGCATGCCTCCCATCAATGCTCCTCTCAACCCCAGGCCGCCACCACCACCTCCTCCTCCTAACACTCCTAGAGCCTCCAGACCATCGCCTCCACCACCTTTGAAGATACAAGTGATCATTCCTTTATGTGTCATTGGAAAAACAAATCATTAACATTTACCAACTATATGATTCATGACAGTGCTATAATGGTTGTATTTCGCTTAACTCACCCGCTTCGGCAATTGGATCGGCAGCCTCGGCTCCTTCAAACGGCGGTTCAACCAGGGCGGCTCCCGATGGCTCCTGTGGGGTTGCTGTGGGTTTTTCTGTGTCATCCACACCAACACCTGTAGGGAAATATTAACCTTTGCTCTAAACCATTTCACATATGTTGTCATCACGTAAAGCTCAGTTAATACACAGCCTCACAATACACACCCGGCGTGGAGCAGCGAGGAGGACTGGGAATGAAGACCTTGCGTCTCTTGTGGCGGGGCCTTAAGACTCGGATCAAAGCTTGTTTTGCACCGAAGCTGACGGACGTATCGGTACACAGGAGTAATTCAGTGTAGAGACGCACGGCAAGAGGAACGGCCGAGAGTGAGCAGACAGTGTAGGCATGGATGATCTCCACTACCGCCTGTACTGTGGCCTCAACGTGAGTCAGTCCTGAAAATGGTAAACAACTCTACAATGATGCAGGAACTCCAAGGGGCTAAACTGATTACCAATAATCACAAAAATACAGAGATCTTGAAATCAGTTTCCTCTACACTAAGTTTTATCACACACACACGACTCTCATATACAGGACTCTATTGTACAAGAGCAGTAGGAGTCACTAAAGGTTGTAACACTGACCAGGTTGACACATTGGTGTGAGGAAGAGGTTGGTTGGCTTTGCACTGTGCAGACCCCAGAAGACACTCATCAGCTGGGCCAAGAAATGATTGTCGTCGCTGCCGATGTCGTTGCCGTTGCTGTCGCCGCCCTCGAGCGTCGCCTCCGAGTCGGAAGTCGTGTCGGAGGCCTTGCTTAACGTGGAGTCTCCGTCGCTCTTCTTGGAGAGGGAAGTATCTCCCTCCGTCTTAAGACTCGGTGAGGATGATGGAGCCTCTATTTTCTTACTATCATCTTCAGGTGGAATGAGTGTAATGTCTGATGATACTTTCTCTGTGTATCTGTAGTAAGCAAAATATAAAACCTTAATACACAACATACAAACAAACAAACACAAACACACACGCACACACAAACACACACACACAGACACACCCACACACACACACACACACACACACACACTAATTGTAATATACAAAATACTCTATTTCCTAAAACAGAGACTGAAGGAAGAAGTTAAGAAACGGTGTCTTATTACTTGTGGCAAAAAGCAGTACTGTACTATATACAACTTATAGTTCACATGAAGATTAGGCACCCCAGCATATTACACCCGATGATTCAACACCTTGACACTAACATCAGGGTGTTTAAACCTAAGGTAAGTTAAGTTACTCTTCAGGTGGTCAAGACACTAAAATACAACACACAGGAAACTTAAAAAACTGAGTTAATGTAGAAGGTGACAAGTCAGACATACAGTAGTTACTCTACTCATAATCTGGTTAAGCGTGTTCTTACTTGACTAGGTTGTGAGGTCTGGCCACGGCCACATTTCTGGCAGTGACAACAAGGCGGTGGTAAGTCTCACAGTCCAGCTGCTGGGGTTCTGTCACGAGGCGGAGGTTACCGAGGGCCTGCAGGACGCTCAACAGCTGGGCACCGTCCTTGTGGTTGTGGTAGGCCACCCGACTCTGGTGGAGCGATGCCAGCAGAGTCCGGGTGTGGTGCTACAACACGACACAAAACAACCATTAAAAACACAACCCAGTGTTTCAAGAATTATATTAATGAGTCTTATAAATCTCAATTTCATAATATAATCCATGAAATCCTTTGAGGTACATACAGTATAAGAGAAACTCCTAGTGAGGACAATGTTTTACTATGATGAAGACAGACCAGAGGGAAGAAACTAAACACCAAGAACTATCCCAGTAGACATAAACGGCCCTGCCAGACACAACACCTCAACCATCAAACATTATCACTTACATTTACTCACTATAAGTTTATATCTTACACTTACCATAAATCTTTGGTGGAACTAAAAAAAAATTACACAAGTCACAATCTTCTACACGTTAAAATGTCCCCCACAACATGGTCACTGACCGAATACTTTAACTTGAATTATTAATCAAGGACAAACATGAAGAGCTCCTCCAAGGGTGACGTAGCTGCTTCTCAAGAGGTTTGTTCAGTAAATAAAGCCCCTATAACTATGGACGCATTAAAAGAATATGGAAGTAAAGGAGACACAATCACACGTTGGGAATTTTACTCTTGATGTCTGTTGCGATCTTTCAGTCTTCCAGTAAGGTCGAAGGGGAGCACTAAGTTTAGAGGTGAAGTTTATAATAGTAAAGTACAGTTAAGTCCTCACTTAATGTCGAGGTTACGTTCCTGAAAAAGCGACGTTATACGAACTACGTTAAGATGATCAATTTTCTCCATAAGAAATAGATATAATTAAGGAGTTACGTTCCCCAGCCTCTCGTTGACCCATGAAATACATTACATATACAGAAATTCAATGGCATTTTTATAGGAAATAGTGTACGTAGATATAAATAAACTAAATAATTTTGCATTGTACTCGCTGATAATATGTGGTGGGTAGTGGAGCGGAGGAGGGCGGGAGAGGAGGAGGAGGAAGGTGGCGAGTTACCGAGACCCAGCGGGTGGCTCCTCCTCCCGACTTAAAACCTCCATTTTCGTAGCAAGGGACTGGCTTGGCGTCGCCTGGAGACGCTGTGATGTTCCACTAGTGAGGGGTAGCGCGCCGAGCCGAGAGCGTAGCGCGGCCAGATGAGAGAGGGCGATGCGCAGTAAAAAGTAGTCCGTGACGAAGCAAAAACAACGTTAAATTGAGTCGTCGGGAAGTTAAACGAATTATTGGTAACTAATGAGTAGTGACGAAAAAACATTAGGAGGGGAAACATTATACGAGGACTTACTGTACAATATACTGTACTGCATAATCTTCAAGGTTGCCTCTAAAATTAAAGTTTCTATGTAAATAAACATTGCGGTAGTGATCATGTAACAATGCCATGTTTTGGGGAGTAAAGCAAGTCATGGTTAAGAGGAAATACTGGAAAATTCAGCTTCGACAAAGATTACCCGCCATAACACAGTAGACGAGTGTCCCCGCCTGAGGCACGAGCCAATCACAGTGGCCTGTGGGTGTGATGTCACGGGCCTAACTGTGCTGATTGGCTGTAAGTTGAATTCATGCCCCAGCAAGACGGGCACTCGGTTTCCAAACCCAGAGTCTGTGTTGGAGTTTTGTGTAGAGGTGTGGGACATCTGTGGTGGCGTCATGGCAGGTATTTGGGTGTACAGTATTATATTTGGTAAATCCTTAACTTCCCATTTGTTGTGAGATACATGGTCCCCGTTTAACTAGCTAGGAGCAAAGGTTTATTGTTTTGAAGTGGAATTGTGAAACCCTAATAGAACGTATTCAATAAATGCAGCAACCATTAACGAGTCCTAATTCAACCCTCCCTTATTGAGAAAGGTTTTGTTATAAGTGTCATGGTGGTAGGCAGTGATATAGTGAGTCCTGAGCAACAACACACATATCCCCTTGTGTCTCAGTTATCACAGGTTACCCCTATTCCCCAGTTATCATCAAATCTGCCCTTGCTCCTCCTCCCCCCCCTCTCACACCCTCCTTCCTCCCGCCTCACTTCCATCTCACGAGTAAACAGAGAATGAAAGGAAGAAAATAAAGAAGAAACAAAGAATTAAGAACTAAAAAAGGTAATATAAAAGGTATTATTACAAGTGCTCGGCCCCAAACTATGAATTTCTGACCGCGGAATGAAAAAAGTAATAAAGGTAGAGCACCCACGAATTATCACGATTCGACCGTATAGTTCAACCGTGTCGACTCACTTGCACTGTCGACGGTAGAGGTAGATTGAGAAGCCTGGTAGCCAAGTCCAGCGCTCCGGCCCGGGCTACAATCTTCTCTGCTGGCGTGGCGACGAAGCAACCATCGAGAGTTTCTAGCGCGGCAGAGACGAGGCGGTCGATGGCGGTGAGAGGCAAGGGAGTCGAGGACGTGCCCCCAGTGGCTGTCGACTCGCTGCCACTCCCGGCTGGCCCACTGGCTCCTGTACCAGTGACCGTTGCCGAGAAGTCCTCGGGCTCCTCTGGCCAACCAAAGTCTTCCTTGGTCTTCCCATAACTGAAGAGTAAGTTATATACACATGACATTAGACAACATTAATCATATACAGGTGAAAAAAAAGACTAATAACCACAAGTGAAAGGCTGATAAGGTAGCAGAAATATATAATACTTCTCAGACT
The DNA here is from genome assembly GCF_018991925.1 of Homarus americanus. Classification (NCBI taxonomy): domain Eukaryota; kingdom Metazoa; phylum Arthropoda; class Malacostraca; order Decapoda; family Nephropidae; genus Homarus; species Homarus americanus. The sequence continues at coordinate 2,727,157 of NW_024731965.1, read as the reverse complement.
AACTCTTGGTACTGTAGTGTATTAAGTCTTCACAAACCTGACTCCAAAAACCTGATTATTAAACTAATTGATACAAAGTTACTGACAAATGTACTAGATGTGAAGAACAAATTGAATGTCTGAAAACCTCTCAACAAACAATGACATCTGTGGGGACAAGTCATGAAGAATATATTACCGTGTCCGATGAAATAGCAAAACTAACCGAGTAATTTTAAACGAGAAAAAAGTAATTCTATAAATCGCAATGAATATACGAGTCATTCTTCCACAAACACAACTATAAAACACACTCGGTCAAATAATAAACATGAACTTCAACCTTCTAATGAATGAAAAATAAAATCCAACTAAGCTTTATATAGAGTACAACACGTCATATCTTGGCAACCATCACTGTGAGGTGCGGGCGGTCAGCACAGACAGTTAACATCACTCACATCTTGACAAAGTCGACCATGGCAACATTTGATGGGTCGGCTGAAGGTCCAAAAGTAATGACGATGCGTTTATCTGCCTGTAGAGACTCCTCCCGCGTCAGAGGAATGTCGAACCAACGACTCCGTGTGGCAGCTATCGACACACTGCGTCCAAAGATCTACAGAGAGAAAGGAGTTAATGTGATTCCTGGAAATTTATATCTAGTCTATGGATCAGCATGCGACAGTGGGTGGTGGTAGTGGTGGAGTAAGGTAGGAGTGGTGGAGTGAGAGAGAGACTGCTTGATACAACAAAGGTCTTCTATTCTATAAGACTTGTACGTTACCACTATGAGGGATAAACAATATTTAACCCAAGTTACAGCCGACACTCACCTCCAGATAAGCCGGCACTCTCTGGGTATCAACGGCACCCACAGCTACTCTAAGGGCGCAGATAACGATGGTAGTGTCGTTGTTGGTCACCTCCAGCTGAAAACCTCCTGGCTTGGTGGATGCTATGTACATACCTGGTGTATAAGTGACACATTTAACAAACCTCTTCATTAATCAGAATTATTCTATTCACACATTTTACGTTAAATAATTTAATACGTAATTTCAACAATAAATAATGCTAGATAACTCTCAGGTAAGACTCAATAACAGAAATTCTATAAGAGCCACATCATTACTTTTATTTCTATGACAAACCCTCAAGTGTAAGCCTACCCTGACTGTTGAGTCTATTCTTCAGCTGCTGTACGTTATAGACCTGCAAGAGATCATTTCCTCCATACTCGATGTCATTCATCACCGAACAGTGCTCGAAGAAGTCCACAGGGAAGACGACTGAGCCTGTAAAACAATATCATCATCATGAGATAATTACCACAACACTGCCTGGGTTTTTTTCATCGTATATCATCGTATCATTCGCCAGTCAGCCTTCGCCGTGATAGGACCTCTCTCCAGACCCTTCACCGCCAAAGCCAGCCAGCCTCTGCCTCATACTGTTAACGACAGGAATGTAAACGACCACCTCACTAACCATCACTAGACACCACACGCTGCCATTTAAACGCAGAAGACGCCTTTATGAACGACTCCGTGTAATTATGCAAGTTATGGACAGACAATGACGCACACAACAGAGAAAGTTGAAGCAGATTAACAATAACACGAGCAAACTTACCCGACGGTCGGCCAAGTTTGGGGGCCTTCTTCTTCCTAGAGGGACGAAGCGATGATATAGCGCTGACAACTTGCATTTGTGGTGACAGCCAGAAATCTGTTGGGTGAGATAATATTTTTAATACACACAACACAACACACACGAGTACACATACACGAGTACACACACAATACAAACATACACATCACAGTCAAAACTCCGCATGACCAATTCCTTCATTTTATTATTTTTTTTTTAATCCTAAATCCTATTACATTCCACCTAACCTAATCTAACCTAACCTAGAATTTTCATTACCATATCCTCTTTTTTTCTTTTACATTCCTTAGTGACAGAAGGATTACATCACATTCTTTCTTGATTCAACTTTCAATTTTATTCCATTACACGCACGCACGCACGCACGCAAGCACGCACGCACGCGCACGCACATACACACACACACACACACACACACACACACACACACACACACACACACACACACACACACACACACACACACACACACACACACACACACACACACACACACACACACACACACACACACACACACACACACACACACACACACACACACACACACACACACACACACACACACACACACACACACACACACACACACACACACACACACACACACACACACACACACACACACACACACACACACACACACACACACACACACACACACACACACACACACACACACACACACACACACACACACACACACACACACACACACACACACACACACACACACACACACACACACACACACACACACACACACACACACACACACACACACACACACACACACACACACACACACACACACACACACACACACACACACACACACACACACACACACACACACACACACACACACACACACACACACACACACACACACACACACACACACACACACACACACACACACACACACACACACACACACACACACACACACACACACACACACACACACACACACACACACACACACACACACACACACACACACACACACACACACACACACACACACACACACACACACACACACACACACACACACACACACACACACACACACACACACACACACACACACACACACACACACACACACACACACACACACACACACACACACACACACACACCAGTATATCATAAATGTCCTTAATTTCAGCCGAGTGAATGACAGAGTTTACAATGAAGTGACTTACAAAGGTGGGGGATATTTATAGGGAGAGACAGATATGACAATTTATAACGAAGAAATTTACAGAGCCAAGGAGTTATGTACAAAAAGAAGCGCACGTGACCAACATCAACACGACGAACCTGCAGTCTGTGGGTTGGCATTGTATATCCGGAGAGAACCGTCTTCACACAGGAGGATAAGAGTGGTCTTGGCCTCGTGGTTGGGTGACCAGGAGTGCCGCAGTGCCACCAGGTCCGTCATCTTGCTCTTGGCGGGCAGAACGCGGATCTCCTGAACGAGGATGTGGTCAGGCTTCACCATGAGGATCACGGGGTTGTTGCCTTCGAGGAAATAATATAATTAGTTGGAACGTTACCTGAACAACCTGCAAGAGGACGGATAACTAATGAGAGGACTGTTAGCTATGAGAAGACAGTTAGCCAATGAGAGGACACTTAGCCAATCAGAATACATTAATACCACTACACACTGTACACACATAATGGCTCCAATCACCAATCCCCGGTGGGTCTTGCAAACATTAACAGTGTTCAACTACTGTACTGTATCATCCACCATCGGACCCAATGAGTGAATTAGTTGTGTGAGAAGAAAACAACAATAACGGTAGAGAGAGAGAGAGAGAGGAAGGAAAGAGGGTGATAATAGTGTTTAAAGTGTGCAGGTTGTAAGTTATTGTAAGGAGAGAAAGAAAGAGAAGAGAGTCAGAAGAAAGAAGAGTAAGAAAAAAGAGAAAATGAAAGAAAGGAGAGGAAAAAATACAATAAAGAGTGAGGATAAACTTACTAGACTGGGTAAGACAAGTGATGAGTCCAGGATGGCCGGTGACTTCCCCCCACTGACACAACGGCTGGGGGGCCATCTTGCTCCCACTACCACCACTGCTACTGCTGCTACTGCTGCTGCTACTACTGCTGCTGCTGCTACTACTACTGCTACCTCCTCCTGAACCATTACCTCCTTTAACACTCACACCAAACAATTTCTCCACCTTTTCATTCTCATCTGTGAATAATAAGGTACCAATATTTAGTCATCAATATTCACATGATTTAATTAACTCTAATCCTTAACTGCATGAGGTGGATAAAATATATTTACTTACAGAAAACAAATGAAAGTAAGAATGTGAATGACACCATAAGCGGTAAATTACACCCAAAAGATCAACAACAACCATCACATGTGTGTTTAGCCGAGACGAACAGGCTACAAGAGAATAACACCACGAGACTCTTACTTATGGAGACAAGAGGGGCGATGAAGCTCTTCCCGTGGGTGTAGCTGAAGCAGAGCACCTGTAGTGTGTGGGAGTAGTACACAGACACACCGCCACCACCTATCTGACCATTACAGTCCTGGGTGTGGGAAACAAACATTAATATTCGGGTTCTTGGGTTTATTTACATGGTAAGAACTATGACTCACAAGATAAGAACTATTCCTGGATTTCATTGGGCCCGAGATCTCATTTGCTATTCACATAAGATGAGGCATATAATTACTCTACCTTTAACATTGATAGCTAATAATTTGGACCATTTCTTTAGTACTTTTCATAACATAACATCATTTCCCACTACTGTATGAAAATATTCTTAGATACTTTTTTCATTTTCAAAACTTTAATTACAGTAATAGCAATACTTGTAGAAGTCAAATTTACCATAAAAATGAAAAAGATAATAATAATAGTAATAATAATAATAACAATAATAATAATAATAACAAAACAGATAAGTAATATGATATATATTCTATATAGGTATCATCAACCCCTTCAGTATGGGGATGTCACTTTTAATATTTCAATTGGCCAACACCAGAGGATTTTATTCAGCACAGTGAGACCACCATACACAAGGGGTTAATATTTAGCACTAACCTTGAGGTCTTGATGCTGAACCTGTAGTACATTTGTGACGTAGAATGGACCGTGTTGGGCAGAACTCTCCTCGCTCAGCACCTGGGTGTAGATGTAACCTGACGATGCCATGGCCACCAGGAAACAACCATCGTCCTATGGGGAGAACATTTTCACATCACATTCATTAAATAAACCTTCCTATTGATCCTGCTCTTAAATCCTGTTTCATCTGGAGTTCAATAATGGTGTCACAAAGTACACACTATAAGAGAGCAAGGTTTAATACACGCACACACAGTTCACTTTGCCGAGGACTTGTTGCAAGAAAGACAAATCAGCGTACGACAATACATATACTGTACAGGTGTTCCTCCTCCTATGAACACAAACCTTCAGTGATTAAAACAAACCTGTCTGTCTGTAGGTATAATTGACTCTTTATACATCAACATACAGTCAACGGCTGGTAAGATTTACTGTTATGTATTTATCATTGGGGTGAAGCTGTACTGTACATATTTTATTTCATTTTATTTTTTTTTTACAATATTTCCGGTATCTACAAGAGTCTAGCTGGACATACAAACAAGTGTCAGGAACCTAACCCATTGGTAAGTAGAGGAACACCTGTACAGTAAATCTTATGCAATAAATAAGCCATTTTATAAAGTTAAAAAAAAGTTATATATATATGTTCAATATTTTTATGCCCATGACTCACTTGGTATATTCACACTTTCATTCCCTTCCTTGTTACATGTTGGGCGACTGGAACCAAGACACACCCACCCACCCGTCATCGGTTTAAAGTTCTAGGATATATAAGATAAACGACAATAATATCAGAGACAAACAATGTTATACCTGAGCACACACAAAGCAAGCATCCTTGATCTTGCCAGAAGGAAGGAGGAAGAAGTACTGAGGAGAGAGCGAGTCAGCACTAAGATCATATATTTTGACAAACTCGGCAGTGACGAGTGCCAGCTGGGTCTGCTGGCCGGGCAACCACACGGCTCTGATGATGTAGTTTCCAGACTCTAGCTGGGGGTGCAGTACCAGGTGGTCCGATACACTCCCCGCACTTGCAAAGGTCAGAACGTGGCAGTCCTGTGTTTAAACAGAGTCAACATTGAATAAAAAAGTCAAATATAAATTTATTATCCTAAAAAAAAATAAATATAACAAAAAATAAAAAAATATGCACTCAAAATAAATCCAGGTATTGTAACAACTCCATCAAACACTGACATTCATACTACACCAACCTTCAGTCCACAGACAGCAAGATAGTCATCATTGGCTGGGTTGGCAGTGATGGAGAGAACAGTAAATGGTACCGGAGCAGATGACAACCGTGTCAGGGTGAGTTTCCTCTTGGCAGAATCGTGTTGCTTCAGGAGGGAGGAGAGCTGCAGGACCGTGATCTTGCCTTTCTCGTGAGACACCGCAAGATGTTGTCTCTTGCCTCCCGGTGAAGCCAGGCAACACATGGCCACCCGGCGGATCATGTGAGCAGACACCAACTGTCGGATTGTCTGACCTTGTTCTCCAGAGTAATTCAGTCTCACATTTTCAAAGGCTCCTTCCTGAGATCCTAAAGTAGCCACCATAAGTTGTTCTGATGGCTCCACAGTCTGTAACAAGTATTAACATCAGTCTTTACATTATACTATACAGTACAGTGAGAACACACAAGTAAAGGAGGTCCCCAACTTACAAACGCCCGCCAATACCAATGAAGTTAAACTTGAAATTTACAATATTTTATTTACCCGATGACTTATTTTTTGCTTTCATTTACTGTATTTTGCCATTCTATTTCTTCTTTTGTTTTAAATTAAGTGATTTTAGATGTACATAAGGACTTGGGCTATGATACAGTGGGAATTTAAACATTGTTTTGTAGGTATGGTACAGTATGCATGTGTTCCGCCTTTCGAACGTCCTTAGGGATGGAACCCATTTGTAACTCGAGGACCCCCAGTAATGCTATAGCCTTCCTACCAACTGTCGATACAATCTTGTAAAGCAGTCAGCAAAGATCAAACAAGTCTAATGGTTAACCTGTAAAACACCTACATCATGGAGGCCTTATACCTGCATCAATAAGAAACACTAAATTTGTGCCCTCTCAAGCTGGTGGTGAGTGGCATCATGAAAAAAAAATGGCCTGGGTTCAGGTTTTCCCATCTCTTTCAAGATTTATAATGTCGAGACACAGTAGGACAGATCTCAAGACACATTCAAACACTTGAAAGATGGAAAACATGAAGCCAGCCCAATTTTTCAGAATATCACACACCAGAAACACGAGGAGAGACAACTTCAAGCTTGCCAAGATGTCATGCAGAATGAATATATAAGAAAATACTTCACCACACAGAGGTAGACCTATGGAACAGCCTACAAGCTCAAGTTGTGTTATCAAGAACAGGGATCCTACACAGGGTGACCACTACTACAAAAGATGATCATCAATGACAACACACCACTACGCCTCACAGAATAATTAAACTACAGTAAAGACACAACTTGATTCCTTCCATTATCACAGTTCCAACAGGTTTCCTACTACACTATAATAAACTTACTGCAGGATACCTTCACTAACTTCAACAATGATCAAAGTACTCTCCCTGTATCACCTCATAACTCTCTAAATCCCAAGTAATTCTGAATCACCACACAGATTCATACTTAAAGACTACAAACACTAAAATCTATTATGTCAATGAAGAAAAAACAACTATGATTAACACAATGGGAGTTTAATAAAAGCTTTGTTAATAAGAGTAACTGGCAGCCACTGACCTTGGAGTTGGTGTGTACTTGGTGGAGGGCGGCCAGAGCACGCTGGTAGGAGCCGACAGAACTGGACTCGGCTGCACTGGCCTGGATGGTGGGCATCAAGTCCGACAACAGGTCCAGCACCGTGGCAGCAACCTCACTACTGCTCACCTCACCCACCAACAGATCTCGGACATTTTCTGATGGACACAAAACAGAACCACATACAATATTGTATGTACCACATTCTCTGTGTACAGCTGACTTTAAAAGTTATGGTAAAATACTTTATAAAAATTAATAAACTACAAAATTAATAATGTTTAGAATTCCTCAACAATTAGAACTAATAAGAAAAATAGCTATCACAATCACGTGCTGATAATATGTAAACTGGACCACTTACACCCAATATATTAACCTCTTCACTACAGGTACGCCACTTTTAATATATATTTTTTCTCGACGCCTGGTGATTTTATTCAGCACAGAGAAGGTCCCATACACAAGGGGTTAAAGGGAAATAGAGAAACTATATATCCACATCATACGAATGAAGTAACAGCCAAGAAGAATCATTAACGGACTGATTATTACAAGAAAAACAAAAAATCAACTGAGGAAAGTGATCAGTCTTCTCAATCAAGTTAAAAATCACTTTATTTGGGTAAATGGGAGCTCCAGTACCACTGTTATCTCTTCTCCTCACACTGTACAGTACTTCACCCAGTCCATGTTCTTTGATCTAGACATGTCAGGCCTCTCCTTCCTACTCTGTAATACCTTATGAATGTGTGTGTGTGTGTGTGTGTGTGTGTGTGTGTGTGTGTGTGTGTGTGTGTATGTGTGTACAGTAATACCCAACTTCTATTCTTTCACCAACTTAATGGCTTAATTCCCCTGTACTGGATGTAAAGACAGACCAAAGCCACAATGCTTCACTCAATCCTACTCACCCAGTTTCTTAGCAAGCGCCTGCCTCTGCTTGTGTGTATCGTCCCGGTGCTTGTCCTGTGAAGAAAGACGTAAAGGATAACTTAGGATTACACGATGCAGTTGATACACCGAGGAGAGGGAATGTTACAAGAAGAAATGAATCGGAACCACAACTCAAAGACAAATAGATGTTGAGGTCATATTGAAAGGATAACTCTAAACAACCAAATTAATATATTCCACATTTGTGCAAGACGGAGGAGGAGGAGGAGGAAAGTAAACCACACAGTGAGTTAATTATCTGGGAGGGAAAGATGGAGGTGTGTGTGTGAAGGTGAGTATGGATGAGGACAAATGTACAGAGACGACTGTATGGAAGAACATATCACAGGATTACAAAAAAACAGGTGTAATATTAGTAGTAATTATAATCCCTTCATGGAGGTAAATAAATTAGGGGTTAGTCAGTTTATTCCTTCTCTTGTACAGAAGATTTAGTCAAATAACCACTTAAAAAAATCAAAACTTAACACACACATAAAATAATTCCTTTAACAGCTATAGCAAAGGGGGAAATACTCCTCAAGTCCAGGCAGCTTTTACATACAGCAATTAAATCAATCCTTGACATCTGCTGTAGGACCCAAGACTGTGTGAGAAAGTTTATGATCCATCAAACTTCAAAGGTTGCATTTGTGAGTACGTACAGTGGGACCTCTATTTAATGGCCTTCTGTAATAGCGAAAAAAGTCTGATATATCGAGGGTCCGTTAGATATGAAACCTCCATCTGACTGATGATATGGAAACAGCAGTCAGTTATAAGGAACTTTTACTTGCCTAAAACCAACCAATTTTGAGGAAGTGTTCGATGTCTCACCAAGTTTGAAGACTATAAGGCAAGGAAACGGTTGTTAATAAGAGCCAATTCCCATACAGGGGGTCTCCAACTAACAAATGAGGTTAAACTTTAAATTTACAGTATTTTATTTTTCTGACTTATTTTTTACTTTAATTTACTGTATTTTGACATTCAATTTCTTCTTTTCTCTTAAATTTTAGATGCATATAAGGACTTAGGCTTTGTTGTAGTGGGATTTTAAACATTGTTCTGTAAGTACAGTAATGCGCATAGCATGTATTTTAACTTAAGAACGTCCTCAGGAACGGAACCCGTTCATAACCCGGGGGGCCCTTGTACATAGCTATCGGTTAAATCCCAATGTATCAGCTTATTTTAATTACAGATTATATAATTTGTTTACTGTCAAGATCAATAGTTAGTGGTAAAAGTTGTTAAGTGAATCAGTTCAAAAAATCACAGAGCTTCCTAAGTTTATTGTTCTGAACACACCAAGGCCTTTAATAGCCCTGACCTGTGGACCTTCATGACTGACAGGTAAATAACTATCTGTCGACCCTTAAAGGTAAAAAACTCATTAGGGTCGATCCCAGTGCTGAGAAAACACATTAAACACGGGGAGATAATTACCGACTGAGTTCCCTGCGATGGTGAAGATGGTCGTCGCCTCAGAGATGACGGCAGAAGAGGCTCCACACCAAAGGCTGCCGGACCACTGGAGGACCCAACACCATCCTCGTATGATGCAGGACTTCGTTTAACAAGAGCCTGACACACAAGGAACACGCCAGTACCGTTAATACAGTAAACATGAAATAAAGGCAACAAGTTTATCATGAACTTCAAATGATATTGTCAAGTCACTAGCAAAGATAAAAAGTAAAGCTGTTGGCTAATGTTGTGATGTAGAAGCCAAGTTAAATTGTGCCACAAGATATTACTGCTGTTCTGGGTAAGGAGGAAGCACAAGTAAGCCATATGACCAACACTTAAGCATAGTGTAGAGCACTGTATGTAAACATGCACACAATATAAAGACCTTCACAATTGGGTGATATTTTAGAGGAATGTTTCAGAAGAGAATCAGACTTTGTTTTCTCATAACTTATCAACAATACAGGATGACAACCAGGGCTGGAGACTGGTGGCTTTAAGTACTGTATACATTACCGTGATACAGCCCAGATGGTACACAAGATTATCTTTGAGGAAATAATTTGGAACTTATCAAATTCATATTAATGTACTGTACTATGAAGACTTGTGTTTTGTTAACTCTATTATTCAGTTTTGTTTCATTTAACAATAAATGGACTAAAACAAATACCAATATATTTCTCCATTATATTTACTTATATTTTTAGCAGTCCATTTATTTATTCCAGAGCACCAGAGTGAAGACAACATGACTAGCCTTCCCGACTGTTCTTAACAAACTGCCTCATTAAATGACTTTCACCTCGGTTTATAATCAAAAGAATTAACTCCAATACGTACAATAACTGACTTAATAATATAATAAAGCTTTGTACTGCACCAATAACCGAGAAATGATTATACCCTGTACAGGTGTTGACCGTTATATGATGGGTTAAAGACCTCAAGAAGCCACCATTAAGTGATCGCACTGAACGTACTGTACACACTGGTGACCTGACTTGTGGGAGACAATATTGTATGTAGAGGAACACAAGAAAATGATAAATAAAAGGAAAGAGTTTGCTTGTTTAAGGTCATCTCAAAACACCACTGATGATAAGTAAAGAAATACAACACAGCATCTATGTTCAAGTTAGTCTCAAGATGGAGTGAACTTTGACATTAACAGAGAAAAGTAGAAATTAATATAAAGACTTTGTGGGGTGGGAAGCTTGATGAGTAACCTGGCGACAAAAACAGACGAACTCCACTGAGAACACGGACAACCAGGTCCCTCAACACAAGTAAATATGTAAGGATTAGTATGTTTTTAGGGGTTTATTATGTCTTAACGGGTAACCACGGTGTACTGATCAACGACAATAAATGAAACATAAAGTGGAGATTGTATTCACCTGCAGCATCATTATGGTTGAAGACAAAGACTGATCCTACCACCTCAGTTTACTTCAATTACCAAGTTGGAAATTCCCAATAAATTTATATAAAAAAAATCCCCATTCATTAATTCATAAACGACAAAGAATCACCATTTATAAACGCCAACAGTCATACTCGTGCAGAAGTTGAAGTGTTTGGTAGGGAAGACAGTTCAAGACGTCAACACATGTTACCAGGAGCCGAGAACATGTGTCAAGGTTAGGGCCAAGTTACCATAAGATAGTGAAGTATTAACACACAAACCCCAGAACCTTAAACCAAACTATGTTGTCATTATACACGTTAAAAGGACAGTGACACATGATCTATGTTGCACACTAATAAGCAGGCTCATGTTGCACACTAATAAGCAAACACTATGCCAGTCACAGCAGACAATGATCAACTTACTTGGCATGAACCATCTTCTTTAGCTCCACAGTCACAAAAGAAAGCTCCATATTTGGCATAAGTTACATCATGACCGCGATGACACACCCGGGCACACACTGTACACACGCCAACACCGTCAACCATGCGGCAGGTGTGACAGTGGTACCAGTGCTGGTGCATGAATTCCTTCTGGGTTAATGTAAAAGTACACAGCTTGTTGCACATGCTGTCTTCATCCTGTTTAAAAGTATCTTGTTAAGTCTCGGCATTTCTCACATGATCATATTTATAAGTCTATGAGGTGCGGTCAGTCTTACTCTGTCACCCTGACCTTAAATTTCTATGACTGGCACCTATGTTAGAACAGTTTCATCGCCAATGGTGAAAAACAATTGAGCACTGTCACCATCAGAGACAGTGTGGTCTTCACAATGTTTCTTTGACTGGAGCACTACAAGAGATACTTCAGTGATCAGTGCCTCATATCTGACTGGCCCATATTCTATACATAAACATTAACTCTCTCATAACCTCATAGAATAATAACTTCAAACGCATATTTGTGTTGCCAGGGAGAGCATCACGACCAAGTGCAGTGCCAAGGGAGACATTACACTGCTTTTTATAAGTCTTTTAACACTTGCTCAATGTACTGTATAATAGATGTCTTTATCAGTACAACATACACCCTGTACTTATCATCAACCTTGAGCCGTACATTACAGAACTTTGGATATGTCTGCCGGGAGTCACCAAACCCTTAGCACCCATTTAGACTCGGCCCTTGCCAAGCACAGGAGAACTCTACAACATAACCCCTGTGGCTGGTGAGGGATCAGTGTCTACAATTAAAATATTTTCATATAATTGATGAAGTCCACAATATTTGGCAGCTTTACTGTATGTAGTGAACCAGATGTAGAGTATAAAATAACACCACATACAACTGGAAAACATTTGAAACACAACTACTGGACATATGAGTGAGCCATCAACAGTAGTCTTCAGCAAAACATGTTACCAAATATTGTATTACATTCTCTAAATCTGTCATGAACCTTATTTGAGCTTCTGCCTAGGAAAGCTCTTCTCTATACTGTAATGACATCTCACTCACTCTAATATACAATGCTAATTTTCATAGAAGTCTTCCTTTTGGCCATATATTAGTCATCTTTGAAAATCTGTAGGAAGGAGCTGGGCAGTGTCATGTTTCATCACAGCACAGTATTCATATTACAGTTCAGAAGCCAAGATTCTATTTTCAGTAACACCATCTTCCACTCCTATAATTTTCTCTATGCAGAAACTGAGCAAATTAATTCCAATGGTGAAGTCTTTAAGAATGATCTCGGGGGGGGATTTGTGACCGACTTACCCAACACGACGAACAAAAATAAACAGACTAACTCGTCAAAATAGTAATTATTCTCCTGCTAACTCTTCCCACTATCACAACCCAGCCTGTAAAGCTCTCGTACACACCACAACATTCCCGTCAACTCTGCCATATACCGTCTTGGCAAACATTTCAGCCACAAACCTCCGTCAAACTCTCGTTCTGCAAACAACCCCTTAAACCACATATTACTTTACCATTTGTAGTTTCTTATTGTCTTATTTTTCAGTCAAACATAAAACTTCCAAATCATAACCAAATTCCACACAGTATTAACACTCTCTCTACACCTCACAACTGTCTTACTTCTGGTAACATTACAAGATGTCTACAATTACTCTCAGGTCTTGTAGTTCACGAGGAAGGTGCCCAGTGCTTACATGCCATGACCACACACACACTCGAGAATTAATAATCCCTTTATATAGTTTTCTACTCCCATGTACCAACTATAAATTCTCCCACTACCACCACCACCACTTACAATACTCATTAGCATCGCGATTGACAACCTACAGTAGTCCTTAACGCCATTTCCATAGTAAACCCGATACTTCTTGGTCTCAATAACGTTACTACCCACTACGTATGTGAATAATTGTACTCGCACTCCGACACATCCTCCCCTTCACCCAGATACTCACAGAGTCTTCCCCTGCACTGTCGTCATCCTCTTGTGTTAGGTCGTCAACCCAGTCAGAGTCGGTATCGACGGTCAAGTCCAGTTCGTACGGAGGAGACGTCATTCCACTCCGATAGGCAACAGCCCAGCGTTCACTGTTGACCTGAGATCATTCAAGAAAAAAAAAAAAGAGTATTACGTTATTTATCTATATACTGTATCAATTAAACCTTTACCATCTAAATTAAATCAGTCATTCATGATTTACAGTCCAGCAAGACCAAATAAAATAAACCTATTTCATAAGAACGTTTAATCAACCAGGAAAACAAACACAGGTACAGTACCAAAAGATACACATTACAGGTATGAGAACAGATGTTGAATTAATACAAAATTACAACCTAAATCCCTTCCTCCATCTAAAGAAACATTATATAATGAACAATGATTCAGTACTGTATACATATAACCTAAAATAAACAAATATACTGTATAGGCACTTCATTATATGACTCTACTGTATTCCCTTAAAGCTCGCTGGGGTTAGTTAAATGGACTCCGTGAGAAAGCAAAATCCGCGAGTTTTTCATGTCAGTCCCAGGAGTGTAAAATACATATTTAAATAGCCGTATGCACATGTATAACAACATTATGTATACATAAGACAATATAATAAATATGAAATAACATAAATAAATAAACAAACATGACATAACACTGTATGGACATTAGGTCCACATAGTGATAGTGAGCTGTGGTAGTGTGGTAGTGAGAAACAAGATAGCATATAACCAGCGATTTAGCTTTGCCACTACAGTGGGCTATTGAATCTGCAAATTTTTTTCTCCAAAATATACCTTGTTAATTATAGGGTGCATCTTATGACCTGGGAAATATGGTGCTGTGTACTGTCCTGTAGTGATCCCCGGCACACAGCCTCACATTTATTTTATTTATTTTCCACGACAATCAGCGAGTTTCCGAGGGACATGAGCTTTAACACCGTGAGCTTGAAGGGAATACTGTACTGTACCACCCATGATAAATGTAGTTACTATCAGACAATGTTTCACTTGACCATCATCCCCCGCTGGCCCACACCCGAAGCAACAAGACAAGCACGTGGACGCCTTACCTTGAGAGCCGCTACAACGTCACTCACATAGGAGAGGAGATGACACATGGCCTCCAACAGTCCCTTGTCCCTCTCTCCCACGAGGTGTTGTTTACTGCAAGGTGAAACACACAAATTAATAATCAATACTTCAAATTCTAACACAAACGTTGACGCTCTATCAGAAACAAAAATGTAACTTGATGTTTTTGAAGGATTTTAAATAATAGAAGAGTTGTTGTTTCATCACTACAACATACAAGACATTCAACAGAGTAATACGTTCAGCGATGAATTAAAAACAATACTTCTGTACTTCTAATAAAACTTATGCCGTTACTTTGTACTTTTGGGATATAAGAAATAATAATAATACAAAACTGACAACCTAAATAAAGAAGACTGAAAAAGCAGGTAAAAATGGAACCCACAGATGAAGAACAAGAAATAAGAGGAGAAACAGTGTATATGAAGATCCAGTGATCACCTACCACTGTGTCACCCACTGAGTAGCGGCCCTGAAGAGTGTGACGTGACCTGTCCCTGACCCGGCACTAGCCAGGGAGGACATGACAGAGAGCAGGTGCGTCATACTGGTCAAACCTTCACTGCCGCCGCTCACCAGAGATGATCCTAGTGGGACTAAGGATCGTAGCAGACCGTGGGCGACCTCCTGCGGAAATATACAAAAATATATGTCCCAATTAACTTCCTGATCAGTGAAGACAAGACTGATAATAATATATCATAGCGTGAAGAGATTATGGGGGACGTTAGAGCAGTTCAAGTGAATGGATGGAGAGGAGCCTGATAGTCTCTCTACCTCCTGCCCTCCAACACACCAGAAAATGGCTTACAGGAACATTAAAAAGAACAAGCAATACTTCACACTACTTCAATACGTCACAAGTGTGCATTCATCAGTAACTGCAAAAATCTTTTTAACGGTTCCAAATGGCTCAGATATTTTTTTTCTTCTACATTAAGTTTTAAACCACCAGTCTACATTTTAAACTAATTATTACATTACACTTTTCATAACACAAGAACCAAAGTATTTAAAACTTTTAATTGTCTCCATCTTGTCAACTCTTCAACCTTATCTTTTACCTAAACACAAAACCTTTATCTCTCATATACAGCTGAGCCGGTTGGTTAATTCCCAATTAACCAGGTTGGTTCACATATATTATATTGGGCTTTAGTAACGAAACTCAATTGAAGTTTCTTGTTTTATTAGAGATGTATTATGTTTATATAATTCCTGAGTGTAGATCAACCGTAAGTTCCACTATTCATGAGTGTGATGAGAAAGGGACGGCGTTTATGTATATAAACGTGAATCAACGTCCGTTGGTGTGAGTGACTGCCTGAAGGCGTCGCCTTGGTGCGCGCTTACATTGGTGCTGACATATGGGCTTCTCCCTCTTGGGAAAGCTACCGTTCACATGTTCAGTTCATGTCCTCACAGATAGTGGAAAATTACAGGGGGTAAATCTGAATATACATCAGATGTAAATAACCCATTTATATAATACTTCTGTTGATGAGACAGGGGCCATTACACAGCACAACATGTCTACAATCACGAACCTTCAATATTACTGTGGCGGCACAATCACCTTGCAATTTTAACAAAGGCATCAAAGTTAAATTTCCACTTGTAAGTTGATTTAATTATTATTTAACTACCTCCCCCCCCACCTCCCCCTACCCCCCATACACCACCTCCCCCTACCTCCCATACACCACCCACCCCTACCCTCCCTCCCTCCCTCAGTCTGTATATCTACCTTTAAAATAATTAACAAAAGAATATAAAGAAGAAGAACTTGTATCAGTTGTTATCACACCTCAGCATTCTGGGTGTCCTGAGTTATGATATATGCTGTCAGAGTCCTCAACAACTGCCAGCTGTTTGGTGTTGCCTCAGAGTCTGTTGTTGGTGTAGAGGTCAAGAGGTGAGTGGACAGCCATCCCTGCAGTATACCAGACTCGAGCCACGACCCGACCGAGATCCTGCTGCACACCGACGCTAATGTGTGGTCTGCTGGGTTTTTCTCGGCTGTTAAGGAACATAACATAAAGAAAATAAGCTTCATTCTGGCATTGTAACATAAATACAGTACTGTAGTTATTTAGCATCGTCTGTGTAGAGGTTCCATACACTGAAATGATAAAAGTGATATTTTCAAAAACTGATCTACTGGCAGCCCATCACACCCGTCTACTGAACCAACTAAGTATTAGACTCAACTTTAGTGAGAGAAGCCAACAACACCACCCACAGTTACCTGATAACATATTTTACTAGTTAATATACAGCCAGGTCTCTTAATGACTCCACACTGCCATATTTGCTACATAAAAGTGAAGAATCTTTTCTAACAAATAGTTCAATGGTACAACACCTCTCTAAAAGTGCTGTATACACCTGCCTTATACTAACTAAATTGTTGTGTTGTACAGAATAATTGTTATGAGCTGTAAAGAAACAAGACGCCACAAACATTAAGCATATGATGATGACCATAACATAAACATTTACTTCACAATTGTGTCAGTTGACTCACCAAGCTGGAACAAGCGAATGAAGAACTTGATAATATGAGTCGGGAGATTTGAAGACTTGACGTCCCCACTGATGGGAGGACTGAGAAGAACCGAGGCAAAGTGAGACTCGGCGAGGAACTTATCCAGAGCCAACTTGCCAGTAGGCACCTCCAACAGCTCCTCTAGGAAGGTGGTACATCCTTCCAAGATCTGTTCATCCACAACTCTGAAAAATATCATTTCTCCATGTACACTTCACTCAACTCAATGCTTTACTCTATACTGTACTGGTAGGTGTTATGACAGTACAGTACTACTTATACTTGTTGCAATACATCATACCTTCTTTCTAAAATTATTAATTTATTCAATATCAATACTGTCTACACCTTGAATTATTTTGTACAGTGTTAAGTGTTATTCAAGTTCTGCACCATAAACTCAAGACCAGATCAAATATTGTATAAAATTCAATAAATATAATAAGACACTAACTTACCCATCACAAGCTGCAGCTGACTGAAGAAGACTCTCCACATGTGTGAGTAAATGTGAATAAAGAGTAAGTTGGAACGGGTCAGGTGATGTTGAACTGTCCCCACCTTCCTGAGCGGGCAGGAGGCGGTCCAGCGCAGTCGACACAGATTCCGAGACGTGGTCACACGTAGCATCCACGGCCAGGCTCACGAGGGTGCTGGTCAGCTGCCCTCCAGTTTTTTCATCGTCGCTGCACCAGCTGAAGAGAAAAGTGAAATATAAAGTATTATATTTATTGAAACTAAACTATATCTGATCGTGTGAGGAATAACAGATGGAAGGAAGGAGCGGTGTTACTACTAATAACTTAATACACATAATATTACACAACAGCATTTTATAACTGCTACTGATACCTAATAATATTATTTGTTACTGAGAATTAAACACAGGTGCTCTCTTCATTTGTTGTATTTCACTATTTCTGACACCACACTCTTCCATACACTGCTGCTTCATGGACAGTTAGTACTTCCTTCATCCTCCTCTTGGCCTTCTCCTTCCCCTCTAACAATTTAACTATCAATAATATTATCTTTTAATCAATTTTCTAGTCTCAGTTTATCTGTCTCTATATCTCTCATTTAATGTTTTGTTTTTCTTATTATCTGCATCTTTTCTTCAACCCACACATACTGCAGCCATCACTCCTCTTGCCATCAGCGTCCATGTTTCATCCACATTATGTCAGCTCAACAACTCCTCATTTTGAACCACACAGCTCAAATATAATCCTTACCGAGTTATGTCTTCAAAATACATTCTTACCGAGTTATACCACAAATGAGGTTTAAAATGTTATTACTGTAACGTGTTTTAAAGATCCACCTACATACTGACAGACCGGTGGGCCTAAAGACGCACACGAGATACAAGAAACATTTTCATCACATACTCCCATCATTTGATAATATTAAGGTAATGAAACCATACATTTGAAACTTAGGGAGGAATGTCCTAGACACTATTACTCACCAATCACCCGGTTTAGGATTTACTGAATGTTACACCAGCAAGTTCTGTTCAGTTGTAACTTAATACCTTCAGTTTACTTACCCAGCCAGATCTGTAGCAAATGTAACCAGTGTGTGCATGACGTGCTTCAGGGCAAGGTTGATGGTAAAGGCTGGCTGGGCTGACAGTGTTGCTACATGACCCATCACAACACCTGACACATAAGTCTCTCCAGGCAGGACATCTCCACTCATACTGTTTCTCTGCAGAAAAAAAATAAAACAATAAATATCTATGTACACAGACACTATCATGGACATAAACTGTACCTGACAAGTTACACATTGATGAACTTCATTACCTAAACTGTGAAGGATATAACAGACTGATGGATAAGAACATACCAGTTTTAACAATATCAAAATCTATTATGGCCGAGCTTCTTTTAACCAATAGTTAAACCCTTAAAGGCGAGAGGACCATTACTTACCCATGCATGTACTGCTGGGAAGTCTGTCATGGTATTAGCATTCCAGTTGTCGAGTGCTGTTTTAAGTGGGGCGGGCAAGGCTGCACGAGTAAGACACGGAGGATGTGGACCAGCGCGGGGTGCGTGTCCGCCAGACACTGCTAACACCGAGCAATAGGCATCCAGGGCCTCAGGAGGCAGTCTGCTACCTTCTTCTAATACACTGTTCATCTGCTGCAGAAGGCTCCATCTGCACACATATTTAGGAAAGAATTCAGTTCATTGCAATTACAGTTGACACATCTTGTACTGTACCTCTAATATGCAGAGGCGGACCCCAACAACATGACTACACAACCAATACTGTACTCTCACAATCTGGCCATAGTAGTAAAGTTGACTCACTTCTAAAGTTCAATTATTTCAATGAACATAAAGTTGTCCAGCGGTAATCTTTTCTCTTACAAATATAAACTGAATAAACTGACTATCATTAACTTTAACTGAACAAATGAAGGACTAACTCACCAAGATAAAGCTGCCTATAATGTACAGTCAAACAAATATATAGAAATGAAAAAGTGATACTTGTTAAATCTATTTTCTATATCAACACAAAATAAATGTTGGAATCTCAAAATATTATAAGAAATGAGCACTTTAATATCATTACAGGTAAAAACAGGTGTAGAGGGACACATAACCTTTACCTGAACAATGCAAGCAGCTGGGGCTTATCTCATGAGAGGAGAACTGTACAGTAGAGCAAGTTTAGATAATGAACATATAAAATAAGAACGGTGTACTGTACAGTACTATATTATAGAGGAACTAAATACAGTAAAGAGAACAATGTGAGGAAGGAACAGTTGTAATTCATGGCTACACACTCTTACAATAATGTGAGAACTGTTGTACCTTGTGGCACAAGCTAGAGCTTGTATCAAAGTCAGAAGGCCAGAAATAGGAAGTTGGTCAGCAGATATATCGAGAGCTCTAAGAAGATCCGCTCCATCACAAGAGCGAAGATCAATCTCTCCCTTCTGACAGGCCTCATCGAGGGTCACCTGGAGGCGGGCCAATACTGTATCCAACATGTAGAGGTCAGAGAAGGCTGGCAGCTGCTCACCATTCATCAGTGGCATACCCACCATGGCACTATAACCCTGAAATAAAGAATATAAATACTTCAGTACCTATAAATCTAATGTAAAGTGCTACTGTGTTACCATACAATTGTGGTGATAACCAACCAACATAATGACATTAAGCAGAACAACACACACAGTATTCTCACAACTTACTTTACTTAATAGAGAAGTGATGAGGAGATTGGCAACCTTAAGGTCATGCTTCAGATTGCACATTGTCTTGGCAACAGACTTCAACAGTGCGTCTGCCTTCTGTGTGGTCAAACTCTGGCGTACTAATCCATCCTGTCACATGGAGAAGCACATTACTCAAAGTTCAAATAATACATAGATGTCTGTCTGTAAACTCAAAATACAGTGCAGTAATACAGTACTTGACATCAAACCCACTTGGTCAGTACCTTAATTACTCAATAAGGATTAGACAACAAAACATATTGGTTTAATCACATTTTATTACCATTCTTTATTTTTTTCTATTTCTATGTAATGAAGATGAACTATACAGTATACGCAAAACACATTCAGTAATATTTATTTTAAAATTTACTACTTGGTAAGAAGAGTCAACCATGATTAATCTGACATACCTTAATCCACCCATTGAATATTTTGTGTGAAGCACGAGGACCCCACAGCAGTGCATGGAGAAGGTGGGAGCCCTCCAGCTTGGCCTCAGTACCTGCCATGGCCTCTAAAGCTGATACAGAAGGTGGCATGGTGAGAAGGAGTCGGTAGGCCAGGGAGAAGGCGTACTGGACACCACACAGACCCAGGTAAGTCAGTTGGGGATCATTAGTGTGACGCAAACTTGGGTCATTCTGGCAGCCTATTCCCAGCAGGCTGACGAGTGTATCATACAGGGTGCTGTACTTGAGTGTGTCCGGTGTGGCCAGGATGAAGCTACATGCCTGGAATAAATTAATAAATAATTACCCGGTACATCCATTAACTTACATAATAACACCAAAAGTATTGACGAGTTTCGTGAAATATACGGCAATCATTTACCTCAAAGAAACAATCAGTATATCTACATACAATTCTAAGAGCTTTTTATCTACCATCTACTATCTAAAAAAAAAAAAAAAGACCAAAAGAATCATATAACATCTTTAAAGACTTTGAACACAAACTGACAGGACCTCAGAAGTGATGTGTTACTGCCAATGATTCTTACCAGACCGTCCAGCTTAGGGGTGTCCTGGGTGTTGGTCTCAGCGGGTGTGAGGGTGTAGAACCTGGGTCTTATGGTGTAGTCTTCTTGGGAATAATTCTTGCGGTAGTTCTCCTCCAGGTCGCGCCACACGTGGTACATCTTGCCTCCTGAACCAGTGCCCGAGTCCTTCCCCGAGGACTGACTGTCACACTGAGATGATATGGGCTTGAAGAGATTCCACTGAACCTGAAAATAAAAGCAATCAAATAATTCTCAACATGACCTGTTTATGAAGGTTTTGTCTTAAGTAAAGCACAAAGTAACAGTTCTGTCTTAAATACAGCACAAGAAAACATCCATCAATAACCAACCTGTTCTATCAAGACCTGTGGGGCTTCATACAGGTTCTTCATCAAGTAGTCAAATATTAGGAGGAGGCGAGCCAGGTGAAGGACCTGTGTGTCTCTCATGGGGGTGTTGATCACCGAGGACACGTTCACCACAGCCGAGGCCACATTCAGCAACACGCTCTTCTTCTGCATAAGTTGGAGCGAGTGGAAGAGGAACAACAACAACTGAGCGTGTTCGACGTTCAAATCTGAAGAGAAAAAAAATGATGATATCACAGCAAAATGCCTTTACCTAACACTAGACAATTTGTAATAATACAAAATTAACACAGCATTACATATATTTTCTCTTAGTATAACAAAGATACGAATCCAAGACCTTTGGGAGTGAGAGGCAGAGCCAATAGTAACAACAACTAGTATGGTATAATGTGAGTAAGAATTATCCTATCCAGTGTTTCCTCCTGGCTACTGTGTCATCAAGTAAGAGAACACTTCCTCAAAAGATCTCAATTGAAAGTCAAAACGAAATATGACCAGAAACTGTTTGTGAACAGTGTAGACAAATAATTGACTCAAAAAACAATAAAAAACCTGATAATTATATAACATAAGCTGGAATATGAGGAAATAATAACTCAAAAACAAAAAAATTATATTGTACCAAGAAAAATTCAATAGATAGTATTTAAATTAACTTAACTGAATATAACCCAGATACTAACACCATAAAACGCACAGTTGTTATATTAATGCAAAAACTATTCATATCTCCCGTCTAAGAGTTTACAAGAAGGAAAAAATCATTAATATATAACGGCACCTTCTATTTCTGCCTCCGGAGCAGGCGGGTTGGTGATGGACTTGGTGAGTGTGGTAATGACGCGATGCCATATGAGCACACAGGCAGTGTCTGAGTCACACTTGAGTTCATCCTTGTCTCGACGCTGACGCAACAGTAGAATCTGGAGGGGGACAATACAGGTGAAGCAACAAATTATCAAGTGTGGAGACCTTCAATCACTGTCAGGAGAACATTCTTTACACCAAATGAGGGTCTCCAGCATAAACAAAAAAACCACTTATCCTTAACTGACCAATGTATCAGGTTAGAAATCTTTCAAACATTAGAATATAAAACAGAGTACTACAATAATATATGTTTTAAGCAGCCAACTGACCTGGGCCAGAACCGTGAGAGTTCTTGGTAGCACCTGTAGCGGCCAGTCCCCATCAGGAGTCCAGGGAGATACACCAAGTTGGCCAAGGAGTGTGTTCTGCAGGGTCTCACTCAACAGCCCAGAAGCTATCACATTGTGGGTGTAACGGTAGAGGGCATAAGAGAACTCGTCGTACAGCGATCCCAGGACTGGTCCCAGGTACCCGGTGAGACTTCCTGTAGGGGGGCGGGGAGGACATGACTCGGCACTGACATGATTGAACTAAATAAAGAAATGCTAAAGATCAACATCCCTGATATGACATAGACCCACTTGATCATTTCTCCTTATAAGCACATGAAGATATTGAGTTACTACAAACATGATTTTGGTCACTTTCTGATACATGTAGTACTGAACACATTCTAAGTACTGTACTGTACTGTTGTTCTAATACTCAACAATATATAATAATTATAATACAGGGGACCCCCACAAAATTCGTGAGGGTTAGGTTTTCAAAATGTCTGTGAATCGGCAAATAACATTTGCGGAAGGGGGGGGGGGGTTACATTTTTACTTGTGTACAAAGAAATGTATATTCCCTCTATGTGTTTGGTCTTGGGACAATTATTTCTTTTACCTGTATTGTGTGTGTGTGTTTCTACACACACACACACACACACAAAACACATACAAATAAATAATAATGGGAAAATACTCTTATAAATAATCATTAACAATTTATTAAAAATGTGAGTTTACCCTCAAGTCCATGCTTTATTAATGAAGAACGGACTTGAGGGTAGACTCACATTTTTTATAAAATTGTTAATGATTATTTATAAGAGTATTTTCCCATTATTATTTATTTGTATGTGTTTCGTGTGTGTATCTACACACACATAAATATATATATATACAATACTGTACTGTACAGGTAAAGGAAATTACTGTCTCTAGAACGAATGGCTCCCTGTCCTGGCCGCGAAAATGATGGCAACTTTAAAACTACCCTTAGACATTCTTGGGTACACACAGGGTGTCATCCACGAATAATAGAGGACCGCAAAATAAAAATCTGCGAACTTGAGAGTCCCCTGTACAATAAACTATTGAATGGCTGGATAAAGATACCTGAAGCAAACTTTGTCTAATATAGACATAAAACTTGCACCAAGATTAAACCTCCCGATGATAACATTACCGTCAACACCCAAGAGACGATCGCTTACCCGAGTCAGACCTGGCAGTCTCCCTGTCAAGGTCACGTATTATTGCAGCCAACACGACCATGTGCGTCTCGGCCAGTCCCGCGCGCACGTACTGCTGGACGTAAGCACACTCGCTCTCGATCAGGTAACTGTTCATCAGCAGGAATATGTGCGATGCCAACGATATGAACTGTGGGGTATGAAATTCATTCTTAAAAACTTATCAAAGAAATATAATATTCTTGATATAATAAATTCTCCATAATATCAACATTTTCATTACCACCAAATAACACATTAATGGCCCTCAGAGGTTAACATATATGGCTGTCAAGAGATACCACACAGGACATGAAAGAGAAGAATAACAATTATATAAAGGAATGTGTGAGAAGGATTCAGGGAGGTGTTTGCAGGGTCTACATATCTTTCAAGTTTCAATGACCCAAAAAAAGCAAGTTAAGTTTATATTTTTGTGAATATAACCAAGAACTTAGGCTATACTATATGCTTCATTCATTCACCTGTTATTACAACCTGTCTACTTGGTGCTGAATCTATACTGTACAGGATAGAGAACAATTGTCAACTCACTCCATGCGGTTCTCCCTTCTCTGGCACAATGGTGGTGACCTCAGAGTTGTGGCGGTGTGGGGTCTTGGCCTGAGAGTCATCCGGGGAGGAGGAGGAGTCGCTGTTGCCCTGAACTCCTCCCGAAGCAGGGTCGTCGCCTCCTTCGCCCGGGGTGCTGGGCTCCTCGAACCAGGCGCCGATGATGACCGAGTCGTCGTCTGTTGCGGGGCCAAGCACTGGGTTATCACCACAGCCTGAACCCCCACCCAACACCAACACCATCCACATAGACACAACACGCGTCAATAAGGCGGAATGATTTAGTGCACGTGAAGCAGAGAAGCAACAATATATCTTAAGCATAAAATAACAATAATCATTAATTTTTTTATCCGTAAGATTTTTTTATTGCTCAAGAGTTAAGATCATTTACACATTGTTGTTCTTATACTGCAACACCAAGTAATTAAACATTGATAAGAGAGAGAAGCTAAAAGTACTGTTAAAGTAGAAAAAGAAAAGAAAAACATCACATGCATAAGTCAGGATTATCTTGATACACACTCACTGAATCATGAAAAAATACCATTAAATCTTTTCTATTATCAACAAGACTTCTTAAAATGCTAATCTAGAGCGAGTTAGTGCCACTGATACAACAAAACTTCTCTATCCAAAACACAAGTCAGTTTAAAGAAGCAGAGGTAAAATGAAGCAGTGAAGCACAAGAGGATAAAGAAGAAAGCTAGGTACAGTATCGGTCAAAAGTCTTGTTGCCTCTCCTGCTACTCTACAAACCTCGAGATTCTGACTCGTGAATCCGAAGCGTTCTGGTCAACAGCTGCTCAAGTGTAATCTCGTTCCAGAACTTACCTAAAAGAGCTTTCCTACCAATGTTCACCAAAATTTAAATTAAAATTGATTTAAGTGCATAAGGCAATCCACTTTCTGGTCCTAAGGTCTCACCTAACCCAGTACAGTACAATACAGTATACCACAAGAGCGTAATTTACTAGTGTGCTTCAATTAAAAAGTGAATCAGTTATGGTATTCGTGATTTACTGCAGACAAACTGAAAAAGCGGCAGAAAATACAAGCGCAAAACATTAAAACACAATAAAAAAAACACAGATACATGACTGTACATGAACACGTGCAGATATCATGAAATGTAAAATACTGTACTGTACATGTTCCTGTATAACCATTACACTGCCACCATGATAGCCACTTATATCATACAGGTAAACAGATCAGGTGTTAGAGACACTAATTAACACACACCACGAGACTAATAACAATTCCTGGACATAGTTAGAGTTACTGGTGTCGAATTATATTGGGTTGTAATAAAGCAAAATTAAAATGAATCATATAAAGTTGGTTGAAATGATAGACCTGATTAGTAGGTATCAGTAACACACATTCAGTTTAAAATCATCAAACTACAAAAACTGTACTGTAATATACTGTAACGAAAAACCAATTGTCTCAACGAGTACAGAACAATTAGTATTGAGTTGAGTTAACTATCAATATCTGTTAAATGTTAAATCAATCTTAAATCATCACAATATTAAGAAAATTTAAATTAATCTTTTTTATTGGGGGGATTCTCAATTCGAAAAAGACACAAAAGAGAGAAGTTTCTTACCTTCCTCGCCCAGACTACCTTCAGAGAAGTCATCTTCATAGTAAGTAGTGGAGTCTGATATACTGAAGGTGTCGCCCTCACCCATAGCACGGTGGGTTCTCTTCAGACTGCAAGCCTTCACACACACAAGAAACAAGTTAATTTCAATATGGATGGAACTGCCTAGTGTTTTCCTATTCATTTTATACCTAAGAAAATTTGTATAACAAACAGATGACATTATTTTGTTATTTCGATGTGATTCAAATGTTAACAGCACTCTCAATAACCACCACAGCTGCTTATATTGGAATTAATCTTGAATAATATCAATTTAAACCAAGAGCTTAAAGAACAGAGGCATAAAACAAGACTAATGTTACATCTAAGATACACAATCAGACAGACAGACTTAGAAAAGAAAAATGGCAAAAATATAAAGCAATCAGTATTTGGTAATGTGAACAGCATAGATAAATTTCCTTTCATTACATGTACATAAATTTCCTACATTAACCACACAAACACTCCTACCACAGCACTCCACAAAGTGTTCTTTACACATGAGTTTTAATATAGAGGGTCATTAGTTTAGTCCACAACCCTAAATGACTATTATGTTTTAGGGCATGTAGTAGTATACAGGAACCTATAAATTAGTAGGAATAAAGTCTGATCATTGTGAAGAACTAAAACTATCAAACCTTTCTGTACGAGACAGTGGCCAGGTAAAACAGCAACTGATTGAGTGGAACAGCCGAGAAGAGCCGAGACAATCGCTCGGTAGCTGTGTACGACTCCAGGGGATCTAGACGGGCAGGTTCTGGGGGTCGGGGCGGCGTCCAGCCTTCAACTTTAACGTCCTCTAACAAACCTGTCATCAGAGTCACACCCTGCGAGGCCAGTGCCACACACACTACACCAAAACCTTGTTGCCTGTAACACAGTCATACAGTACAGAACAGTGTGTCTCACAAAAATATTCATGTTATTCTGTTTTCATTTTTTTTACTTTATGTGACATAAAACCTTGAAGACCAAAATAATATGTGTACAGTACAGTACTTACACTTTAGTTAGGTTTATCCTCGCTGATGCAGAATCTTTCTTGCTAGGGCTCCTCCCTTTATCATCCTTCTTGTCTTGCATCGCAGCAGCAGAGGAGACAACAAGCATCAGCTGGTGGAGTCCTGTCATCACCAGCCAAGAACCCATCAACTGCAGGTTCTGCACATGCTGTAAATAATAAACAAAATAATCAACAATAAAGACAATCATGGCATTTAAAGCTCTAATCTCAAACAAATCTATACCGCAGTCTGTTCATCATGGAAATGTCGAACACCTCCGCCCTGTCATATCTTAGCTCATGATTGGCCAGTTAGAAAACAAATAATTAATGAAGTGCTGTACAGTATTGATTAAAATCTGCCCCCACAGAGGACAGTGCCACATTACAGTCCTTTATATCACTTAATATATTTATACATACTTGTAACAAGAGTAGTACAGTATAATAAAAGAAATATTAGCGAAAATGATGAATGCAAGTTACAAGTGTTGAAGTAACATAAGATAAAGTGACCCATGCCAAGTGTAAAGCTGCAATAATGTATACAAGTGTCAGAAGAAAGTTGAACACAATATCTTACATGTCCACCGGCTCTTGTTGATGATCGCACAGCGTTCAGGATAACATTGAAGAGGTCCAAGGCCTTCTCAGCGATGGCCGGGGCAGCAGTGTCCAGGTCATCCTCTCGTGGGGGAGGTGGTGTCTGGACAGAGAAAGTTATCCTTTATAAATCTCTCTATTACTTGTAAAGAATATGTTGGGTGTAGAAATAAAAGGTAAATGACACTTTGTATATTCTACTCAGTTACTGAACCTACTATAAAAAAAAACATTTTCTTTTACAAATTCTTTATTGTCTGAAATATATAACTTGTCTGACGCTAATAATTCTTATTTTCCAAAGACAAAAGAAACACATAAATAAAAGTGACTGCAGGAACACCTAATGTTGCCACAGCTCACATTATAAAAAATAGTCTCACCAATTTGATGTTGTCTACATATTCAACTTCTTCAACCATAAATAATACTGTACTGTTATGAAATATTGAGGTATTTTATGTAACAACGGATGCACTAAATACACAATGTCTTCATGATAATTCTGTAACTGAAATTCTAATGCCAATGGAAACAACTGTGACTGAGGAATGTGATGGATGAGAGATACAGTACACAGGCAACTACAAACTACTGTATTAAACTTCAACTGATGTACAAACAACAATGGCTGTAATTCTATGCTTAAAGGAACAAACAAATATAAGACATTACTGGGAGGAGGTGAGGTGAAGTCTAGGTAATGAGACAAGTGATATAAAGTCAAGAGAATTTCACCTGATCATAAAATTGCTGAAATACTGCAGACATCTCAACCTGTGTTAATACAGCTCCTATAATACTCTCCCTTCTCTAGGGGACATTATTGTGAATATTTACTTTGGCTTACAACAGACGGCTCTTTTCAGCAGAGAGAGAGAGAGACGCGTACATAAGTGGTTAACAGAGCAGAGAGAGAGAGAGAGACGCGTACATAAGTGGTTAACAGAGAACTTTAACCTTATGGCACTCAACGACCGATTCTTGCTACTAACCTTTGAGGATGACGTGCCCTGTGAGGCAACAGCAATAATAGCAGTAGAACAGGCTACAGTAAGAGCAGCAAGCAGGGCGGCCATGGCAATTGTGGAGAGCTTCTGAAGGCGGATGGAGTTGAGCGGCTCCAGGAGAGGAAGAGACATAACTCGCCACACTGTATTCAACTCGATCACCACAGTGTTCAGTCTGGGAAAGAAGGAAAAAAATTCTATATCAGTAAACAGCTGCATAAATATACTGTATAATACTTATGGTGTGTCTGTAGTTTATGGTTATGACTGTTAAGATTACATGATGGACCGCAGATGGGTGAGTACAGGATGGTGCTGGTGTAGGCAGGATGGTACAGGATGGTGCTGGTGTAGGCAGGATGGTGCTGGTGTAGGCAGGTTGGTACAGGATGGTGCTGGTGTAGGCAGGATGGTACAGGATGGTGCTGGTGCATGGATGTAGGCAGATCTTTGTAACTGTTGAGCCTTACCAATGATTTTTATCCCTAACATTTAACATACTGTAGTCTCATCAACACGAAAGATGATCTAGCATCCATTATAAGACACGATACTGTACTGAGTTTTAGAGAATGCCAATACAGTATATGAAGAAGGCAATGATGATGAACACCTGAGGATGACCTACCCTGCTTTCACTACCAGAGCTTCTGATATAGTTGTGGGGAAGCCGTGCCCTTTCCCCTCTAGAAGATCTTTGTACCGTTGGGTGTACTTGACAATGGTGGGAAGCCTGAGGCAGACATCTATCAGCTGTTCTCCACCACCCAGACTCTGTAAGGCTGATACACATCGTCCAGCAAACAGGTTCTGTAAGGGGTGAGCAAAAATTGGTACAGTAATCAGAAAAATACCATTATTGCTGAAATAATGTTTCATACAAATACTTATGAGATAAAGTACGGTATTTACTACCCAACTACAAGTGAATAAAGGTTTGATGTGTAATTGTACCTGACAAGACTCACTTCATAGCTCATATGAGTTGTCAATAATTACTCAATCATTTATCCAAAGCACATTTAAGAAGACTACCGTATGTATCTGCTGTAGGTAAAGGGATACACATGAAGAGTGAACAGCTCTTGGGTACTATTACATTAACCTTTAACAGGCAGCTAAGGATTCCCACCTTGCCCATGAACTGCATATGCATAAATGGAATGCACGGGATATGAACACCCTCTGATGATGGCCACCATTCCTATAGTTAACTTCCACTGATGATGGCCACCATCTACAAAGGTTGTGTTCCCCTATAAGTACAGTAAATAAATCGTTAATGTGTCAAGTAAACAAAAGAGTAAAACACTTACTCTCATATCCAAGGCCGAGTCAGACACACTAGTAAGTGGTCCATCTGTGTCTTTGTCTGCCGCTGCCGGGGGTGTGGAGGAGTGAGGGGGTCGGGGCCGTGAACCTCCTATGTCATGTAGCGGTGACACCAACTGCTCCAGGATCACGGCACTGGGATCACTGCGCCCTCGTCGAATCTCTTTCGACGACGTTTCTTTTTCCCCTGAACACACACACACATATTATGAGATGCTTCAACCTGCATTACACACACAGTTCCAAGGAATGTCAAGAGGCACCAAGTTTATTCCTCAAGATCCAAGTATTATAACACAAATGGATCAAATAAACTTAATCCACCCCATCAAGTCATTCCTTAACTGTCACTTAATGTAAACTACTTGATAATTTACAACTACTGTACCATCACTAATACTGAACCTGTACTGTACACATACTCCACAAAGCATGTTTACAGAAGTGGTCCCATGAATTTTAAAATAAACACAAACTCCCGTTTTCTCGGTAGCATGTGTACAATTAAAGACAAAAGTCGTGTCGCGGTTTCGTCCAAAGATTAAACATAACTCGTGAAACATTACGAGAGCCTCCCACCACAACACAGAGCGCACCAAAGGTTTAACCCTTCAGCATACGTTTTCACCAAATTTCACGACACGACTTTTGTCTTTCACTGTACATCCATTAAAGTAAATACCAACATTGAACCTCTCATGGTAGGTATTGTATCTCACCCCTTGATAGTTCCAGCAATAACACAATAATAACACTACAAACACCTTTACTTGTTTATGTTTTGACTTTTCTCCTCGATCTTTCGTCTCTTTGTATTAAATGTAAACCCACTAAAAAAGTTGTATCAGTCCTCTCTCTCCCACCCATGAGTCATGAACCTGTCAATCCGAGACATTGTTGGGTCTACAGAAGGTGCCCGGTGTGATGTCTCGGATTCACAGGTTCACGAGTCTCGGGGTTCATGGATGAGCGAGGTCTGATAGCACTTTTTTTTGGGTGGGTGTACATAAATATTTCTTCACCACTAGAGCCACTTTAGCTCTTCAAAAGCAATTCTCAACATCTCTCGACTAATACTTTCCACCAGATACTGAACTACACACTCGGGGTCAAAAGTTGGCTCCCTCCCAAACTGAAGCAGCGT
Organism: Homarus americanus; assembly: GCF_018991925.1. Lineage (NCBI taxonomy): Eukaryota > Metazoa > Arthropoda > Malacostraca > Decapoda > Nephropidae > Homarus > Homarus americanus. The sequence continues at coordinate 2,695,316 of NW_024731965.1, read as the reverse complement.
CGACCCTAAAGGAGATAAAACAACACACCTATACCAGATGACACTCGGGGTAAGGAAGATCAGACTCGTGCCCAGAGAAGAATGAACTCTAATGTTGACAAATTTGAATATATTTTTAGAAGCAAACTAAAGACGTATTTATTCTAGAAACGACGACCTCTATAACATTCTGACCCCAAACATCAATAAGTGGCTTTTCTTCTCCACAGGAAGATTCTACCCATGTTTGGCAGACAAGGCTTACGCAGAACTGAGACAGATGAATGGACTGACAGACAACCAATACACACAGACTAAACACTATATGCCACAGTAACTTTATTGTGGTACCATAAAAAAAATCTTGAGTTTAATAAATATAATCAAGTAATTACTAGACAATATTTTCTTTGTGTATTTGACATATGTGTGAAGGAACCTGTCCATTAAACACACACCAAGACCTCCTCCTAATGATAAGACAGAAGCAGGTACGGTACTGTGAGTGGCAGCCAAGTACAAGACATCACAAAATTACCAACAAAACTTAAAACATTTTCCATACACCGAAAATTAAAGAAGAGAAAAGAAGCAACAAAGATGACCAAAGACATACAGGTAGGTGTTGTCTACAGAGTAACTTAAAGAAAGAGAGAGACCAAACCTACAGATGACACAGATACTCAACAAGGTCAAAGGTTACCGACAGGACACGAGTGTGACCCAAACATTAGAAAGAGGGGTCGAGGCCATTACAGTACGGACAAATCTCGTGACACTGTCTCTCGCGATGGCCGAGCATTGAACGGGTCTCAAAATACCTAACCTAACCTGACCTAATGTGTCGAGTGCAATATCTTGGCAATTGCAAGAGACGTGACAACATCAGTCAGTACAATTAACCAATGTTGTGTACGACACCTTTACTGATTACAACTACAAACTTTCATCTCAATATATCAATTATTAAAAGTTACTCAATGAATAGTAAAGTGTGACGGACGGACGGACGGGCACGCACGCATACACGCACACACGCACGCGCACGCACACACACGCGCACACACACACACACACACACACACAAAGATGGTGAAGAACACATCTAAATATATCTTCACTGGACCGAGGAGATATTTGAAAACGAGTACAAAAAAAAATAACTCCAGTAATGTAATAGATCAAAGGCCAAAATCATAGTGACGAGACAGAACAGGTGTGAGTAAAGGCTATCAGACACACAGGTACCAGGTGTAAGAGAGGAAAGTTAGAAGAGATGAGAGAGAGACTTCCGGTACCTTCTAATGAACATAATATATGAGCTAATTATTAATGCTGAATAAGTAGGAGGCAAACTAGATACACAAGTAACTAAATATAAGACTAAAAATCACAAAACAGTTGATAGAACCAAACTTAAACACCAAGAGACATTCAATAATGGCCATACAGTACACAAGACTCATCACTTTATATCAAAATTAATTCGAAAACAAAGCAAAAGTTAGTAAAAAAAAATAAGAAATGAAAATGAGTAAAAAATAATTCAGCAAGTTCACAAAACATTAGTTAATACAGCAGCATTCTCGGGGATATGACGACAATACCACCACATTACTACAGAAAAATTTGATATAGTCATTAGCTCATACGAAACTTGTACACTTGTTAGTCTTCAATTTAGTGTTTGTGTCTGTTGGCTCATCTGGAAGTTATCTACACTGTACGGAGGAAGATCTATATGTGCCTTTTATTTCACAGATGAATAGCAAAAAGTCTAAGCCGCTCGCCCAAACAGCTGACCGGGGATAAAGTGTAAACTGTATGCTAAATTCACTTCACCTGTAGACAGTACATTCCAGGTAGTACTGTACAGGGACACTTGTAATTACTCCAGGTTAAATACTGTATGTTAGATACCTGTACAAATATCACATAACATTACTTTCAAGGTCAGGGAGACACCACTTTACACGAGCCTCACAGAGCTGGACGCGATAATATGAACACTGTGCTCTGGAGCAACGTTGTCCAAATTTAGGTTTCACAGTTCATATCAAGACTACACCGGACTGTCTGTGGCCACACCGGACTTATTTTTATTCCACACTTAATATGGTTGTACTGTATTGTAAGGACTTAAGTCATTCAAGGTTCTTTTATGACTCACTTACATTCTCATACTCTACACTGAAACACAGACCTATCAGTATTTAAACCCAATTCTCAAAAACTCCTTAAATCATTACACATGCATCATGCAAATTTAGCTACCTTATAGACACTGTACATAGATTACCATTTTTTCCCCTTTACATTTTTCCCACTAGACTAATGTATGATGGCTGAATCAACAACCAAGACTCTGCCTTCCTGTGTCGAGTCCTGGTATGGTGTTCTCCTTTACATCACCTCAATACATCTAGCTGCTGTATCTGGTTTATCCCTGACACTTCACACAACCTGTCACCATCTCTCAGCGGTGCCTCGACCTCCCTCCCTGTTGTGGGTTTTTGTCATTAATGTACAACACTGCCTCTTACATGTACAGGATGTCTCTGTATCACATTAATCTCCCTCTTGTGATAGCACTGACCACCATAACCAATTTATACTCATGTTGTTCTCATTGGCTGCAGCCTTCCAATATACCCAAACACTTATTGTAAATTCTTTGAACTTTCACTGATAAAACATCTTTGTAAGTACAGTATATAATCATACTGTATTAAAGGCATGTCGAGAGGTTCAAATACAGTACAGGAGGGGTGACTGTACTTTAAAGGCACAGTCAAGTTAGATATTAAAGATTACAAAACAAAATGATGTGCATCACAAACCTGCAGGCATACTGAAAGGAAGTTGGAAACAAACTACATAATCCAGCAACGTAAACAAGGGAGAACCAAGTATAATGCACTCCTAACACGTGGCCGAGGCATCCTTATCCCTGTATAATAACAGACCTTGTGGAGGAGGTGTACCTGGAGCAACAGTCTTGATGTGTGGGGGAAGTTTAGCAGCCTTCATGGCCGCAGTGAGCGATGCCTGGTCGGCGCGGTGTAGAGCCCCGGACCCACGACACAGAGCTTTGATGCCAGCCAGCAGGTGCTTGTCGTGAACACACACCATCCGCTCCTTCTCTCCGCTGCTTCTACAAATACAATGCATTGATCTGGAGGATGAGTGAATTTAACAAACCTTTCTTATATAAACTCTATACTGTACTGTATAGTGTATGGATCAATGGCAGATGAGTCCCCAACTTACTTCACCTGTTTAAAATCCTTAATGCTATCTGGGACTGTTAAGTTAGGTTAGGATTAGGGAACTAGTTCATCCTAAAATTAGGTAAACCTGAATATACCAAACACTGAAAGGCAACAGAGGCAGTTCCACCTGTTCCAAGATGCACCCAAATTCACAATATGGTCTCAAATGACAGGTTAAAAAATAAAGTAAAATTAGCACTAAAAAAAATCTTTATATCAGGGGACCAAAGGTTATGCTAAAAATTCTTTATACTACAGTATTTTGTTGACCAGGTAAGGTGTAGAAGCTGTTGCCAACACAACAACCACACCCTGAGTTAACGAGTTGCATGACCCAGTGTCGAGTTCCCCCAATCAGTAAGATATCCTACTGTACTAGCATAAGAGTACGGTATTCAGTCTTAAAAACAAACATTGCATCACATAACTCACTCAGTCATAGAGGTAACAGTAGCAGCTGTTGTTGTTGTTGTAGTAACAGAACTTGCACTTGTCACTGTACTCGATGCTGTGGTAGGTGTGGGTTGTGTGTCATCTGTGGTAGTTGTGGTAGGAGCTGCAGGTGAGGTGACAGCTACTGGGATAGTCACACTCGGGGTGGTGGTGGTGGTGGACGCGGTGGTCGACGTTGGAGAGGAGTGTGGGGCTGGGGTGGTTATGGCAGTAGGCGGTGTTCCCACATGACTGGCCAGGAACTGCAGCAGCACTTTTGCAGCATTAACAGCCTGGCTCACACTTCCCACACTCACTGTTGAAAAATTATAACCACAATCATTCAAGACTGCTTTACTGTATATACTTGCAGGGACAGTTATGAGATATTCAATGCTAAAATGCCCATTGAGAATAAAAACAGTATTAATGCAAAAGTCTGTCTGTGAAGCCCACTCATGACATATCCCACCCACTAACAGCAGTGAGGCGTAACAACTGTTGGCCCCATAAGGTGACCCGACCCGTAATGTAATCAACTCAAAGAGGTCGTAACCCTCAACATAACTAACTACAGATCATTAAGTTTGCCTCAGGTCATCTTGTGATACACCTGCCCAGAACCATTGGGTTTCACTACTATTTGTTTAAGTATTAATACAGTACTCAGAGTCAGATGCCTCTACAGTATACATGAAAATCTTTACACACACATTTGTACAACACCTACTGCACTGTACCGTGCAGTACTGTGATGTACTGTACTGTGTTGTACTGTACTGTGTTGTACTGTACTGTGTTGTACTGTACTGTGCTGTTGTACTGTACTGTGCTGTGTTGTACTGTGCTGTACTGTACTGTGCTGTACTGTACTGTACTGTGTTGTACTGTACTGTGTTGTACTGTACTGTGTTGTACTGTGTTGTACTATACTGTGTTGTGCTGTGTTGTACTGTGCTAGGTGTGTGTGTTGAGGTAATAAACCCATGAGTGTGACTCACCCTGGTGTGCATTGCTGGCCAGGTAGTCAGCAGCCAGGACACAGAATGAGGCATAAAATGGCTCATACTGTTCTTCATGATGGAGGATGTCTTCTTTGCTGGAAGGTGTAATACAGTATAAGTTTATGATAACACTAATAGCTTTTAATCACCTCACACACATTAGTCTTGCTCTTAATCACCTCACACAGTCTTGCTCTTAATCACCTCATACACATTAGTCTTATTTCCATTAGAGAGAGAGAGAGAGGTAATAAATTAATGAGAGTTTATCTGAAACTGATTATCATTTCATCTTCTGAAGCTATTTAATGGGAACTTGAGAAATATACACTATTATATTAAGACAGAAGACAAGACCACAGGGAACCAAGAATATATTAATGTGGATGAGTGAAAATGACACTTAAGGTCTGTACCAGATGGACCACAGTCTGAACACTGCTGAAGGAAACAACTGATGTACAGTATATATTGAAAACCCTAAGTTAAACCAACAAACCTAATAATTGGTTTAGAAAAGTTCCATCTGTATAGTTTGTGTCAGACGCTGTTTTCAGTAATAACTTCCATGGTGGGACTACAACAACCCTTATTAATGATATTTAAAGCATTGTTCTGGTGAGTTTACGGCAGCTATACACACACACTTTCTTCCCCCTATACAAAACACATTAATATTTTCCAAACATTATAAATACAAAAATGAAAACAGATCAAAATTGAGAAACAATATATGTATGTTGTGTTGTCAAGTAAGAGAAACAACTGAGACCCAACAATTGTGTGTAAATGAGACAAAGTCAGATCATCAACCTGGGAGTTGGTCACATATGGCAGCAGGGTTTACCATTAGACAACCCATTATGCTTCCCAGGCGGTAGTACCTCCCTGCCTACTATCTCCTGGGCCTCACTGTCTCCATAAAGTCTAATATACCAACATTATATACAGTATATTATATGCTTGGTATGGAAAGGCTACATCACACACCATCTCTTAAAGGTCGCACTACTGGCTGTACTGTACACTATGATGGATTCACTGTACACTGCTAGGTGAGGCCCAATGGATGTCAGAGTGAACACCGTGACTCCTGTTGTGTCGGTAGGGTTGTCAAATCCTTCATCCGTCGAGTCATATTGTCTAACTAAACATTTTGCCGATACTTTCAGTGGGGAGTGTACATTATATACATTAAAATAAACACCACTAAACATTCCTTAACTAATGTACAACTTTTAGGAACTTGAAGTGGCTCCCTGGCCGTAATAATGCAGCTACTTGGCCCACAGGTCGAGTGGTCATATTAGGCCACTAGATTTGGTTAAATATACTGTATTTTGGTTAGGTTAAGTTAGGTTAGGTTGTAGTTATGGCAAATGTATTAAAAAAGTGTATATTTAAAAGTTTAACTTAACCTAACCTTAAACTAACCTAACCTTAAACTAACCTAACCTTAAACTAACCTAACCTTAAACTAACCTAACCTTAAACTAACCTAACCTTAAACTAACCTAACCTTAAACTAACCTAACCTTAAACTAACCTAACCTTAAACTAACCTAACCTTAAACTAACCTAACCTTAAACTAACCGTAAACTAAACTAACCTAACCTGTAAAAAGTACTTCCTCAAAAACATGTCTACGAACACAAACAACAACAAAATAACGCGTCGTCGGTGTAGTCGTCAACATTAACCCGAGAAAGTTTCACCCACCGAAAAACTTACCATTATAAAGCAAAATGTTAAATGAAATTGATGTTTTTCCTTAAGAATACAATACATAGTTTACAGACAAACCAACTGTAAATTTATATAATGATTTTACTGAATATCTTTTACTATTATTATTTTTACAGCATTCCTTATATGGTGAATGAAGAAAAAATATCAGAAGGTTCTAGATATATATATATAAATTACTGTATAATTAATAAACTTCCTATCATAAAAAATATAAATTGTTATAGGAGAGACTATTAATGGTCTTCCTGTTGCAGTATTTGTCACAAGAGATAACAGTAAAAAACTGAAGTATTTTATATAAGTCGTAATAAAAACTGTCCAGTAGATCATTTCAACAGGTAAATGAATTAATGCACTTGATCTTTAATATAATAGTTACATATATAAGTTACTACGGTGTTAAACTAGACTATTATTAACTAGCTAAGTCATGGGTGGCACAGCTGGAGTCATGGGTATCATGGTCCAACATATTGATTCATCATTATAATATCCAATTCTACAGTATTAATAATATATTAGTGAGATAAAACACTAAAAAACCTCAACCAATGTCTATAGATATGAGTTATATATTTCCTTAGGTTAATGTTACGGTTAATAATCCTCCACATAATTCAGATTTATTAAGATATTATAAGTCCTACGTATATTATATTGTGACTAACCTTTTAACAATAGCTTTAACTAGTTCTGGAAGGTCTTGTTTGTTAAGAGAGCCATAAGATGCAGCTAATATAGGCTTAACAAGTTGGCTCCACTCTACCCCACTGCTGGTCGCCGCCATGTTAGCCTCAGTAATGGTCGCCCTCACTCTCCCTCACCCTCCTCAATAATGTATTTTAACACCTCAATTAAGATAAATATAAGTAATAATTAATATATTTCTACATATATTTAGTATTTAATTAATATGTTATTAAATATTACTTTAATTTTCGGTTTGTAATGTTGGATAGAGTTATGAGGGTGTGGTGAGACGTCATTCTTTACCCCATAGTCAATGTGTTATACTTCAGTCATCACTCGGGTATAAATACATCTTAATGACATATATCTGTAATAAATCAACTCTGGGCTGGTCATTCTTTACCCCATAGTCAATGTGTTATACTTCAGTCATTACCAGGGTATAAATACATCTTAATGACATATATCTGTAATAAACCAACTCTGGGCTGGTCATTCTTTACCCCATAGTCAATGTGTTATACTTCAGTCATCACTCGGGTATAAATACATCTTAATGACATATATCTGTAATAAATCAACTCTGGGCTGGTCATTCTTTACCCCATAGTCAATGTGTTATACTTCAGTCATCACTAGGGTATAAATACATCTTAATGACATATATCTGTAATAAATCAACTCTGGGCTGGTCATTCTTTACCCCATAGTCAATGTGTTATACTTCAGTCATCACTAGGGTATAAATACATCTTAATGACATATATCTGTAATAAATCAACTCTGGGCTGGTCATTCTTTACCCCATAGTCAATGTGTTATACTTCAGTCATCACTAGGGTATAAATACATCTTAATGACATATATCTGTAATAAACCAACTCTGGGCTGGTCATTCTTTACCCCATAGTCAATGTGTTATACTTCAGTCATCACCAGGGTATAAATACATCTTAATGACATATATCTGTAATAAACCAACTCTGGGCTGGTCATTCTTTACCCCATAGTCAATGTGTTATACTTCAGTCATCACCAGGGTATAAATACATCTTAATGACATATATCTGTAATAAATCAACTCTGGGCTGGTCATTCTTTACCCCATAGTCAATGTGTTATACTTCAGTCATCACTAGGGTATAAATACATCTTAATGACATATATCTGTAATAAACCAACTCTGGGCTGGTCATTCTTTACCCCATAGTCAATGTGTTATACTTCAGTCATCACTAGGGTATAAATACATCTTAATGACATATATCTGTAATAAACCAACTCTGGGCTGGTCATTCTTTACCCCATAGTCAATGTGTTATACTTCAGTCATCACTAGGGTATAAATACATCTTAATGACATATATCTGTAATAAACCAACTCTGGGCTGGTCATTCTTTACCCATAGTCAATGTGTTATACTTCAGTCATCACTGGGGTATAAATACATCTTAATGACATATATCTGTAATAAACCAACTCTGGGCTGGTCATTCTTTACCCCATAGTCAATGTGTTATACTTCAGTCATCACTAGGGTATAAATACATCTTAATGACATATATCTGTAATAAACCAACTCTGGGCTGGTCATTCTTTACCCCATAGTCAATGTGTTATACTTCAGTCATTACCAGGGTATAAATACATCTTAATGACATATATCTGTAATAAACCAACTCTGGGCTGGTCATTCTTTACCCCATAGTCAATGTGTTATACTTCAGTCATCACCAGGGTATAAATACATCTTAATGACATATATCTGTAATAAACCAACTCTGGGCTGGTCATTCTTTACCCCATAGTCAATGTGTTATACTTCAGTCATCACTAGGGTATAAATACATCTTAATGACATATATCTGTAATAAACCAACTCTGGGCTGGTCATTCTTTACCCCATAGTCAATGTGTTATACTTCAGTCATCACTAGGGTATAAATACATCTTAATGACATATATCTGTAATAAACCAACTCTGGGCTGGTCATTCTTTACCCCATAGTCAATGTGTTATACTTCAGTCATCACCAGGGTATAAATACATCTTAATGACATATATCTGTAATAAACCAACTCTGGGCTGGTCATTCTTTACCCCATAGTCAATGTGTTATACTTCAGTCATCACCAGGGTATAAATACATCTTAATGACATATATCTGTAATAAATCAACTCTGGGCTGGTCATTCTTTACTCCATAGTCAATGTGTTATACTTCAGTCATCACTCGGGTATAAATACATCTTAATGACATATATCTGTAATAAATCAACTCTGGGCTGGTCATTCTTTACCCCATAGTCAATGTGTTATACTTCAGTCATCACTCGGGTATAAATACATCATAATGACATATATCTGTAATAAATCAACTCTGGGCTGAACATGTAACCCCATACAGTGTCTGGTACTGTTGGATCGCCAATAGAAAACCTTAGTTTTCTTGAGAAATATATCACAAAAAACAATGACCAATGTAATACAGAAACAGCCAGAAGAGGTCAGTTCACCAAGCTGGTCTTCCCTAGAGCAACAGAAGCTCAGTTCAATGGGTTCATATCTAAGGCCAGGTCAGGTCAGGTTCAATGCAGCTAGACTCATCATCAAATTCAGCTTTTTGTTTGTATAATGTTTAGGTTCGATATTATTAAATATCGTTAATTTGTGTCAAATTATGTTAACAATTAATTTTGTTTTTATTGAAATTAATTATCAATATATTGCATTGATTGACTGACCGAGTGATTTTATTTGGAATTCATTACATGTACAGTACGGTCCAGTAAAATACAATATGAGTATGAAAAAAATTACATCATACATGTAAGCACTTTATAAATTATCATGTACAGTACTGTACTGTTACTGTAGTACAATCACGATCCAAAATTTGTATTGCATGTAATTAAGGTACAGAACGAATACTGTATATTATAATGCTTTCCATCCCTCAGGTCTTTTAATGTTTCTGTGACGTCCACCCTCTTGTGTCTTGTTTGAGAGGCCATCAATCAAAAGGCCTCAGCCGACTTGGGTATTGGAGATGATTCACTTGGAGAATAATTCTAGTAACCCTACACTGCACTTCTTCTAGTGAGGTCAATTGTGGAGTTGAATGAGAAGTTACTTATCTATATATTAAAAGGTAAAAGGGTTTGTGTAGCTTTTCATCACCAAGTTCAGCTATTGCTCTATCATAGTGTTCATTACCCACAGGAGCCATGAGAGTATTGCTCAATTCATACAGTAACTAATTGTGTTCTGGCTCAGTGTGTTCTTCAACCTTTACATTTATTCCATATCTTTCCCATTCTCAGATCTGTGGTATAATTGTTTGACCAGAACACCATGCAACAAGTTCTGAAAAAAAAAACACATTTCTAACAATTTTTATTAAAGGTGCCAATCTTTGTTGAAAAACCTGAACATGTGTAACCTCCAACAAATATGTACAATATACACACATAAATAATTTCCAAAAAACATAAATTATATGAATAGTCCATAAGAGTTGGTACAGTACAGTCAACATTGATTGTACTGTACTCAAGGGTCAGTGTGTAAGTGGTGTCATTTACAACCAGTGCAGTAATGTTATGAGCTAAACACAGATACTGTACAGGGTGTTAGAAAAGTCCCTGTGCTCCTGTAATAATTAACACTATAGTTGTTCCTTGTTATACTGTACTGTACTGATGACACTAAAATAGGGAGTGTAATTAAACCTGACGAGGACTCCGCAAAATTACGGGAAGATCTAACAAATTTTTTGAATGGTCTGAAAAAAGGCAGATGACATTCAATGTGGACAAATGTAAAGTACTTAGTATAGGAGATGTAAACAGGGATACCAGACGAACAACGATGTTATAGAGAAATCCGAATGTGAAAACGATTTAAGAGTAATACTTTTATTTTTTACTTTAATGATAAGTAGGAATCTTAAGCCAAGTAAACAATGTGTATTTGCTCGTAACAAGGCTAATAAAGTACTTGGGTTCATACAAAGGAGTTTTAGTTACAAGACTAGAGAGGTCATCCTAAAACTATATCTTGCGCTTGAGAGACCTCACTTGGATTATGCAGTTCAGTTCTGGTCACCGTACTACAGAATGAATATAGAATCCCTAGAAAGAATTCAGAGGAGAATGACAAGACTAATCCCGGGCATTAGGAACCTTGAGTATAGAGTCAGGTTAAAGCATCTTAATTTGCACTCCATCGAGAGACGTAGAGTGAGGGGCGATATGATAGAGGTGTATAAATGGAAGTCGGGGCTAAACAAAGGGGACATTACAAAGGTACTCAAACTACCCAACCAGGAGCGAACTCGTAACAATGGTTTTAAATTAGACAAATTTAGATTTAGGCGCGAAATAGGTAAACATTGGTTTGGAAATAGAGTAGTGGATGAGTGGAACAAGTTACCAAACATCATCATTAACTCGAATACGCTGGATAGCTTCAAACAAAGGTTGGATGGATTATGAGCAATAGGGGTTGGGTGTAAATGGGACTGCCCAGTATGGGCCAATAGTTACTGTTTCCTCCAGTCTTATATTGTTATCTGTACCTTGCTCTACTTACAGCAATTATTGTAAATGGTCACAGTAAATGTTGGAAGTGGATGCCATTCTCAATACAAGTATTAGTATAACAAGGTATATAACAATGTAGGTATAACAAGGAATAACTATAGCATTACTTCACTAACACCCTGTAGAAATCCCTCATAATAAATGATGATGTGGTATAAGTCCTTTTGGTCTCTGTGGTCCATATGACTGCATCACATCTTTCCTGTACTGTACTGTATGAATACTATCAACTGATGATTACACAGATTTAAAAAAGCATTCATGGTTCCTGAGTTAAACATTTGTATGGTTAAGTCCACATCTTACACTTCTATAGTCACCACAATTGGCACCACTACACTGTTGGGTAAATGCCGTACAGTATACAGTACAGTACTTGACTTCATGAGCCACAGACCCTCAGTTTTAATGCAAGAATCCAGTTGAGTTTGCTGGATGGTGTGAAGTTTGTCATTTAAACTAAGTACAGTAAGTCTTTGTACGACGAGAGGAACACAAGACATGATTGGGGACGATGACTTCAAGATACATTACCAGTAGCTAGTAATTGTATTTTTAATTGTATTTGTCTGTCTTATCTTTTTCCAATTTGTTAATTAGTTAAAAATATCACTAAAATGATTCAATATCATTGTTAACATGTGACAAACTCCCTTCAGGTAACAGGTAAGTTTAGTGTGTGGTCGTGTCATGAAAAGCGAACAGGTAGTGGACAACAAGTAACACCCCTTATCCCTTTACTTCAGGGATGCCACTTTTAATATTTTATTAGGTTAACGCAAGATGACTTTATACAACACAGAGGGAACCCAGTACACAAGGGGTTAATACATTATCTCCACTAACCTCTTCATTACTAGATGCCACTTTTCATGTTAAGTTTTACCCAGAAAGTTTTGGTTACCCTTCAACTACCCGGTACATTCTCCATATTATTCTATCATTTTTCCTAAGTGCTGAGAGCAGCTTCTTACATCCTGATCATTGTCTTCAGTCATTGTCTTCATGTCTTCAGTTGTCGTCATGTCTTCAGTTTTTGTCCTCATGTCTTCAGTTGTTGTCTTCATGTCTTGTTGCACCACTGGCCACAACAGCCACACATCCTGCACCACCATCAATAACATAAACTAGACACAATACAATACTATGAATTAATAACTATCTAAACTGAACTCCCTTATAGTTAGGTTAAAAAAAACTACATTTCTCCGGTAATGCGTTAAAAATGGCAAAACACAGAGGACTACGCGGCTTGAATCATGTGTTGTGAAGTCCGACAGTATACCATTTGAACATCTGCACATTCTTTGTTTTGACTCGTTGCAACGTACTGAGGCTACGGTGTATGGTACAGTCCTTGGATCTGAAGCAACGGCTGGTTTGTATGTTGAATGTGGATACTATATTGTGATTTTCTCCACAATATGTGAACCTAAAATTCTCTCAAAACACTTCCATTTTGTGGGTTTTTTCTGTTTACTTCTTGCATCTGTACCACATTACTATGAGAGGAGATAATATTGTAATATTTAAGAAGAGAACTCTGTGGCTGACGTCCATCTAGGCACAGTACGTCTCATCAACAACTGGCAGTGAAGAAGAATAGCTCACCATTACAGTACCGTGCTTTAATAAATAGCTCACACCTCTGACAAAAAGTTCAGGGTATAGCTATGATAAAGGATGTCTCATAGGTTGTGCTCCACAGGTAAATAATTTTTTTCTTCAGGTGAAAGAATCGTGAGAAAGCAACGAAGATAACAGAGAAATTAACACCAGAGGAAAGCCAGATACTACACACTGATCACCTGCAAAACAATTTAATCAATACCAACATGACAGGATATGCTAATCAGAGTGTAGCATCTACCTTTCTGTACATACATTAATATTAACCTGCTTCTCCTCTAGTGATAATTGATTGATTGTGATAATAACATCTCTGGCGAAGTCTCTAGTGTTACTTTCTCTCAGCTGGAGAATATAAGAACATTATTTTCCTATGGTTGTGTGGCCTATAAGACATGTTGTACTTAATCTCTGAACATAAAACCTCCTGCTTTTCACCTCATTACTTTACACAAAATATAACCAGAATTTCTTTAGTATCTCATAAAAAATATTTACACATAAGCACAGTTCAGTACTGTACTTTACTATGGTTCTATAACTGTTGTTGACTTCCTTGTTGAAACTGTAGCTGCATCTGCTCCTTGAACTGATCTTGCATGTCTAGAGCCTTCTTCTTGAACTCATCACTCTTTGTTTCGTCTTTCTTCACACCGTCTCCTTTGCGATACATCTGTTCGCAGGGAATATTTAGTATTTTATATCTGATATATTAGTTCATATTTATCAAAACCTACCAATAATTTAATGGTTATATTTCATAACTCCTTCACTACACAATGCCACTTTTAATATTTTATTTGACTAATGTTAGATGATTTTATTCAGCTCAGAGGTGACCCCATACAGAAAGGCTTAAGAAAAAAATCCTTTGATATTTACAGTGACAAACCGTAGTGGTGCAGTACCATTTAAGAACCTTAAGTAGTAAAACATGAACATTAAGCCCAGATCATTCCTTTCAGAGGAAGAGGAACAACACCCACAGAGAGAGTCAGACTCTGTACAGTATCTAGACACTACCAGTGAACTTTTGACAATAAGCCAACCTCCCGAGACATATTTTAATCCTTAACTCCATGTGTACAGTAATGGGTCCCCTCTCAGCTGGAGAAAATCGTCTCATATTAGTGAAATAAAACATTAAAGGTGGCATCCCTGTAGTGAAGGGGTTAATATGCAGTGTTCCTCACATGATAACAACCATTTTTTTTAAACTGCACAACAATTTTAGGATTCATCAAATGTGTCAGGTGTCCCAGTTGTCCTCCTCACACTACCAACACCTCAATAGGGCTTTCAGTTGCCTTTATTATCCTGGAAGATGCACATTGTCATCATCATGATCACCTGTGAGACACCTGTCATCATCATTACCACCACACCTGTCATCATTATAAGCACCTATGTGTGACGTGACATCATAATGATCACTCATAACTGTGGGAGAGAACAGAGGTATAGGTAGTGATAAGGTAGCCAGGAGTCTTCTCTATTGTGGCCAGAGAGGAGTTCCCTATTGGAGAGAAGCATCATAAGATAAGCCAGGACTCTTTATTAACTCCTGCCAGTGTTATGACCACATTTGACTTACCTGGCATCATTATGAGCTTTTGTGGCATCAGAATGAACACTCTTGAAACATCTGAGATGACACTTGTGAGACACCTGAGATCATTATGAACACTTGTGAGACACCTGAGATCATTATGAACACTTGTGAGACACTACCAACACACCACAAGCACCTGCGTATTATTTACATCATCAAAAGCTCTTGTGAAATACTTGGCATCATTACCTGCTCATAAGACAAATACCTATGGGCCACTAAGGGTCATCATGAACTTCTGTGAGGTGTATGATATGAGACGTACTAGTTCTTGTGAGGCCTAAGTGTTGTGATAGGTGATCCCCTACTTACCATCATTCAGAGATACAAACAAACCTGTCCAATTGACTGTTTGAACCACCTACAAAATAAAAAAAGGGCTTACAAACAAATGGAACGTAACTCATTCATAAGTACAGGAGCACTTACTGTATAGTGATGATAAGGATGAAGTCTACTCATGGAATGGATGAAAGGCAACAAGTGACCTCAGTTACTGTGACATCATTAAATATAGACATCTGTCGCTGTTATGAAGATCAGCGAGCGACACGGTACAGCAGTTACGATACAAGATGTATTAACACTTTGAGCATTTGTAAACCAAGCCATAATCTGTAAAGAGGCTGATGAAAACAGCTCAAGAACACATGTCCCCAGAAGTGAGAAATTGAAACTTGGAGTATAGACAGACAGTGTTAATACAAACCAGCTGTAAAACATTGATGGTGATGCCTCAAATCAGTCTATGTTATAAATTGTTATGAGTCAATAGATAATAAATATTCCCTTTGTTTACAGCTAAGCAAGTTGAGAGTATTAGTACATACTGTATATGTGGGTATTTGTTCACACCCCTCTAGCCTTTTCCTCTAACTGTCCAAACTTGTCTTGTATCGTTCACCTCCTATCAGTACTGTAACCCTCGACCCACCCAACACTAATGGGTATAAGACAATAATGATGACACAGTGATACAAAATACTGTACCTGAGAGATGTTCGCACAAGCGTACATGTTGCCAAGGTTACATGCCTTCATGGAGTAATCAAAGGCTTTGTTCATATCCTTACTGACAGCATCCTTCACTCCCTGGATGAAAATCCCCGAGATGTAGTAGCAGGAGAAGGCATTGTTGCCGGTGCACGCCTTGTCTAGCAGCTCCAAGCCCTGTATGGTTATAAATCTGGTGTATACACAGGTTACATATTGGAATTAATTATGAGATCATACCCCTTGTGTACAGGGACAAATAAAATATTAAAAGTGGCATCCAAGCAGTGAAGGGGTTAATGTGAAACAGTTCACTGCATGCAAAGAGGAATAACAAATTTTATATACAGTGAAAGTTGGTCCCATAAGCACGACTACCAATTAGGGACAACGTGGATACAGCACACTTCGACCACCTTCAGACACTGTAGGTGTGTCGTTGGTGACTAACATAATAATGTACTGTTCCAGATGACCGAAGGAAGAGTGTGACCATCAAAACTTATAATTGACGCCTCCAAGTAACTCATTTTAGGGGTTATGGTCGAGTCAAGAGAGAAAGCATCTTCTGAAGACGTAAGTCACATATTTTGGGGTCCTGAGAACTCTGGGTAATTAAACACATACTGTACGTACATGTGTCATCAAAAGGTAAGAGAACTTTATATCTTTCAACTGTGTCCTTTGTAAATATCACCACACACAAAATGTTCAGACTAATCCTATACTTTGTTGTACACATTCATAATGATGACTACTGTACTGTACATACCTTTTCATAATTCTTAGGTCTGTGATCATTAGTTGGTGTATGAGACACACACATGAGGCCACCATTGAGACAAGAGTCGTAGTCACCAGCCGTGCAGCCCTTCAGATAATAACAATAAGCTTCTTCCATGTTCTGTTTACATCCCTTACCAAGAAAATTATAATTGGCATATTTATAACAGCTCTTAGCAAATGACGATTCATCACAGTTGCTTCGATAAACTTTGGCAGCTTTTTCAAAGTCCTTCTTCACACCTTCCAGATAGTCACCAAGCAGATGACAACCTGGAACACATGACAACATTCTTTACTTCCTTCTATACTCTATGATGAACTGAAACATTTAGAGCCTCAACTAATGACTGGAACTACTTCATAAATTAGTCACACTTTAGCATCATAACACAAGTTTCTGAGAGTTACATATAGTACACAGCTGCACAGGAAGGTTAACAAACAAATTATTTTCCTACCACAGTACTGCAGCTTATAAAGGGGGCGGGGCGGGAGGGGTTTTATTTACTCTATTAATATTATCTTCTTATCTTTTTAATATATCTGTGTAAGATATCTTTTATAAATCTATCTTATATTTTTCTTTTCATTATTTTATTTTCTCTATATTTTTCTAAGTCTTTATAACAGAATGCTTATTACTTTATTTCTATAACTAAATATTCTTTATCTTTCTTTTCTATATACAGTTAACCCTCACTTTACGCGTTAATGTAACCCGGAGGGTCCCGCCGTAAAGTGAATAACATAACATATGGGATTAATTGAAATGGAGTCCGGGCCGATCCCCAAACTCCACTTTTTGACGACACACAACTATGTTGTAGTAAAAATATTATCTTAACTTTATGATGGTATGCACACACAATTAATAATTAAGAGAAATATCAATAATATTAGGTTTTTTAACACTTACATTAGTAGAAAAAATGGCTGGGCACACGGGGATGGGCGGTTGGTTCCGAGGCAGAGGGCAGATTATTGGCCCTCACCTGTGTCACTTGTATCAATTGTATCACTATCCACCACAGAGGCTTGCAGGGCCTCTTTGTCAAACTCCCCAAAGTCCATATAAGTCCATATCCTCACCATAATTATCACTATCACTGACTTGGGCCGGCTGTGGTGGGTGGCGGGTGAAGAACTGGTAATGTTTTGATGACTGGGCGACCTTGTGCGCACCATGTTCGCGCCGCTTACACAACATGGCGGATGGCGGGAGGTTTGGATCCAAAAATGGCGCGGCTCGCCAGCCGCTCTCCGCGTAAAGGGGTACACGCACCGCGGAATGTGAGCATCCTGGGTTCCGGCAGGGCACCGCGTAAACGTGGAAACGCGGAATGTGGGACCGCGTAAAGTGAGGGTTAACTGTATTAAATATTTGTTTCAATATCTTTCCCTTTACTTCTTTCAATATTTATCAGTGCTTAGTTATATTTTATTCAATGGATTAACCCTCATAAACCACATCATTCTTTAACAACACCTATTGGTATAATTATTATACTTACAAAGGTAGACAGCTACCACCCAGGCTTTTAGTAGAATATAACTGCTATCATTAGGTAGATACGAGCTTAGACACGTGGGTTACAGTACAGTATTTATTTTCTGAGAACCAATTGTTAGAAGGGAAAGAGAGGCGATACTCACAATTTACTCGGTCAATAATTATTAAAATCAAAAGTGAATAAGACGACAATTGAAACACACTCAGACAAGAATGGACCACTAGGTCTTATCCACTAGGTCTTACTAATAAGTAACAAAATAGATCTTTGATTATTTGGTACAATACTAAACAATTATTATATTATTTCTTTGACAATAAAGATTTTACACAGCTGTCAATAGCACAGATATTAATGAACATGGAACGTGTACCAGATCTCCGTTGGGAGTAGACAGTGGATGGTTTACTCATATACAAACTCTAATACTGGTACAGTACTGTAATAATCAACTTGGAACAATTATATTTCTGCTAATTATCCCCAATCATGTACAAGAACACTATTTGGCACATATAACGGAGATTAGTGCACCAGGCAAGACTCGGTTACATTAGGCCGACACCGCTGGCGTTTACTACTGAGCTGAAGCTCGTTCAATAGTAGCACCAGGGTAGACTTGGTGCAGGATGCCTTATCACGGTTTTCCCTGGGTGCGCCGGTGATCTTGCCATATTAAAGACATCCTTCAGTGGACATCTTGGACCGGTAGCTGCGGGTATTGAGCTACAACACACTGTGCCTGGAGGAGCGCCGCAAAAGTGTCAAGCTTCCTCGTGCACGCGTTTATATACGGGCTAACTGGCAACTCAGGCATGCCAAAAAGGACAATTCACGTATTGACATACACTTTATTTAAATCAGCTGCTGTACATTTGGCTATGAAAATCAGTGTCATGAGTCAGATCAATTTCTTACATCTATTGTTACAATCTGATAAGAGTTTGAGCTTGACAGGCATTAGTGAAATGGACGTTAAACACCCAAAGTGACGTCGTCTCTCTCTTACGACCTCGTCAACATGGAGACGAGGGCCGACTGCGAGTGTGCCGTTAGATCTTGGAGATAAGAAGGCTGACATATTCTTTTCAGGAGATTAATTACTTTTTAAAATATACAGCTGACAATAATTTCAATACAAACACCAGATTCTGTGATGATTGGGAACAAAGTGATCTAACTTCAGTAGCAATTGGCAACTCAATGCATCCCCAGGGACGATATTAGGGACTCGTCACTTTTACTGGCAGACTCTACACTAACTTATTAACAGTTTTTACCAACAGTAAATACAGCTGAAGCTTTCAACATTACTCACAATGGATCTTGAATGTTTCATCTGTAATCAGACACATTTAATACAATGTATTATAACTGTGTTCTCTCACAATTTCAAACCACTGATGATACGGCCACGTGGCCACTTATGCAGCCCAGAAGGCGGAGTGATTTACTATGTTGGCAGGAAGCGTCGAGCCACGGCGTTCAGGAAGTGATGAACAAATTTCTTTCCGGTCTGAAAGCACAGGGATTCCCGCAGTGTGGACAGTCTCTATTTAAAGGAATAATGCCGTGGTCTTTGAATAACTGAAGGGTCACGTTGTATTTATCCCTAAATTCGCAAATTACGTCCATATAAGACCGGCGACAACTTTCACACGTCGTGCTCAAAATGAAACTGCAGCGAGCCCGGGGAAAGGCACAGCACCAGAGCGAGGCTTCACTTCTGCCGGGAAGACAAATTAGTGGAGCCCAGGCGTCTAATTATCTATGAAACGAAAAATTTGCACAATAAATGATCATCATATCAAACTCACCGATGAAAATAAAGTAAGAATATAAACAGTAATTAAAATAACTCGTCCGCGAGTTAGTCGTCAATACTAACCGGTTGTCGTAAATGTCGCCTCTTTTATAATGATAAGTTTCCGTGCACAACAGAACAATGGTTAACTACACAACGATCAACTCACGGCGAAATAAATACCAAATGTTACCAGAGTTACGGTCAAATAGCGTTAGTAGGAACTTATCCGGTCAAGGCAAAATATCCACTGCCAAATAAATTACCCATAATATATAACTAATGGTAAGAACAGTCATTTTAACATTATTTTATAGTTAGATAAGGCTGGTTTGAGTCACCTGCCACAAGTCACTATAGACAAAAGCTTTCTTATTATCATTATCTTTACATGCATCATCAAAACTTTATATCATTATAAAGATATTAAGAAAGATGTTTTAAATTAGTTACAAGGAAACATTAGACATTACTCACTGTCAGGTTTTCCTTCACTGAAACATCCAAACCTATATTCTATTCCTAAATTATCAATAAACTCTTTGACGTCTTCTTCTTTCTTCATGTCAAAGGCCATAGTTGAGACTGGGGAGGCTAGACAGGGGAGGCTAGACTGGAGGGGGAGACAGGGAGGCTAGACTGGAGGGCAAGACAGGGGAGGCTAGACTGGGGAGGCTAGACAGGAGGGGAAGACAGGGAGGCTAGGACTGAGGCCAAGACAGGAGGCTAGACTGGAGGGGGAAGACAGGAGGCTAGACTGGAGGGGAAGACAGGGAGGTTAGACTGGAGGACAGGAGGCTAGACTGGAGGGGGAAGACAGGGGAGGCTAGACTGGAGGGGAGACAGGGGAGGCTAGACTGGAGGGGGAGGGGAGGCTAGACTGGGGAGGCTAGACAGGAGGCTAGACAGGAGGCTAGACTGGAGGCCAAGACAGGGGAGGCTAGACTGGAGGCTAGACAGGAGGCTAGACTGGAGGCTAGACAGGGGAGGCTAGACTGGAGGCCAAGGCTAGACAGGGGAGGCTAGACTGGAGGCCAAGGCTAGACAGGGGAGGCTAGACTGGACCAGCCGGGAATCTTGTGTAAGTAAACAAACCTCAGCTGATGGTTGAAGTGAACCTTTATGTAAACTGTAGATCATTTATAGATATTTAAAGTTTGTTTCATAAAATTAATATTAGTGTTTTCTTAAGAACTATAATAAACTGAAGTATAGGAAAGTGAAGAGAATATATTAAGAATATATTAAGTGTCATGAATATAAAATTTATGAACAAATTGATAGTTTATTTATTTTAATGTCTCTACCATATTTTATAATACTATCTCACTTTATTAATACTGATTATCTCTCATTATAACACTCTTTACTACTAGTTGGGTCAGGTGATTAACTCGGTAACTTGTTCTATTATATAAAAAAAAATCCGTTCTGTTTCATATTAATTTACATAATTATAAAATTTACTCCTAAATTATATTATCTAGTAAATTTAGTGGATAAAATCAATGATATTATACACCCTAGCTTATTTAACCTGATTATTGAACACCCAAACGAGTCATTGGAGGGTAGACTATGTTAATTTGGGTAAGGTTAAATTAAATTAAGTTAAGCAAGGTTAGGTTAATTTTGTTAGATTAGTTTGTTTAATAATCAGATAAAATAAGCTAGCAGGGGAATCTTTAGATGGTCCAAATATTCCTGGCTCTAAAAACTAAGGGGCATTGCTTTAATGTATTGACTCTGTTCTATAAATAATACAATTCAATTAGTTATCTAAGTATATCAAGAACAACTATAATATTAATCAGTAACTACAGCTAGACATTCCTTAGTAAATCTGTATATTGCATCACCAAAAAAAAATCATTGGGTCATCATCACTATTCCTCTACATTGATAGATTAAATTAAACCAATATATATTTTACATGTTCCATTATACAGGTTAAAAAAAGATTAAATAAATTATATTAATTCTCCTAAGCCATATAACAATAGATTAATTATTATTCACCTAAAAAACCCCACAAGGAAACCTCCAGAAGTAACAAAAACTCACTATATATAAATTATTAATCAACAATAATATAAACCAATAATATAAAAAAATAAACTATATATATTACTTAAAAAAACCTTAATAAAGACTTAGATATAATGTTATAATAAGAGAAATAGAGAGATTATAAGAGGAGGTGGGAGGAGTGGCAGGCGGATAGAGAGAGTCACTTGGTGTATAGTGAAGAGCATTGTGGTAGTCAATCCCTCTACCACACCTGAGTAAGAGGCAGTGTCTCTATTATAACCTTCTACCACAATTATAACCCTTAGAAAACATTTTAATTAATAGTTAGAAGGTTATATATACGTTCTTAAAGTGGTGATATTAATAGTGGTTGGAGGAGTTGGTTGGTGGTTGTGGTGGTGACGTGACACTATACCACAGTACTACCACACTATCTCCATCACTATATAGTCTCTTGGTGGAGGAAAAAGATTCTTGATTAATTCGTTATTGATGGTATTTGATATTAATATACTTGAAATGTGAGTGTGTGGTGAAGTGTGGTGTGTATGGTGTGGTGGAGGTGTGGTAGGGGGAGCATTGCCCTCTCTCTCTCTACCTACACACACCATACACTGACATCACTTACCTCACCATACACTGACATCACTTCCCTCACCATACACTGACATCACTTCCCTCACCATACACTGACATCACTTCCCTCACCATACACTGACATCACTTACCTCACCATACACTGACATCACTTACCTCACCATACACTGACATCACTTCCCTCACCATACACTGACATCACTTCCCTCACCATACACTGACATCACTTCCCTCACCATACTAGTATATAATTAAAGTGTGTGGGAGTGTTTTATGGTTATTGAAGTGTGTGGGAGTGTTGTATGGTTATTGAAGTGTGTGGGAGTGTTGTATGGTTATTGAAGTGTGTGGGAGTGTTTTAGGGTTATTGAAGTGTGTGGGAGTGTTGTATGGTTATTGAAGTGTGTGGGAGTGTTGTATGGTTATTGAAGTGTGTGTGGGGAGTGTTTTATGGTTATTGAAGTGTGTGGAGAGTGTTTGTGGGATGGTTATTGAAGTGTGGGAGGTTTTTGGTTATTGAAGTGTGGGGAGTGTTTTATGGTTATTGAAGTGTGTGGGAGTGTTTTAGGGTTATTGAAGTGTGTGGGAGTGTTTTATGGTTATTGAAGGTGTGTGTGGGAGTGTTTTATGGTTATTGAAGTGTGTGTTTTTATGGTTATTGAAGTGTGTGGAGTGTTGTATGGTTATTAAAGTGTGTGTGAGTGTTTTAGGTTATTGAAGTGTGTGGAGTTTTAGGTTTGTGGGAGTGTTATTTATTGAAGTGTGTGGGAGTGTTTTATGGTTATTGAAGTGTGTGGGAGTGTTTTATGGTTATTAAAGTGTGTGGGAGTGTTGTATGGTTATTGAAGTGTGTGGGAGTGTTTTATGGTTATTGAAGTGTGTGGGAGTGTTTTATGGTTATTAAAGTGTGTGGGAGTGTTGTATGGTTATTGAAGTGTGTGGGAGGTTTCCAAATTGTGTGAATGACTGTACCTGTACTATATTTCATCACCTGTAATTAACTGTAGTGTACCTGGCATTATGGTGACTATAGGTAGAGTAGGTTAGGTAAGATTCAGAATAAACTAATGATTTTTTATATATATATTTTTGCTTTCATTTAAATTTTAGGTAATTATATAGGACTAACCCGCGAGCGAAATTGTTTGAAACAATTATAAAAACGCCTAACCTAACCTAACCTACCTAACCTTACCTAACTTAACCTAACCTAACCTACCTAACCTTACCTAACTTAACCAAACAAACCTACCTAACCTTACCTAACTTAACCAAACCTAACCTACCTAACCTTACCTAACTTAACCTAACCTAACCTACCTAACCTTACCTAACTTAACCTAACCTAACCTACCTAACCTTACCTAACTTCCCCTTTATATTAAACAGAAAGAACTGATGAAAATAATGTAAGAAAATAATCAGTAATAAAAGTAACTTGTCTGGGTTAGTTCTATATATATTAACCAAATTTTATTCTATTCGTACATTACTTTAAAGTCTCAATGAAATATGTAGAGGTTTTCAAATAGTGTAGAATGAATGAATGCCAAAATTAACTTCTTTACTGTATATTTGAAGCTTAAAACATGAGGTTTCCATAAGAATGATTAGTGAAAATGTGATCATAATGCCTTTGATAGTAAAAATGAAGGTTACATATAGGAGAGTTAGAGCCAATGATTTATATGTATTTGCCAACATTTATCTAGACAGTATATATACACTCCTACACGGGGTATATATTTACCTCCACACCGGCGTATAAAACTTACCGTATTGTGATTTTATTTACAAAGCCAAAGGAAACTTGATCATTGTCCAAAGTACGACATAGTACGTACTGTAGTGCAAAGTGCCTGTACGCATTATATATATAGAAATATATAGTGGTGATCGTGGAGTGGAGTGCAGCAAAGACACGCCATGAATGGTTGACTCCAGTGAAAAATAAGTTAGAATGGAAGAGGCAGGTAGTGGTGAAGGGGGCTCTGGCGGTGCCTTCAGTCAGATGGATATACTGACGGCACAAGTGCTGCTCAAGAAAGGGAAGCGCTATGCTGCCAAGTATCTCCGGGATGAATGTTTACGAAACCTCTCACCTGGGGATCTGCAGACACCTCGCACACAGGTAAGTCTCCTCGTTATATATTAGGTTAAGTATATATAATAGTTTAATTCTTTTTAATGCTCAAACTGCTGTAAAATATGGATTGAAACTCAGTACTGTACTGTATGGTGAATTATTGATTCTTAAAGTTTGCTTATAAAATTAGGTGTTGGTTATTGTTCAGTTTACAGACGAGTGATTTTTGTGGCCAACACCAACAACTGCATTTAATTCCAAGTCCAGGTTAGGTTAGAGTTTACAAAGAGGAAGGGTGGATGACGACTGATGGTGCAGTTAACATTTACTTTGAGATATTACGTTAAGCTGATGTTTATTTTGTTACACAGACATAAATAAATCAGTAGGTAAGACAATTCTAAGGCACATTTCTTCTAGAGTGTTTCTGTCGGAATTTTATATTTTTTGAGTACAGTCTCTCCTCGACTTGCGACAGGGTTCCGTTCCGACGACCAGGGCGTAAGTCGAAAAGGCAAAAATAATATATAGAAATTCTAAACTGGGCGTCTCCTTTTTTTCTCGGCACCACGAGAACTCTCACTTTTACGCTTGCCAGCCATTTTAAAGGGAATTACAACAACAAAATTTGTCAGTACACAGCGCGATCACTGACGTCGGGACTCGAAAATACGTAATGTGAAAAATATTTTATACGACCATGGCCGTCGTAGGTCCGGGTTGTCGTAGGTCGAGGAGAGACTGTAGTTCATTGAAGTTACAGGTAGTCATCCATTTTATTTTAATTTTTATTTTAGTGAAGTTTCTGACTTTGTATTCTATAAATTGAAGTTGGTGCTACTATAGTGTGCAGTTTACAAAGATGTCTTAGAGTAACCTAACCTAAATATCTTGTAGACTACACGCTATAGTAGCACCTTGAAGTCTATAACAATTGAGAATCTCCTCCAATTACTGAGTACCTGTAGAGTAGTTTTGTTAATGTCTAGACCAGTGACTAAGGATCCCTGTAAGCCACATGAAGTTAATATTTTCCAGAGTCATAATCATCTCCATGTACTCTTTACTTAAGAAAAATGACAACTAAATTATATATTCATAAAAATCCATCATTAAGAATTTTTTTTTAATACCAAACTCAACTTAAAAGATTTCCATATATAAATTATAAACTGTTGACTACTTATTTGTGTTGTTATTATTATTATAATGAATTTTGTGGAGCTCTTGTAGGATGCTCACAGAACAGTTAAGAATCACTGGTCTAGAGGGACTACACCTAGACATTGGTAATACAGCAGTCTTTTTTGTGAATGAGATCTTCAGTCCTATGATTGATTTGATATACAAGTACTACAGTAGGGTATGTACAGTACCATATAGAATGTGGACCTGCTTAATACCTGGTGGTTTAGCAAGGAACATCACTGCAGTAATAGTTTACAACAGTGTGTTATTATGAGCAACTTTAGGAAAATATTCTATCATGAAAAACTTGTTTCTTACCTTTCAAATACAGTATCTGTAAAAGTTTGGAAGAATTATAACTTGCCTACTTTTGTTTTCCTAGTGTCGTGTAATTTTCTTATGACCACCATGTTTAAGGCTAAACTGAAGAGCCCAGTAGATTAATTTAGTCTTTTTCTTTTCTATTTTTTATTTCTTTTTACACTTATTTTTTTGCCCGGGTCGATGACCTGTGCGCGGGTGGGCTATTCCCCGTAAGAAAAGAAGAAGAAATGATCTTCCCAGTGAACCATCCATACAAACAGTTAATAACAAAATAACCAACCTGTGTAATGACCTAAAATAATGCACTTCCACCCTATGACACCTACCAGTATGTTAGTATAGGTTGTCATTCTTTTTTCACTCATTGATGGCAGATGGTCACTGGTGAGTGGGTATGGTTAGGCACACCTCAGGTTCAAAACTCTGCCGTGGACAAAATTATCAAACTAATACAGTATGGTACTGTACTTTAATGTAAATATTGCAAGAAGAGTTCGTTTTTATTTGTTTTTGTTTATTTAAGAAACAAATGATTTATACTGTAATTGTTTATACAAGATGTTCAAAGGTTGCTGCTGGTTTTGAACAAGAAACTACAGAACAAAAGTATTAATGTCCGAGAAGTTTGTGTTTTAACTCGTGTGTAGGTAGGTGATGGTGGCAGCTGGTCCATGAAGGTGTGTCTTTAAGAGAAAAAAAGTTAGGAAATAAAACTAGGAAAGTTTCTCTTCCTCCAGACTGGGAACAGTATTCAAATACTGTACTAAGAAATAATTTGACCTCAATATAATATTTCCGAAAGCGGCTCATAATAACAGACACGGATTTAAACTACAGTATCACCAAATAAGTTCTTAAAATAATAATGAAGTTGACCGCTGCCGTGTGTGGTCTTCATGTTAAGCTTCAGTGAATGAAGAAAACCATCACTGAAGGTATTTTATAGCCCTATACTGTACTGTACTATCAAGGTTAAATAACTCTTTATAGCCAGCTCTCAGGGGTTAAACCCCCTAACCCCAGGATCCCAACTTTTATGGTCGGGGTCTAGAACATTGAGTGATTTGAAACTTATATTATCCAACCTGTCATACCAGATGCCACAAGGATAAATAACTCTTGACGTAATGTTACTGTACTGTATCCCAAGAAGAGAGAATGGTGAAGAGTTGTTGCCAAATACAGTACAGTACAGGAGCCATGTGCAGAAGCACTTAACTATTTTTGTCTGACATTGACAATAAAATGACATCACAAGAACCACCACATGAGATACTGTACAGTACAGTCTGGTCACTACACAGCCTGTTCACGGCTTTGATGTATGAACACCTGGATCTACATGAAATATATATATATATATATATATATATATATATATATATATATATATATATATATATATATATATATATATATATATATATATATATATATATATATATATATATATATATATATATACCTGTATATATATATATATATAACAAGTTAACTTTGTATTGAATGTTTGTTGTGCTTTATCACCAAAATTGTTAATTTGACATTGAGTTGGTGTACTGTACAGAGCCAACACGCTTGGCACTGTGGCAATGGTATTCTCAGCATGTTAAGCAGCTTAAAAGACACTTGTCGGAAGTTAACACCTTAACTTGCTTCAGGACTGAACAAATCTTCACATACTGTACACAGTAATGCTATTTTTTGGAGGTTTATTACGTACGTACTAGCTACAGTACAGTACTTCTTAATTTAGTACAGTAGTACAGTATATCAGAATCCTTCAGGGGATTTAAAAACTGGTTTGTGAATCTGGGTTGTTCACCACGAGTATTACCACCATGTTTCACCACAAACTGTACTGTATACTATAATTCTAACCTAACCTTCCTTACCATAATGACATTACTCCTGTGGCGCTCACTCCAAGGTCCATTTCCGGGTAGCCCAGCCTCAGGAGGGGGATGCCCAGGAATACATTATTGCCCAGTCTTGTGAGTTCCATACTGACACGTGCTCTTGCAACACATTACAGTGCAGTATTACTGGTGTTTCTAAAGAGGGTTTTATTCTCTACTTGAATATGGAATACTAATACAATATTAGCTTTGTGTCTTTAATTAGCTTTATGCTACTACTGTATATTGTATATAACATTAGATGATTGAGGAAATAAATTAACTATAATTTACCCCCAAACTTACAGTAACTATGCAGTACTGTACATACAATAGTGCCGCCAACAATAACACAAAATACATGGGACTGGACTCTGAAGTTGACCCTTACGTTTATCTCTTGTATGTTACAGGTAGTTCTGCTATAACGCGATAATTGTGTTCTTGTAAAATATCGTGTTATAGAAAATCGCGTAATAGAAATAACAGGGCTTATGGAGAAAATAGGGTTAGGTGCAGATTACTCGAAATCAAAAAAATTTAGTAGTTAGCCTAACACAAAGGATAGCACAGTCTAAATAAATGTTACATTCATATCTAATAATGAAATCATACAGTAAATGTAAAACTTTACTTGATGGGGGAGAAGGGTGATTTTGAGGTTGATAAAATCGAGCTTCTCTTCAAGTGTTTTATCCTTTCTTTTACGATCATCACCGGGAATTCTATCACCAGAACGCTTCTTGTTGATATTCTTCTTTACTATATTCACAGTTAATACAGTGGGGTATGCTATAACGAACGGATCCTACTATGAATATTCCTATAACCACAAAATTGGAGAAATAGTAAGCAAAAATCGCGTTATAGCAAACAAGCGTTCGCGTTATACAAATATCGTTCCTAATTCATAAATCGCGTTAGAGCAAATTCGCGTTATCAAAACAAGTGTTATAGCAGAACTCACTGTACTTAATTAGGTGTAGTATTGCAGTAGTCTTGTTTTTATCCATTGTGTACTATATTGCAGTGATGAAAAGTTTACCTAATGAGTATTTTTAAAACTTGGTGACTGTAACACTTTCATTTCATTTAGTGATTGAACGAAAATGGTTGTAATTATTGTACAGTATTTTGTATGTGCATGTACAGGAAAAGACTAATCATTTGTGTCGTCATTTTACTAAAAGTTTGCATGTGTTGTGTTGTTGCAGGTGTTGGGTGAGCTGCTCGACCTGCTGCTGAACCCTGCCATGCGTATAAAGAACTGGGACACCATCGACTGGCTCAAGTGGCTTATGGCTGCCGGTCGAACCCCAGACGACTTCTTCAATACAGGTACAGTGCAGTATAACTCTTAACCTTATCACCCTGACTTTAGCTGCTCTTAATGTAACCAAACACTCGAACAGTCATGACTGCTCTTAAATTATTGCATCAAAACAACCAGAAAGACCCAAGTGGTACATCTGCTGAACACCACAACCAGAAAGACCCAAGTGGTACATCTGCTGAACACCACAACCAATATTTAAGACTGGGGGGTCCTTAGTGAGTGAATATACCCTTACTATTGCACACTGTACATTACCTAAGAGACATTTGGACATAAAACCTGGTCTGTGTGTTGAAGAATTCCGTGGTACGTATTTATTTTTATTTTTTTTTTTGCATTGTAGAATTAAAATGTTAATTCTTTATCTCGGCGTGCAGTGAGACTTGGGAGGGGGGAGGGGGCATTTAGATACAGTATTTGTAAAGTTATCTACATCTTGAGGCATGATGGGTGTGTGGAGGTGTACTGTACAGGTGGGAGGGAACATCTCAAACGTACAATACTTATCCAAAACAGTAACTCTTCCACGATCATTCTACAGAGACCATTTGATATAAAACTTCTTTCTTGTGTTTAATGAGGTTTGGCTTGGTTGGATTTTCATTATGGTGTGACAGTACAGAAATGGTATATGAGTTATGGTCCTGTAGGTTTGTTTTGTGTGTGTGTGTGCGCCAACAGTGTCAACCATGAGTGTTAATAGATTTGAAATTAAAATGGGAGAACACTGGTAGATTACCTATGATATCTTCTACAGTCAACCACAAAAGTCCTTACATCGGAATTGCTTGACTGTATTCTACTTTAACTGCAATGTTTGGCCTTTTATTATTTACAGAAGTTACTTATTCTCTCCATTTTTTCCGTCTTTTTCTTCACTTCTTGCCCAGAGCATTTCATGTACTGTACATATACACAAACATACACAGACTCGTGAGTGTGTACAGTATACATTACCCAGAAGAGCTTTTAAGCCAATCAGAGAAGACTTATGAAACAGTCCTGTACCTTTGAAGGATACAGGGTATATGTATCATGTTTCTTGTGTGTGGGTTAGGTTATGTTTAGTTTAGTTCAGGGGTCCACAACCTTTATACTGTACACTAGTCGGCCTCTTAACGGTACAAGTAATCAGTGATTGGCCGCAGGTGTACTGAGCCAACATAAGTCGGCTGTTTTCCACACAATTGAATGTAAAATCAGAAATGTAGGACTATAATTTATTGTTAGAAAATTTTCATAAACAACACTGATATTTAAAACTAAACATAGCATACACTGTACATACTCTGCATTGAAATAATAGCACTAGTCATTAGCCTAGTTAAACATTCTGTAAAGAAATTAGGGAAAGAACTTTTAGCAACACAAAATATGGAAATATGAAACTGTCTTCAAGCAGCAGTAAAAAAATCTATACAGTACGTCACTCAGCAGGCCGCTCGTGGGAGTTGTGGACAGTGAGGTACTCTACTATACTGTACTGTTAGTTAAGCAGGGTACAGTACAGCAGTGTTTATGTATTGTCAGTTTAATTTATTTAGTAACTATGTGATGTATTTATGGTTTATACTGTACTGAAGAGGGGGTTGTGTGTGTGTGTGTGTACAAATAATATAGATTGAGTACAGGTGTATGAAGGTATTGTTACTCGTGTGGGTCATGGTGTGTGTTGAGATCCTGTTCTGTCTGCTGTGTTTGTCTGCTACACTGTCTCATCTGCTGTTTGTCTGCTTCACTAATGTATCTCATTTGCTGTTTCTCTTTCTGCTTCAGTCTCAGTTTTGGCTTTGTCAGGGAGAACTTTTATTAATTTTTTTTTCAATAGTCTGAAAAACATTTTGTTGTTGTTTACTGCTGTTGAAGGCAAGTTTGTGTGTCAGGACCGAGTAAAGACGACGATTAGTCCCTCATCGTAGATTTGCTTGTTGTGTTGCAGCCAGGGAGAGGTATCATGGCTCATGGGGTGACAAAGAGGGGGAGGAGGAGGAGGAGGAGGGGCGTCTTAAGGACAATTGGGGGTAGGGGGGGGAGAGAGTCTCTGAGTTCAGGAGGTACAGGTGTGCTCACAACCTCATTACCTGTCATGACTTAATAAGGAAAGAGTTTTTAGTCCACACATCCACCCACCCCTGTCAACCTACCTACCTATCTGCTTACCTACTTGGTGGAGGTGTTTGGTGTGTGTGATTGCTGTAATATATTCAATGGAAATCCAAGAGGTATGAAGGAACAGGATATCCATGTAGTGTTATGACCTGTTTGACCTTGGTGGTGTTATACCCAATAGCATTGAAAGGCTTGGCTTGGCTGGCACTCTCCCAGCTTGGCTAAGTGGGGGCAGTGGCTTGGCACGGGCACCGATACTGCCTTAACGGGGTACAACATGCAAAACTTTTAGTGTGTGGGGCATCGTGCTTTGGTGGGTGGGTATAGATGGGCAGCGTGTGTGTGTGGTGTTTGTTCACAGCCATGCCTGGTTCCTGAAAACACATTAATGACAAATATCTTACCTAACCTTAACTTACCTTACCTTGCCTAACCTCACCTCACCTCACCTCACCTCACCTCACCTCACCTTACTTTACCTTATAGTATAATAAGAAGAACCGTTTCTCTTTAATTGAGCCTACCAGTAGTTTTCTATAGCTCAAAGGAAAGTGACTTGCAGATCATTGCTGGATTTCAAAGTGACCTATGTCTGACCTTGGATTTCTTTTATGACTTCATCCATCCTTTGATTAAGAGCCCGGACAGGTGTCGTTGATGTTTTGGGCATGATTAAGCAGGTGTTAAGTGATGACAGGATGAGGAAGTTGGGTGTTGTTTGGGTAGTGATGCTTCCTTGTTTTATAAATAGTGATTGTTTACATGAAATAGTTGGCAGTATATTATTAAGTCTTGTGTGTGTGAGAGGTCAGCCACACCACCATGCCAAAAGTCAGCCTCACTTTTTTTATTAATTATGTAAGATAATTTGTTTGCCTTTTCCTGTGTGTTGCTTGAGTGACCTTACAAACATTGCTCATCATTTGTAGGTTTTTGTAAATGTGTAAAAGATGTTCTAAAGTCCTGTTTGTCCACATTCATTATCTGTTTACTTGTTGTCGAGAGTGTAACAGAGTGACATGTTTTCAAGTCAGGTCATCCTACTTCAGTACCTACTCCATGGAATTCACACAAGTCAACTCGGTGGTGTCGTGGGCCCGGCTTCACACATCACTGACAGGTTGAAAATTACGTTAGGTATATAGCTCTATATATCCCGTGAATGGTCTGTATGGTCGTCAACCAGTGGGACAACACGCCAGCGGGGACACAGTCATTCTGGTTGCTGAAGGCAGGTGGCTCCTGTCCTGGGGTTACCTGAGATATGGGTTAGAGGTTTTGAGGAAGTTTTCAGATGTGACCTACCTTGTTAAGTGTATGTATGTGTGTGTGTGTGTGTGTGTGTGTGAGGGTGACAGATGGCAGCAGGTTGGGTGTGAGGGGGCCAGCCAACCTTGTGGCTAGATCCCTGGTGCTTGTTGAGCCACAACACACACATGACCACAGTTTGTTTTCATAACGTAACTTAATCGTTGTGAACCATCTCCGTTATTCCCTGGAGCGGCTCGTTGTACCGTGTTCAGACGTAACGATGCTGCAGGGTTACACTAGACTGCTGCAACCATGACAGGTACATATTCTAACCTAACCAAAAGTAACCTGACCTAACTCTCCCATTACATCCACCATCGCTCTTTTTCCCATAATGCCATTGGTCACACTCCCTGTAGCTACACATCACTTGTGTGTTGATCTCCACCACAACACCACATCAAGGTACTAACTCGCTTTCACCTGATCCTCACCTGTGATCTACCTGTTGGTGCTTAAGAGCCTCGTTTAAACCCCTGTACTGTTTGTCTGGTGATGTATCGTTTCTCCTCTCTGCCTAAACGTAATCGCCTCGTAATTATGTGTAATGGTACAGAACTGGGTTTAGTGCAGTACTAATTACAGGTGTAAACATCGTGCAGCGTCTTCATTATTTATATCTCTCTCACTATACCAGGTTCCCGACGCGGTGATATTATTAAATAATTTTTAGATGTATTTCATAAATCTCTGTTTGTGAGGACAAGTGATGATGGCCTCTCATCTGTAAGGTGTGTACAGGTGTGGACATAATTACCTGGGCATGTATTTTTTTCCTGGGGGGGTGAGTGTCGTGTAGGGAAATGATTCATCGTGACGTGTTTACATAGATGTTTTGTTATATCTTAAGGTGTTTTTGTGTTGTTCTGAATGTTTATAACGAAAAGCAGCAGCAGACAACAGTTGTAGGGTGATGACGTGTGTGTGTGTTACAGGTAATATGAGTATGAGATAAAATTAACACTAAACAGCTGTATTGTTTGATGGTTATTGAGTCTTCAGACGATGATGGTGACGATATTAATGATGATAATTGTGATGATGTGTACATGTTAGCTTCATCACTAGTGTACGTGTGGGTGAACCTTGGTGGTGATGATGGCATTACTCTGGGAGCACCTGAAGCTTAGACCCCCTGCCCATAGCTTAGTTCACTGGATGATTAACAGACCTCTTGCAACGTGGCTGAGTCAGGTTAGGGTTAGGTTAGTTTGGGTTAGGTTAGATTAAGTTAGGCTGGGTTTGGTTAGGGTAGGGCAGGTTAGGTTGCTATCATAACACCAGGCTGGGATAGGGTAGAGTAGGTTAGGTTAGGTTAGGACCATAAATCAGACTGGGGTATAGAAGGTCTTTACAGATCCTGGTGTGTGGTGCTGTAGACGATGGGGCTGGGGTCTTAGAACGAGCAGGTGGTCACGTTGCCACACAGGTTGACCTTCCAGAGACGACTAGACCAACACTGGATGGATTATGGTGCCCTGTGCCAGTCTCTACCCACCCTGACCTCACCATCATCATCATCCCACCTTTGAGCATTTAATAGGACTTACAAAGCCTTCAGCCTTCTTTTGTTAGTACTGCTTAGTGTTATGAGAGACGGGGGAATGATGAGAGAGAGGGCACATTTTACAATCCACTCCATCAAAATCCATCTTATTCCAACGACGTTCATCACACACACATACACCATTATAAAGGACTCTACTGTACACCATTCTTCACACCCACGACTTGTTTATTTATCTCAAGACCCCATGCAGTACACAAGAGTTTACCAGATACATTGTAACTTAAATAAGAGGTTTGACGTAAATAATATCTCTATTTTCAATACTGTGTTGTGGTTTGTTTTTAATGACGTATTACATTATTGGTGTGTTGGAAAAGTTGTGTGTGTATGGTATGGTACTGTAGGTAGTGGTGTGTGTATCTGGGTAGCTCTCTCTCTCTCTCTCTCTCTCTCTCAATGCTTGTAAGGGTGACCTGTTTGGCTGTGGGCGTGGCTTAGGGGCACTGCGTCATACAGGTGAGCCAGACAGCCAGCCACCTGGTCAGGGAGGGAGGGTTCTTCTCTCTCCCTGGCCCCGGAAACTGTAAACATATGGAGAGAGAGAGAGAGAGTGTGAGTTATGTATGGTGCGGGGTACAGTAGGTGCTTGGCTCTTGACGCTTCTTACATCAGTTATCTCCTCTCTCTCCTGTTCCTCCTTTACCACCTCCTCTGTCACCTCCATCTCTCTCACCTCTCCTCCTGTTCCTCCTTTACCACCTCCTCTGTCACCTCCATCTCTCTCACCTCTCTCTCCTGTTCCTCCTTTACCACCTCCTCTGTCACCTCCATCTCTCTCACCTCTCCTCCTGTTCCTCCTTTACCACCTCCTCTGTCACCTCCATCTCTCTCACCTCTCCTCCTGTTCCTCCTTTACCACCTCCTCTCTCACCTCCATCTCTCTCTCTCACCTCTCCTCCTGTTCCTCCTTACCACCTCCTCTCCTCACCTCCATCTCTCACCTCTCCTCCTGTTCCTCCTTTACCACCTCCTCTGTCACCTCCATCTCTCTCACCTCTCCTCCTGTTCCTTCCTTACCACCTCCTCTCTCACCTCCATCTCTCTCACCTCTCCTGTTCTCCTTTACCACCTCCTCTCACCTCCACCTCTCACCTCTCCTCCTGTCTTCCCTTTACCACCTCCTCTGTCACCTCCATCTCTCTCTCTGTTTCCTTACCACCTCTCTCTCACCTCCATCTCTCACCTCCTCATCACCCCCTCACCTGTAACACCGTTAATTACAAGCAGTACCGGTGCCTCAGGAGTGACAGGCACTCGAGGAGGCTGGCTGGCGGGCGGTCTTGAGAACAGTTACATAGTGTATTGTGGTGTTTACGTTACGTGTTTTATGAGGAACATCGCAGCGCAGGAGTGAAGGAATGCCTGTTGGTCCATACTAGCCAGCCCCCCCCTGTTCAGACCCTGTTTACGCCCCGTTTACATCCTGTTTACGCCTCGTTTTCACCCAGTT
This sequence comes from Homarus americanus, assembly GCF_018991925.1. Taxonomy (NCBI): domain Eukaryota; kingdom Metazoa; phylum Arthropoda; class Malacostraca; order Decapoda; family Nephropidae; genus Homarus; species Homarus americanus. Next base: position 2,659,348 of record NW_024731965.1, on the reverse strand, counting down.
TACACACTATCACCCCGTTTACACCCAACCCCTATCGCTCATATATCCATCTAACCTTTGTGTGAAGCTATCCAGCGTGTTAGAGTTAATGATGATGTTTGATAACTTGTTCCACTCATTCACTACTACTACTTAGTTCCTCACCAGTGTTTACCTGAGTCTAGGCAAAATACACCTGTACATACGTGTCTAATTAACCCATTGCCTTTGTTATATCACCTTTATCTAAGCCCATCTTCGATTTATACACCTGGATCATATCGCCCCTCACTCTACGTCTTAAGAAAATACACAGGTTCTAGGTTAGGTTAGGTTAGGTTAGGTTAGGTTAAGTTAAGTTAAGTGAGGTTGGATTAGATGAGGATAGGTTAGGTGAGATAATAGTCGTAAGATAACTTCAGTACTCGTAGATATAAACCCTGGCGCTTTGTGAACTTTATTATATACAGTAGCTAAACAACTATCTGTACATACTTTGTGGGGAACAGTATGAGACCATGGACGATAAATAGTGGTATATGAGGGCTGTCACTAGTCACACGGAGGGCTGTCACTAGTCATACGGAGGGCTGTCACTAGTCACACGGAGGGCTGTCACTAGTCACACGGAGGGCTGTCACTAGTCACGCGGAGGGCTGTCACTAGTCACACGGAGGGCTGTCACTAGTCACACGGTGGCTGTCACTAGTCACACGAGGCTGTCACTAGTCACACGTCAAATTTGAGAGCATATCGACTCTCCTGCACAGATAGTTGTTTTACTACTGTACATGAACATATTATTTACACTGTCTAGTTTTAAGGTTCCTGTTGATCATTACCTGACTTACAAGGGACAGTGGTGTGTGTGTGTGTGTGTGTGTGTGTGTGTGTGTGTGTGTGTGTGTGTGTGTGTGTGTGTGTGTGTGTGTGTGTGTGTGTGTGTGTGTGTGTGTGTGTGTGTGTGTGTGTGTGTGTGTGTGAACGAACAAAGACTTACACCCACACTGGCGGATTACCTTTACCCAATGTCTTTATTATCGGTTTTCTCCTCTCTACTCCTTCCTCACTCCTCCTCCTCACCTCTTGTCTTCACCTTTCCACTCCTCCTCCTCTTCTCCCTCCCCCCACCGCATTAGATGATGATGTCGATAACGTGACGTCCAACCATCAGTCCTCTTCATTGTGGTATCATTAACCTGGGGCGAGGGGTGTTGGGTGAGGGTGTTTGGGTGGATGGTGTTGTGGGTGGAGGGTGTTGTGTGGAGGTGTTGTGGGTGAGGGTGTTGTGGGTGGATGGTGTTGTGGGTGAGGGTGTTGTGGGTGGATGGTGTTGTGGGTGGATGGTGTTGTGGTGGAGGGTGTTGTGGGTGGGGTGTTGTGGGTGGATGGTGTTGTGGTTGTGGGTGGGTGGTGTTGTGGGTGGATGGTGTTGTGGTTGGATGGTGTTGTGATGGTGTTGTGTAGTGACAGGTGGGTGGTGTGTGGTGACAGGTGGGTGTGTGTTGACAGGTGGGTGGTGTATTGACAGGTGGGTGGTGTGGTGACAGGTGGGTGGTGTAGTGACAGGTGGGTGGTGTAGTGACAGGTGGGTGGTGTAGTGACAGGTGGGTGGTGTAGTGACAGGTGGGTGGTGTAGTGACAGGTGGGTGGTGTGTGACAGGTGGGTGGTGTAGTGACAGGTGGGTGGTGTAGTGACAGGTGGTGTAGTAGGTGGGTGGTGTAGTGACAGGCAGGTGGGGTGGTATTGAGCAGGTGGGGTAGTGACAGGTGGTGTGTGTGACAGGTAGGTGGTGTAGTGACAGGTGGGTGGTGTAGTGACAGGTGGGTGGTGTAGTGACAGGCAGGTGGTGTGGTGACAGGCAGGGTGGTGTGTAGTGACAGGTGGGTGGTGTGGTGACAGGTTGGGTGGTGTAGTGACAGGTGGGTGGTGTAGTGACAGGTGGGTGGTGTGAGTGACAGGTGGGGTTGGTGAGTGGGTGGTGTAGTGACGAGCAGGTGGGGTGGTGACGATTGGTGTAGTGACAGGTGGGTGGTGTGGTGACAGGTGGGTGGTGTAGTGACAGGTAGGTGGTGTAGTGACAGGTGGTGTGGTGACAGGTGGGTGGTGTAGTAACAGGTGGGTGGTGTAGTGACAGGTGGGTGGTGTAGTGACAGGTGGGTGGGTGTAGTGACAGGTAGGTGGTGTAGTGACAGGCAGGTGGTGTAGTGACAGGTGGGAAGGGAGGCGGGCACATCACCTGGGCAAGATGTTAATTAATATGTAAATTGGGTGTTACTTAATGAAGAAAATAATGTGTATTGGTTTGTTGGGGATCAGACTCATAAGAAAAACCTGTAATATATGGTAAATCTCCTGACACACACACACACACACACACACACACACACAGTGGAATGATAAATCGTAACCCCCCAAAAAACCCAGCAGGTAATTGCAGACAAGTTGCTGTTATCAGTCGTCCATCGGTTGCTACACTGAACTGGATAATCTCACCCCGGTGCTGTTGTAGGAGTGAACGACGGAGGGAGGGAGGGAGGGAGAGGAGGTCGATTGTCACACGTACTGGGAGTTGTACGTGGAGAGAGAAGAGTATACACAGGTGTTGAGTGAGTATTCCTTGATGACCAAGAGACAGACAGACAGACAGACAGGTATATACTAATAATAATGTCCATATCTAAATCTCCATCACTACCCACAAGGCTCAGTCATTGGTCCATTTCTCTGTAATTGTGACGTTTTATTAAATGTGTCCAGAAAAGGTGTGTAGACAGTGCTAAGCCACAACTGGAGTCAGATATTAGGGGAAAATAAAACTTGGGACGTATTGATGCTTAAGGATATAGTGGAACCTCTATTTACCGGACTGTCCGTTATATCAAGGGTCATGTATAAGCTCCATCTAACGGGTTATATGGAGAGAATTGTTCGGTATAGGGAGGTTTTACTGGACACAATTGTGGGATTAACAAACGTCAAATGTGGTAAACACTTAACGGGGAGCCATTGATTGTGTTATGTACACCAGAAATGTTCACGCACACACACACACACACACACACACACACACACGTAATCAACCAGTGTATTCACTCCCAGTCAATCTCACCTTTGTGCACTGTCACTGTTGAAATGCCCTGCAGTATGACCTTCCCCACCTAGTTATTATATATCATATTTGTATCACTTATGTTACTTGTATATTATTGGTCAATCAAGAGAACCATTCACCAATTATGTAACTGTATATTTTCAACCTTCCGGCCATGATCTTTTAATAAACCTTTTATTATTATTATTATTATTATTATTATTATTATTATTATTATTATTATTATTATTATATGCGTCTTAAATTAATACACCCATATTTTTTATTTAGCTGTCACTACCATACGGGGACTTAGCTGTAACTAACCCTCTCACTCCATACCATCCCTTCACCCTATACTCTCACCCACCCCCACCACACCCCCCCACCCCACACCCTTAAAACAGTACAGGTATATATCGATATTTGTGTGTATGGTTCATGATGCGGAAACATTAGTGGTTGTGGTCCGGGTGGAGGGCTGTAACACGGTGGTCGGGCAGAGCTTCAGGGACCCGGCCTTGATGACGTGTGTGTGTGTGTGTATGTGAGATCTGTCCTGGTAAGAAACGTTTGCCAACTGAGAGACACATGGCAATGAGAGATATACTGGCAACTGAGAAACATGTGACAACTAAAACGTGACAGTTGAGACATGGCAACTGAGAGACGTCCCTCATGACAGTTGATACCTTCCCCCCTCATGACAACTGACACACATGACAACTGAGAAACACCTCTCCATGACACACACACACATGCTGACTGACGTGTGGGAGGGATGTGCCGTCACCTCACTAATAAACTGTACTGTAAGTGATATTTGATCAGTGTCTTAGTGGTAAAGGGTGGGTAGAGAGAGCACCCGAGTAGTGTTGTTGTTACTGCTGGTGTTGTTAGAGTTGTTATTATTGTTATTACTATAGTTTAATACACCTTAAGAATAAAGCACCCTAACGATAGTCTGGAGGTTACTTCCGGGTTGTATTGAGCTGGGTTGTATTTCCGGGTTGTGTGGCTAATTGGAACTTTAAAGTGGTAAAGTGCTCCAAATATCTCTCTCTCTCTCGTGTTATCAGGTATCTGTGTTCTGATAATTAACATTGATAACAGGTGATAAGAACAAGAACAACTCCCACCTCCCCAAAAAACTTACCTTTACCCCCATACTTATGTGAGACAATATGCCACAGCGGACGAAGACTGACAACCCTGTACCTGGCTCACCTGTTATTGCGTCCAGCCTGAGTGAAGAGATGTGGCAGTGTCGGAATGTATCGTTCATGTGGGCTTGGGGTTACTGGCGAGCGGTGGTGTGCAATGTAGGGTAACACACACACACACACACACACACACACACACACACACACACACACACACACACACACACACACACACACACTCACACACACACCACACACACACACACACACACACACACACACACACACACACACACACACACCACACACACACACACACACACACACACACACACACACACACACACACACTCACACACACCCACACACACACACACACACACACACACACACACACACACTCACACACACACACACACACACACTCACACACACACACACACACACACACACACACACACACTCACACACACACACACACACACACACACACACACACACACACACACACACACACACACACACGCACTCACACACTCACACACACACACACACACACACACACACACACACACACACACACACCTGGTGTCTCCATGACCAGCCCGGGCCATCAACTGTAAACTATAATACTGTATGTCCCATGTATATTAAGAACATAAGAAAATAAGGAGTCTGCAATAGGCCGGTTGGTCTGTGCATGGCAGCTCCTGTCGAGAGTTACTACCCTCTCTATCATCCATGAATCTATCTAGCCTCCTTTGAAACTTTCCAGAGTTCCAGCACTTACTACAAAGTTGCTAAGCTTGTTCCACTCGTCACCACCCTATTTGTGAACCAGTTCCTTCCTATCTCCTCTAAACCTAAACTTATCCAACTTAAATCCGTTGCTCGAGTCCTATCCTGCTCGGATATTATAAAAACATCTATATCCCCTTTATTGATTCCTTTCACCCACTTGAATACTTCTATCATATCTCCCGCACTCTTCGTCTTCTCTGGGAATGCAAGTTTAGTTTCTTTAATCTATCCTGATATGGAAGGTTTCTAAGTCCCGGAATCATTTTCGTCATTCTTCCCCTCCTCACCCCTCCCCCTGCCTTTCCCCCCTCACCACCCCCCCCCCTCAACCCACCCCTCCCCCCGCCTCTCGTCCCTCCCCTCAACCCTCCCTCCCTCTCCGTCCCCTCCCCCCTCAACCCACCCCTCCCTGCCTCTCCGTCCTCCCCATCCTCTCCGTCCCTCCCCTGCCTCTCCCCCTCACCCCTGCCTCTCCCCTCAACCCCTCCCCCTGCCTCTCCCTCCATCCCCCACCCCTCCCCACCCCTCTTCCTCACCCCTCTCCCTCACCTCCCCACCCCCTGCCCTCCCCACCCCTCAACCCACCCCTCCCCCCTCTGTCCCTCCCCCTCAACCCTCCCTCCCTCTCCGTCCCTCCCCTCAACCCACCCCTTCCCTGCCTCTCCGTCCTCCCCTCAACCACCCTTCCTGTCTCTCCGTCCTCCCCCTGCCTCTCCGTCCCTCCTCCTCCCTCCTCCCCCACCCCTCCCCCACCCTCTCCCTCACCCTCCCCACCTCCCCCACCCCTCTCCCTCACCTCCCCACCCCTCCCTCACCTCCCCCACCCACTGCCTCACCTCCCCCCACCCTGCCTCTCCCTACCCTCACCCTCAGCCTTCGGGCTGCAGAACTTTTCAATAAAACGTTAATTATTATTATTTTTTATTATTATTATTATTATTATTATTATCACACACACACACACACACACACACACACACACACAACACTCACACACACACACACACACACACACACAGTGACACACACACACACACACACACACACACACACACACACACACACACACACACACACACACAGTACGTCCATGACCCAAATTTAATAACTGGACCAGATACTGAACTATCATACCTGTGGGGCCAGACTCTGATATGTGTGTGTGTGTGTGTGTGTGTGTGAGTCAACATTCCGCTGTGTTTATATCATTACCTGTTTAACCCCTCCTCTGCCTCTCCCACCCTCACCCTCTGCCTCTCCCACCCCTCACCCCTCTGCCTCTCCCCCTCCCTGCTTCTCCCTCTTACCCCTCCCCTGCTCTCCCTTCTTCCTATCCTCACCCCACTTTTTACTCACTTTCACCTTCCCTCCTCTCCCTGCCTCACCCCCTTAATAAACCTAACCTAACCCTTTCGTAATTCATAACATCACTATAACAAAGACTTCCCTTCCATCGTGTCGTGGGAGGGGGGGTGAGATGGGATGGGATGGGATGGGATGGTATTATCACCACTTGGAGATAAAGCACCAAGAGGAAAAAAGGCTTTATAACATCCGTCCAGACCTCTCATGTTAGACAGATGGGCAGACAGACAGACAGATAGGCAGGTATTAAGCTCGATATTACCTGAAGATTAATCCCTCATCAAGGCTTTTTTCACCTGTTGATTATTATACACACCTTGACACTAAACCTGGGGGAGGATAGGTTATGTTATGTTATGATGAGGTGGTTAGGGTTAAGTTGGTTGGGTTAGTTACCTTATGATGAGATGAGGTGGGTTAGGTTAAATTATGTTACGTTAGCTTAGTTTAAGGTTAGGTCAGGGTATGTTTTGTTACCTTTGGTTAGGTTAAGTTAGCGTTAGGTGTCTAATCATCACGCGATAAGAAACAAGACCCTTACAGTCCTGTGTAGATAAACTGAAGATGGCAGTGTGTGTGAGCCAATCACCGCAGCCGACCTCCGCTCCTCCGACGGTAACTCCATAATTAAAGACGATGGAGGAATCCTTCAGTGCTGGAAAGAGCACTACCATTCACTGCTCAACTGAAACACCTTGTAGATGTCCTTACTACTCAGCAGGTCCCTCAGCATCCAGAGCTGATCCACCTCAGCTTTCCTCCATCCCTGGATGAGGTAGCTACTGCCATCAAACAAATGAAAAATAACAACGCCTCAGGACCTGATGGAATCCCAACCGAGGTGTATAATAAAACAAGAAGGACCTCTGCCTCCATCGTCAATATTTATAAGAACAAGGGAGACGGGTCAGACTGTGGCAACTACCGCGGGATCTCACTGCTGTCCGTAGCTGGCAAGATTATCGCCTGAGTCCTCCTAAACAGATTTCTTCCTGAGGCGGAAAACTTCCTCCCAAAATATCAATGTTGCTTTAGACCATCATGTGGCACCACTGACATGATATTTGTTGCTCGCCAGATACAGGAAAAGTGCAGAGAACAGCGTAGTGACCTGTACGTGGATTTCATGGACCTAACCAAGGCCTTCGACTCGGTCAACAGGGAAAACCCTCTGGTGGACCCTCAGCCGTTTTATCGTTTTATCTGCCCACCAAAATTCGTCGCCATTGTGAGGGAACTCCACGATGGCATGAACGACAGTGTCCTGCACAACGGCACTCAGTCTGAGGTCTTCCCCATCCAAACAGGTGTTTAACAAGGGTGTGTACTGGCATCAACTCTTCCATTTTCTTGGCTGCCTTCCTTACTTGTGCCAGTGCCAATTTAGTCGGCGGGGTGGACATCTAGTACCGGATGAAGGGTCCTTTCAACATAAGACGACTCTAGGCAGGAACAAAGGTGTTGGCAGCTTCCATTACTGAACTTCAGTATGAAGACGACCTCACCCTTGTCGCTCACACTGAACGCGACCTACAGTTGATCCTGAACACCTACGTAGATGCGTATGCACACTTCGCCTTGAGGTGAATGTACGTAAGACTCAATCACTTTCAACCTGCCCCTGGTTCAGCCACACCTCCACCATCCATCCATCTTAACGGTCGGCTCCCACCTGTCCACCACCTCTGACACCTATGAAGAGATTCAAGAACGGATCAGATGTGCATCTCAAGCCTTTGGTAGACTCCTAAACCGTGTCTTCAGCTGTAGGGAGCTAAAATTATCTACAATGTTACACGTATATCGGGCAGTGGTCCTCCCCACCCTGGTATATGGCAGTGAGACATGAGTCACATACAGGAGGCACCTCAAGGCACTAGAAAACTTTCACCAACGTAGTGTACGTTCTTTTCTCTGAGTTCGCTGGGAAGACAAGAACAACTGTCAGTATTTCGCTGCACCAACTGTAGGAGCATCGAGGCTGCCATTATCCATGAACAACTACGTTGGACTGTCCATGTTACCCGCATGGACGACAGTAGACTGCCAAAGCAGCTAATTTACAGTCACCTAACGAATAGTAAACTAACGCTGGCGGGCAACTGAAAAGGTATAAGGATAGTCTTAGACAAACCTGAAAAAGTGCCAAATGGACCCCCTCACCTGGGAGACGATCACTCCACACCGTAACGCGGAGGAGCACCACACGAAAAGGTGTCAATACTTTCGAGTTAGCCCGACTGCATACCGAGGCAGACAAGCGTCAACGCCGGAAAGATGCTGGCGCCGCACCTCCCGCACTAGCTGTAGCCTCCCACATGTGCAACATCTGTGGACGACCCTGCCGGTCCCGTATCGGCCTCTTTAGTTACCTCAGAGTTCACCAATGAAGGTGACATCCTTAATTCATATCATAGCTGGATGATCGTCATACTCGAATCTGAGTGACATCAAAGTAGTAGTAGTAGTAGTGTGTGTGCGCGGAGCCTGCCGGCGTGCTGCTGAGTCGTGATCCTGTGGCGGAAACTTGTTTGATAGTCCACACACACCACCACCACCCACCACCACACACACACACACACCACCACCACCACCACCACACCACACACCACCACCACCACACCACCACCACCACACACCACCACCACCACCACACACCACCACACACCACCACCACACACACCACCACCCACCACCACCACCACACCAACACCACCACACACCACCAGCACCACACACCACCACCACACACCACCACCACCACCACACCACCACCACACACCACACCCACCACACACCACCACCACCACCACACCACCCACCACCACACACCACCACCACCACACACATCACCCACCACCACCACACACCCCACCACCACCACACCACCACCACCCACCACCACACCAACCCCACACCACCACCACCACACACCACCACCACACCACCACCACCACCACCACACACACCACACACCACCCCACCACACACACCCACACACCACCACCACACACCACCACCACACACCACCACCACACACCACCACCACACCACCACCACCACCACCACCACCACACACACCACCACCACCACACCACCACCACCACACCACCACACACACCACCACCACCACACACCACCACCACCACCACCACACACCACCACCACCACCACCACCACACCACCACCACACCACCACCACACCACACCACCACACACCCACCACCACCACCACACCACACACCACCACCACACACCACCACACCACACACACCACCACACCACCACCACCACCACACACCACCACCACACACCACCACCACACACCACCACCCACCACCACAACCACCACACACCACCACACCACCACACACACCACACACCACACACCACACCACCCCACACCACACACACACCACCACCACACCACACACCACCACCACCACACCACCACCACCACCACCACACCACCACCCACCCACCACCACCACCCACACACCACCACCACCACCCACACACCCACCACACACACCACCACACCACCACACACACCACACACACACACACCACCACACCACCACCACCACCACCCACCAACACCACCACCACACACCACCACCACACACCACAATCCTACCTCAAAGTAGTAATTTTAAGATGATGGATCAAGTCTTTTCCTCGGACCCCCTCACTTTTTCCCTCACCGATATAGACACCTGGCCGGGATAGACACCTGGGGGATAGACACCTGGCCGGGGACAGACCTGGCCGGGATAGACACCTGGCCGGGATAGACACCTGGCCGGGATAGAACCTGGATTCGCTACAGTTCTGGTAGATGGCAGACAGGCCAGGTGAATCAGGGGGTGGTGGTGACTTACTTAAACCGTAAATTGTTGAACGGATCACCTGGAATTATACTTCCAGGTTATGTTACTTAACGATGTACAATCAACCCTGGTATAGTTCATCTGGTCTGAGAGAGGGCCTCCAATACCAGTGTTACATCAGCTTAAATATGTGTTGTGCAGAGAAGCATACACACACACACACACACACACACACACACACACACACACACATTCTACCGTGTTAAATTTCAGGAGTTGAGCATTGTCATGACACTCGCTTTAGGTTCTTAGACACAGTATTATCGACGTTAAACATATACCCCATAGAGGCTCCATCCCCTTAACATGGTCACTAGCAGTACCTGAAGATTAGCCAGCCGCATCTTATTACACCTGATGATTGAACACCTTAACGTTACCTGGGGGAGTATTAGGTCAGGTGAGGTAATAAGAAAATAAGGAGTCTGCAATAGGCCGGTTGGCCTGTGCATGGCAGCTCCTGTCGAGAGTTACTACCACTCTCTATCATCCATGAATCTATCCAGCCTCCTGTTGAAATTTTCCAGCGTTCCAGCACTTACTACAAAGTTGTTAAGCTTGTTCTTGGTGGTAGAGAGGTTGGTTGTGGTGGTGGTAGAGGTGTTGGTCGTGGTGGTGGTAGAGGTGTTGGTCGTGGTATGGTAAATGTTGGTTGTGGTAGTGTTATTTGGTTGTGTGGTGTTGATTTGGTGGTGAAAGAGGTGATTGGTTGTGGTGGTGTTGGTTGTGGTGGTGGTAGAGGTGTTTGTGGTGGTGTTAATCTAGTGGTAGAGGTGTGGTTAGTGGTGTCGTGGTGGTGGTAGAGGTGTTGGTTGTGGTGGTGTTGGTGTGGTGGTGGTAGGTGTTGGTTGTCAGTTGTGTTGGTGGTAGAAAGTGATTGATTTGTGGTGTTGGTTAAAATTGAGTGTGGTTTGTGGTGAGTGTTGATTTGTGGTGATGACCAGTTGTAGTGGTAGAAAAGAGTGACAATTTGTGGTGGTGTTAATTATTTGTAGATATTGGTGGTAGTAGTGTTGATCATGAGTAGTGGTAGAGTATTGGCGGTAGTGTTGAGCAGTGTAGTGGTGGTAAATGACCAATTTGTAGTAGTGGTAATTGTCGTAGTTAGTAAGGTGTTGGTTGTGGTGGTAAAGTGACGGTTGTTAGTTGAACGATGATGAGTGGTCGTGGTTGTGGTGAGTAGTAAAGGTGTTGGTTGTGGTGATGAGTGTTGTTGTATTATGGTTGTGTTAGGTGGTGGTAGTGGTGTTGATTTGTGGTAGTGGTAAAGTGTTGGTTGTGGTGGTGACAGGTGTTGGTGGTGTTGGTAGTGGTAGTGGTGTTGTTGGTTGTTAATTGTTTTGTGGTAAGTGTTGTTGGTTGTGTTGTGGTGGTAGAGTGTTGGTTGTAGTGGTGGTAGGGTGTTTGTTGTGTTGAGTATGGTGTTGGTCGTGGTGGTGGTAGGGTGTTGGTTGTGGTGAGGTGGTTAAGAGTTGGTGGTGATTGGTTGTGGTGGTGTTGGTCGTGAAGTGGTGGTAGAGGTGTTGGTTGTGGTGGTGTGTGGTAGGGTGTTGGTCGTGGTGGTGGTGAGGAGTGGTGTGGTAGGGTGTTGGTTGTGGTGGTGTTGGTTGTGGTGGTGGTAGAGGTGGTTGTGGTGTTGGTAGAGGTGTTGGTTGTGGTGGTGTTGGTTGTGGTGGTGTTGGGGTGTTGGTTGTGGTGGTGTTGGTTGTGGTGGTGGTAGGGTGTTGGTTGTGGTGGTGGTAGGGTGTTGGTTGTGGTGGTGGTAGAGTGTTGGTTGTGGTGGTGTTGGTTGTGGTGTGGTGGTAGAGGTGTTGGTTGTGGTGGTGTTGGTTGTGGTGGTGGTAGAGGTGTTGGTTGTGGTGGTGTTGGTTGTGGTGGTGGTAGAGTGTTGGTTGTGGTGGTGTTGGTTGTGTGGTGGTGGTAGAGGTGTTGGTTGTGGTGGTGGTAGAGGTGTTGGTTGTGGTGGTGGTAGAGGTGTTGGTTGTGGTGGTGGTAGGGTGTTGGTTGTGGTGTGGTGGTAGAGGTGTTGGTTGTGGTTGGTGGTAGAGGTGTTGGTTGTGGTGGTGGTAGGGTGTTGGTTGTGGTGTGGTGGTAGAGGTGTTGGTCGTGGTGGTGGTGGTAGGGTGTTGTTGGTTGTGGTTGTGGTGAGAGGTGTTGGTTTATTGGTGGTAGAGGTGTTGGTTGTGGTTGTGGTGGTAGAGGTGTTGGTTGTGGTGGTGGTAGAGGTGTTGGTTGTGTTGGTGGTAGAGGTGTTGGTTGTGTTGGTGGTAGAGGTGTTGGTTGTGGTGTGACGTCATGAACCAACTGGAGTCTTCGGGCAGGGGAGGCGACCTTGAGGCTGTTGACCCGTACACACATGCAGGCTACACATGCACATACACACACACACACACTGTCTCTGGAGCGCCACTTTTCTTTTTGCTCCTTTAATGTTATAATATTACTTATCTCATTATTCTCTCCCCTTACCTCAGTTATTCTCCTCACCTCAGTTATTCTCACACTTACCTCTGTTATTTCTCCCTTTCACTTCTCTGTTGTTCTCTCACTTACCTCTGTTATTCTCCACACCTACCTCTGTTATTCTCTCACACTTACCTCAGTTATTCCACTTACCTCTGTTATTCTCACACTTACCTCAGTTATTCTCCACCTCCAGTTATTCTCTCACTTACCTCTGTTATTCTCTCACTTACCTCTGTTATTCTCCACACTTACCTGTTATTCTCACACTTACCTCCTGTTATTCTCTCCACTTACCTCAGTTATTCTCTTACTCAAGTTATTCTCTCACTTACCTCTGTTTATTCTCCACACTTACCTCTGTTATTCTCTCACTTACCTCAGTTATTCTCTCACACCTCAGTTATTCTTACCTCGTTATTCTCTACTCACCTCAGTTATTCTCCACTTACCTCTGTTATTCTCTCACCCTCCAGTTATTCTCTCACTTCCTCCTGTTATTCTCTCACTTACCTCTGTTATCCTCTCACTTACCTCTGTTATTCTCACACTTACCTCTGTTATTCTCTCACTTACCTCTGTTATTCTCACACTTACCTCTGTTATCCTCTCACTTACCTCTGTTATTCTCCACACCTCTGTTATTCTCTCCCTTACCTCTGTTATTCTCTCACTTACCTCAGTTATTCTCTCACTTACCTCTGTTATTCTCTCACTTACCTCTGTTATCCTCTCACTTACCTCTGTTATTCTCTCCACTACCTCAGATTCTCACACCTCCATTCTTCTCACACTTACCTCAGTTATTCTCTCACTTACCTCTGTTATTCTCTCACTCCTCTGTTATTCTCACACCTTACCCCTGTTATTCTCACACCTTACTCAGTTATTCTCTCACCTCTGTTATTCTCACACTTACCTCAGTTATTCTCTCACTTACCTCAGTTATTCTCACACTTACCTCTGTTATTCTCTCACTTACCTCTGTTATTCTCACCCTGTTATTCTCCACTTACCTCTGTTATTCTCACACTTACCTCTGTTATTCTCAACTTACCTCAGTTATTCTCTCTTACCTCTGTTATTCTCACACTTACCTCTGTTATTCTCTCACCTCAGTTATTCTCTTACCTCAGTTATTCTCACACTTACCTCAGTTATTCTCTCACCTCCTCAGTTATTCTCTCACTTACCTCTGTTATTCTCTCACTTACCTCTGTTATTCTCTCACTTACCTCTGTTATTCTCTCACTTACCTCTGTTATTCTCTCACTTACCTCTGTTATTCTCACACTTACCTCTGTTATTCTCTCACTTACCTCTGTTATTCTCACACTTACCTCTGTTATTCTCACACTTACCTCTGTTATTCTCTCACTTACCTCTGTTATTCTCACACTTACCTCTGTTATTCTCACTTTACCTCTGTTATTCTCACTTACCTCAGTTATTCTCTCACTTACCTCTGTTATTCTCCACTTACCCAGTTATTCTCTCACTTACCTCAGTTATTGTTCTTTGTTCAGTGTTATTGTTCTTTGTTCAGTGTTATTGTTCTTTGTTCATTGTTATTGTTCCTTGTTCAGTGTTATTGTTCTTTGTTCAGTGTTATTGTTCTTTGTTCAGTGTTATTGTTCTTTGTTCATTGTTATTGTTCTTTGTTCAGTGTTATTGTTCTTTGTTCAGTGTTTTTTTTGTTTGTTTCCTTGTTCAGTGTTATTGTTCTTTGTTCAGTGTTATTGTTCTTTGTTCAGTATTGTTCTTTTTGTTCAGTGTTATTGTTCTTTGTTCAGTGTTATTGTTCTTTGTTCAGTGTTATTGTTCTTTGTTCAGTGTTATTGTTCTTTGTTCAGTGTTATTGTTCTTTGTTCAGTGTTGTGTTCTTTGTACAGTGTTATTGTACAGTGTTATTGTTCTTTGTTCAGTGTTATTGTTCTTTGTTCAGTGTTATTGTTCAGTGTTATTGTTCTGTTCAGTGTTATGTTCTTTGTTCAGTATTGTTCTTTGTTGTGTTATTGTTCTTTGTTCAGTGTTATTGTTCTTTGTTTAGTGTTATTGTTCTTTGTTCAGTGTTATTGTTCTTTGTACAGTGTTATTGTTTCTTTGTTAGTGTTATTGTTCTTTGTTCAGTGTTATTGTTCTTTGTTCAGTGTTATGTTCTTTGTTCAGTGTTATTGTTCTTTGTTCAGTGTTATTGTTCTTTTGTTCAGTGTTATTGTTCTTTGTTCAGTGTTATTGTTCTTTGTTCAGTGTTGTTGTTCTTTGTTCAGTGTTATTGTTCTTTGTTCAGTGTTATTGTTCTTTGTTCAGTGTTATTGTTCTTTGTACAGTGTTATTGTTCTTTGTTCAGTGTTATTGTTCTTTGTTCAGTGTTATTGTTCTTTGTTCAGTATTTTCAGTGTTATTGTTCTTTGTTCAGTGTTATTGTTCTTTGTACAGTGTTATTGTTTTTGTTCAGTGTTATTGTTTTTTGTTCAGTGTTATTGTTCTTTGTTCAGTTATTGTTCTTTGTTCAGTGTTATTGTTCTTTGTTCAGTGTTATTCTTTGTTCAGTGTTATTGTTCTTTGTTCAGTGTTATTGTTCTTTGTACAGTGTTATTGTTCTTTGTACAGTGTTATTGTTCTTTGTACAGTGTTATTGTTCCTTGTTCAGTGTTATTGTTCCTTGTTCAGTGTTATTGTTCTTTGTTCAGTGTTATTGTTCTTTGTTCAGTGTTATTGTTCTTTGTTCAGTGTTATTGTTCTTTGTTCAGTGTTATTGTTCTTTTGTACAGTGTTATTGTTCTTTGTTCAGTGTTATTGTTCTTTGTTCAGTGTTATTGTTCTTTGTTCAGTGTTATTGTTCAGTGTTATTGTTCTTTGTTCAGTGTTATTGTTCTTTTGTACAGTGTTATTGTTCTTTGTTCAGTGTTATTGTTCTTTGTTCAGTGTTATTGTTCTTTGTTTGGTATTATTGTTCTTTGTTCAGTGTTATTGTTCTTTGTTCAGTGTTATTGTTCTTTGTTCAGTGTTATTGTTCTTTGTTCAGTGTTATGTTCTTTGTACAGTGTTATTGTACAGTGTTATTGTTCTTTGTTCAGTATTGTGTTCCTTGTTCAGTGTTGTTGTTCCTTTTCAGTGTTATTGTTCTTTGTTCAGTGTTATTGTTCTTTGTTCAGTGTTATTGTTCTTTGTTCAGTATTGTTCTTTGTTCAGTGTTATTGTTCTTTGTTCAGTGTTATTGTTCTTTGTTCAGTGTTATTGTTCTTTGTTCAGTATTGTGTTCTTTGTTCAGTGTTATTGTTCTTTGTTCAGTGTTATTGTTCTTTGTTCAGTGTTATTGTTCTTTGTTCAGTGTTATTGTTCTTTGTTCAGTGTTATTGTTCTTTGTTCAGTGTTATTGTTCTTTGTTCAGTGTTATTGTTCTTTGTACAGTGTTATTTTTCTTTGTTCAGTGTTATTGTTCTTTGTACAGTGTTATTGTTCTTTGTTCAGTTTTTGTTCTTTGTTCAGTGTTATTGTTCTTTGTTCAGTGTTATTGTTCTGTTCAGTGTTGTTTCTTTGTTCGTGTTGTTGTTTTTTTGTTCAGTGTATTGTTCTTTGTTCAGTGTTATTGTTCTTTGTTCAGTGTTCTTTGTACAGTGTTATTGTTCTTTGTTCAGTGTTATTGTTTTCTCTGTTCAGTGTTATTGTTCTCTGTTCAGTGTTATTGTTCTCTGTTCAGTGTTGTTCTTTGTTCAGTGTTATTGTTCTTTGTTCAGTGTTATTGTTCTTTGTTCAGTGTTATTGTTCTTTGTTCAGTGTTATTGTTCTTGTTCAGTGTTATTGTTCTTTGTTCAGTGTTATTGTTCTTTGTTCAGTGTTATTGTTCTTTGTTCAGTGTTATTGTTCAGTGTTATTGTTCTTTGTTCAGTGTTATTGTTCTTTGTTCAGTGTTATTGTTCAGTATTGTATTCTTTGTTCAGTGTTATTGTTCTTTGTTCAGTGTTGTGTTCTTTGTTCAGTGTTGTGTTCTTTGTTTCAGTGTTATTGTTCTTTGTTCAGTGTTATTGTTCTTTGTTCAGTGTTATTGTTCTTTGTTCAGTGTTATTGTTCTTTGTTCAGTGTTATTGTTCTTTTGTTCATTGTTTTTGTTCTTTGTTCAGTGTTATTGTTCTTTGTTCAGTGTTATTGTTCTTTGTTCAGTGTTATTGTTCTTTGTTCATGTAGTGTCCATCTCGTTCAGAGTTCTGTTAATAGATGGTGATGATGCTTAACACCAGCTGCCAGAAAGGTTAGCGGAAGTGTACAGTTGTGATGGTCTTGCCTGCCTGCCTGCCTGCCTGCCTGCCTGCCTGCCTGCCTGTCTGCCTGCCTGCCTGCCTGCCTGCCTGCCTGCCTGCCTGCCTGCCTGTCTGCCTGCATGCTTCTAGAGGAACCAGTTTTTTATTATATTAATGCGGTATAGGACGACAAAATCACTATAGGGATGTTGTTGGTTGTTATAAGGAGGTTGTAGGAGGTTGTTGGTCGTTAATAGGAGGTTGTTGGTCGTTAATAGGAGGTTGTTGGTCGTTAATAGGAGGTTATTTTCGTTAATAGGAGGTTGTTGGTATCGTTGTAAGGTTATACTAGATTTTCAATAAACCCTTATTTATTATCATTTATTATTACACACACACACACACTACACTACACTACACTACACACACACACTACACTACACTACACTACACTACACACACACACACACACACACACAAGTATAATTCATGTCATCGTTTTACATTGTCACTAATGGTGTGTCGTCTTGTGCTTCCAGGTGCGTGAGGGTAAGTGTTGTGTACTCACCTGCAGGTTAATGAGGCCACAGCTCCTCAGGTAAGATAGTAGTGTGACACTTTATGACGTCCTGTGGCACTTTATGACGTCATGTGGCACTTTCTGACGTCATGTGGCACTTTATGACGTCATGTGGCACTTTATGACGTCATGTGGCACTTTCTGACGTCATGTGGCACTTTCTGACGTCATGTGGCACTTTCTGACGTCATGTGGCACTTTATGACGTCATGTGGCAATGGGGTGGTACCGTTGCTGTGTACTGGATGTTGACAGCTTAGGTTAGGTTAAGTTTGGTTAGGTTAGCGTTAGGTTAGGTTAAGATAGCATAGCGTTAGGTTAGGTTAGCCCCAAGTTAGGTTAATTTAGGGTTGGTCAATTTAGGTCAAGGTTAAGTTGGGTTCGCTCCAAGTTCGGTTAGATTAGGTTAGGATTATGTGAGTTAGATAGGTTAGGTTGTATTAAGGTTAGATTAGGTTAGGTTAGATTAGGTTGGCGTTAGTGTGGTTGGGTTATGTGAGTTAGATTAGGTTAAGTTATGTAAGGTTAGATTAGGTTAAGTTATGTAAGGTTAGATTAGGTTATGTGAGGTTAGATTAGGTTAGGTTATGTGGGGTAAGATTAGGTTAAGTTATTAGAGGTTAGATTAGGTTAAGTTATGTAAGGTTAGATGGGTTAGAGTTATGTGAGTTAGATTGGGTTAGGTTATGTGAGTTAGATTGGGTTATGTAAGGTTAGATTGGTTTAGGTTATGTAGAGGTTAGATTAGGTTAGGTTATGTAAGGTTAGATTAGGTTAGGTTATGTAAGGTTAGATTGGTTAAGTTATGTAAGGTTAGATTAGGTTAGGTTATGTGAGGTTAGATTAGGTTAAGTTATGTGGGTTAGATTAGGTTAAGTTATGTAAGGTTAGATTAGGTTAGGTTATGTAGGGTTAGATTAGGTTAAGTTATAAGGTTGGGTTATGTGAGGTTAGATTAGGTTAGCGTTAGTGTGGTTAATCACCAGATGTTCTAGTGAGCTGACCTAGTGTACAATGCCATGTCTCACTTAACCAGACACACTGTACAGTCAACAGGTAACACACAGGTATTGTTTAGCGGCGACTGGAAAAATATATCATCGATTAAGTCAACTGTTTGTTGTGTGTGTGTGTGTGTGTGTGTGTGTGTGTGTGTGTGTGTGTGTGTGTGTGTGTGTGTGTGTGTGTGTGTGTGTGTGTGTGTGTGTGTGTGTGTGTGTGTGTTATTCACCTGGCAGAGCATACACCCTACCTGTTATACACCTGCCTTGTATTTACTGTAGTCTTAGTGAGTGTCGCTTCAGGTCTGTTTACCCTCCAGCTGTCACACACACACACACACACACACACACCTCCACACACACACACACACACACCATCTGGGAGGGAGTTACTACACTACGAGTTTGCTGTTCACCTACATTACTCTTTATTTTCACTGTATGTTCCTTCACCTTTCTCTAATGAAGGCTTTGTTAAACCACCAATGTATGTAATAAATTTATGTCCAATGTATATTTTCAGCCTTTATTATCTACCCATGTATTCCCCACCCCCTTCATTATCAATTTCTTGGGGACTCAAAACAAGGCCTCTCAACACGGGCGCGTCCAGGCATGAAGAATTTTAATTATGACTTCTCGGTACAGTACAATACAGGATCGCGTCCACACACACACACACACCTGCGTTGTAGCCACCGCCTCCAACACACACACCTGCGCGTTGTGCCACTCCACCACACACACACCTGCGTTGTAGCCACCGCCTCCACACACACACACACATACATCTGCGCGTTGTAGCCAGCCTCCACACACACCTGCGCGTTGTAGCCACCGCTTCCATGCACGAGTCACCAACACTAATGACAGCCAACTTATCACACTACACACACACACACACACCTCCTCCATGTGTGTGTTATAAACATAAGCATGTGTACAGTATTGTTGACGTGTGTGTGTATACAATATATGTGTTCACTTTCACACACACACACACACACACACACACACACACACACACACTCCCACCTCGACGACCAGATTTTAAATACCCTCTCGACTGCCTGTCTCATCAAACCTCACACCACACCTTCCTGACCAAACTGATGAGGTATTTTCCCACATGAGTCATTTATTACAGGTGATAAACAGTGTTCACCTGTGTATACAAGTCACCTACCTGCCTGGTCTGGTGTGTAGTATATATGAGAGTAATTATGTGTTGAAGAGATCGCTTTTGTACTTCCCAGGCCACACCTCCACGGGCCACACCCTCCACGGGCCACACCTCCACGGGCCACACCTCCACAGGCCACACCTCCACGGGCCCACCTCCACGGGCCACCTCACGGGCCACACACCTCCACGGGCCACACACCTCCACAGGCCACACCTCCCAGGCCACACCTCCATGGGCCACCTCCCCGGGCCACCACAGCACGGGCCACACCCTCCCAGGCCACACCCTTCCGGCAGACCTTTTGCATGGTGACGCCACGGGGTGAGGGGTGGGGGTGGTGTTAAGAGGTCGATACGTAGCTGCTGGTCTCTTGTCTTCCCGTCAATGAATAGATTGATTTTATACAAGAACCTGCATACTCTCTCTCTCTCTCTCTCTCTCTCTCTCTCTCTCTCTCTCTCTCTCTTTTTTTTTTCTCTCTCTCTCTCTCTCTCTCTCTCTCTCTCTCTCTCTCTCTTCAGTTAGTTAAGGTGAGATGAGGTAAGGTTAACTAGGTTAGGTTAAGCTAGTGGTCGGGGGCATCACAGCTGATACATACAGACATACATACATACATACATACATGCATACATATATACATACATGCATAGTCACACACCACAGTAAATCAACAGTGAGCTACCTGGTGACTCGTGTAATAATGAAGATGGAAGGTGTAAATGTTGTAATTACAGGTAGGGAGGGTGGTGGAGGGTGACGGAGGAGGGAGGGTGAGAAGGGTGACGGAGGAGGGGGGGGTGAAGTGAGGAGGAATGCCTTAACACCAACACCTCGTCAAGGATGGGTGTGTGTGTGTGTGTGTGTGTTGTGTGTGTACGTAATCACACCACATATTTTATAAACACTAAGGTACTACTTGGCCTGAGTGTAGACCAGTGGTGGCCATGGTACAACTTGGCCCTGAGTGTGACCAGTGGTGGCCATGGTACACAACTTGGCCCTGAGTGTAGACCAGTGATGGCCAAGGTACACAACTTGGCCCTGAGTGTAGACCAGTGATGGCCATGGTACCTCTTGGCCTGAGTGTGGACTCCAGTGATGGCCATGACAGCACAACTTGGCCCTGAGTGTAGACCAGTGGTGGCCATGGTAC
Source organism: Homarus americanus (assembly GCF_018991925.1). Taxonomy (NCBI): domain Eukaryota; kingdom Metazoa; phylum Arthropoda; class Malacostraca; order Decapoda; family Nephropidae; genus Homarus; species Homarus americanus. The sequence goes on along the minus strand of NW_024731965.1, from coordinate 2,638,431 downwards.
ACAACGGCCCTGAGTGTAGACCAGTGGTGGCCATGGTACACAACTTGGCCCTGAGTGTAGACCAGTGATGGCCATGGTACACAACAGCCCTGAGTGTAGACCAGTGATGGCCATGGTACACAACTTGGCCCTGAGTGTGAACCAGTGATGGCCATGTTGCACAACGCCCTGAGTGTAGACCAGTGATGGCCAGGTACAACTTGGCCTGAGTGTAGACCAGTGTGGCCTTGGACACAACTGGCCCTGAGTGTAGACCAGTGATGGCTGGTGCAACCTGGCCTGAGTGGCGACCAGTGATGGCCATGGTACGCAACTTGGCCCTGAGTGTAGACCAGTGATGGCCATGGTACAACCCGGCCTGGAGTGTAGACCAGTGATGGCCATGGTACACAACCTGGCCTGAGTGTGAACCAGTGGCCATGGTGCTTGGCCTGAGTGTAGACCAGTGATGGCCATGGTACACAACTGCCCCTGAGTGTAGCCAGTGATGGCCATGGTACACAACTTGGCCCTGAGTGTAGACCAGTGATGGCCATGGTACACTACTTGGCCCTGAGTGTAGACCAGTGATGGCCATGGTACAACTTGGCCTGAGTGTAGACCAGTGATGGCCATGGTACACTGCGCCCTGAGTGTGACCAGTGATGGCCATGGTACACAACTTGGCCCTGAGTGTGACCAGTGATGGCCATGGTACACAACAGCCTGAGTGTAGACAGTGATGGCCATGGTACACAACTTGGCCCTGAGTGTAGACCAGTGATGGCCATGGTACTGGCCTGAGTGTAGACAGTGATGGTGGTACATTGCTATGCCTTGGCCCTGAGTGTAGACCAGTGATGGCCATGGTACACAACTTGGCCCCTGAGTGTAGACCAGTGATGGCCATGGTACACAACTTGGCCCTGAGTAGATAGTGATGGCCATGGTACACAACTTGGCCCTGAGTGTAGACAGTGATGGCCATGGTACACCGCCCCTGAGTGTAGACCAGTGATGGCCATGGTACACAACTTGGCCTGAGTGTAGACCAGTGATGGCCATGGTACACAACTTGGCCCTGAGTGTAGACCAGTGATGGCCATGGTACACAACTTGGCCCTGAGTGTAGACCAGTGATGGCCATGGTACCTCACTTGGCCCTGAGTGTAGACCAGTGATGGCCATGGTACACAACTTGGCCCGGAGTGTAGACCAGTGATGGCCATGGTACACTACTTGGCCCTGAGTGTGAGATCAGTGATGGCCATGGTACACTACTGGCCCTGAGTGTGGACCTGTGGTGGCCATGGTACACAACTTGGCCTGAGTGTAGACCAGTGATGGCCATGGTACACAACTTGGCCCTGAGTGTAGACCGAGTGGATGGCCGCACAACTTGGCCTGAGTGTAGACCAGTGATGGCCATGGTACACAACTTGGCCCTGAGTGTAGACCAGTGATGGCCATGGTACACTACTTGGCCCTGGTGTAGACCAGTGATGGCCATGCGGTACTGGCAGCCCTGAGTGTAGACTCAGTGATGGGCATGGTACACTACTTGGCCCTGAGTGTAGACCAGTGATGGCCATGGTACACTCACTTGACGTGTAGACCAGTGGTGGCCATAGTGGCATTAGCCAGTGTGTTCACCCGGCCCTGAGTGTAGACCAGTGATGGCCATGGTAGTACACTGGCCCTGAGTGTAGACAGTGATGGCCATGGTACACAACGGCCTGAGTGTAGACCAGTGATGGCCATGGTACACTTGGCCCTGAGTGTGAACCAGTGATGGCCATGGTACTGGCGCCCTGAGTGTGAGACCAGTGATGGCCATGGTATCAACTGGCCCTGAGTGTAGACCAGTGATGGCCGAGTACTACTTGGCCCTGGTGTAGACCAGTGATGGCCATTGGCTGGCAGGCCTGAGTGTAGACCAGTGATGGCCATGGTACAACTTGGCCCTGAGTGTAGACCAGTGATGGCCATGGTACACAACTTGGCCGTGAGTGTAGACCAGTGATGGCCATGGTACACAACGTGGCCCTGGGTGTAGAACAGTGATGGCCATGAGGTACACAACCGAGCGGTGAACCAGTGATGGCCATGGTACGCAGCTGCCCTGGTGTAGACCAGTGATGGCCATGGTACACAGCGGCCTGAGTGTGGATAGTGATGGCCATGGTAACCAGCCCTGAGTGTAGACCAGTGATGGCCATGGCATACCTAACCAGCCCTGAGTGTAGACCAGTGATGGCCATGGTACACAACTTGGCCCTGAGGTGTAGACCAGTGATGGCCATGGTACACAACCCAGCCCATGAGTGTAGACCAGTGATGGCCATGTGGTACACAACTGCCCTGAGTGTAGACCAGTGATGGCCATGGTACACAACAGCCCTGAGTGTGACCAGTGATGGCCATGGTACCAACTTGGCCTGGTGTAGACCAGTGATGGCCATGGTACACAGCCAGCCAGTGTAGACCAGTGATGGCCATGGTACACAACTTGGCCCTGAGTGTAGACCAGTGATGGCCATGGTACACACAGCCTGAGTGTTGAGCCAGTGATGGCCTGGTACAGCAGCCTGAGTGTAGACAATGGTGGCCATGGTACACAACGGCCCTGAGTGTAGACCAGTGATGGCCATGGTACACAACTTGGCCCTGAGTGTAGACCAGTGATGGCCATGGTACACAACTTGGCCCTGAGGTGTAGACCAGTGATGGCCATGGTACACAACTTGGCCTTGAGTGTAGACCAGTGATGTGGCCATGGTACACAACGGCCTGAGTGTAGACCAGTGATGGCCATGGTACACAACTTGGCCTGAGGTGTAGACCAGTGATGGCCATGGTACACACTGGCCCTGAGTGTAGACCAGTGATGGCCATGGTACACAACAGCCTTGAGTGTAGACCAGTGATGGCCATGAAATTTTGCTGTGGCCATGAGTGTAGACCAGTGATGGCCATGGTACACAACTTGGCCCTGAGTGTAGACCAGTGATGGCCAAGGTACACAACTGGCCCTGAGTGTAGACCAGTGATGGCCATGGTACACAACTTGGCCTTGAGTGTAGACCAGTGATGGCCATGGTACACAACGTGGCCATAGTGTGGACCAGTGATGGCCATGGTACACAACTTGGCCCTGAGTGTAGACCAGTGATGGCCATGTGGTACACAACGTGGCCATGAGTGTAGACCAGTGATGGCCATGGTACACAACAGGCCTTGAGTGTAGACCAGTGATGGCCATGGTACACAACGTTATTCATGAGTGTAGACCAGTGATGGCCATGGTACACAACGGCCCTGAGTGTAGACCAGTGATGGCCAAGGTACAACTGGCCCTGAGTGTGGACCAGTGATGGCCATGGTACACAACGGCCCTGAGTGTACCAGTGATGGCCATGGTACACAACAGCCTTGAGTGTAGACCAGTGATGGCCAAGGTACCTGGCCCAGCTGAGTGTAGACCAGTGATGGCCATGGTACACAACATGGCCCTGAGTGTAGACCAGTGATGGCCATGGTACACAACTGCAGCCCTGAGGAGTGTAGACCAGTGATGGCCATGGTACACAACTGCTGAGTGTAGACCAGTGATGGCCATGGTACCTGGCAGCTGAGTGTAGACCAGTGATGGCCATGAGGCTAGCAGCCTGAGTGTAGCCACAGTGATGGCCATGGTACACAACTTGCCCTGAGTGTGAAGACCAGTGATGGCCATGGTACACAACAGCCCATGAGTGTAGACCAGTGATGGCCATGGTACACAACTTGGCCCTGAGGTAGGACAGTGAGGTGAGCGTAGTGCACAACTTGGCCATGAGTGTAGACCAGTGATGGCCATGGTACACAACTTTTAAGTTACTTCGCCTAACCTAACATAATCTAATCTAACCTAACCTAACCTCATTCTGGAGTGCCTCCTCCCCTCTTCCCCACCTCCCCCCAACCCCCTCACCTCTTCCCCACCACCCCCAACCCCTCACCTCTTCCCTCACCCCTAGGTAGTGTTGGTGTGGTCTTGTCTCTCGTGTAGTCTCAAGGAACAACAACAAAAGATTATGACAACAACACGTCACTATCACCACCCGTATCACTATCACTCTCACAGCCACTACTACTATCACCATCACTACCACTCCTACCACCACTACCACCACCACCGCTCGTCTACTGGGTCCTCAAGGTCATTGTTTCGATTCCTTCACACACACAGACACACACACACACACACACACTGGCTGTTCTTAATTGAATGTAATTAACTTTTCTTCATTGTAACTTGGTCCTGTCGCGCACAGATTTCTCCCAGGCACCGTCCCACCCACCCAGGCACCATCCCACCCACCCAGGCACCATCCCACCCACCCAGGCACCGTCCCATCCGCCCAGGCACCATCCCACCCACCCAGGCACCATCCACCCACCCAGGCACCGTCCCATCCGCCCAGGCACCATCCCACCCACCCAGGCACCATCCCACCCACCCAGGCACCATCCCACCCACCCAGGCACCGTCCCACCACCCAGGCACCCACCCACCCACCCAGGCACCATCCCACCCAGGCACCATCCCACCCACCCAGGCACCGTCCCATCCGCCCAGGCACCATCCCACCCACCCAGGCACCGTCCCACCCACCCAGGCACCGTCCACCCACCCAGGCACCATCCACCCACCCAGGCACCATCCCACCCACCCAGGCACCATCCCACCCACCCAGGCACCATCCCTACCCACCCAGGCATCATCCCACCCACCCAGGCACCGTCCCACCCACCCAAGGCACCATCCCACCCACCCAGGCACCATCCCACCCACCCGGGCACCATCCCACCTGCAGGCACATCCACCCACCCACAAGCACCGTCCCACCACCCCGGGCACCATCCACCCACCCAGGCACCATTCCACCCACCCAGGCACAGTCCACCCACCGGCACCGTCCACCCGCCGGGCACCAACCCACCCACCCGGGCACCCACCCACCCCCAGGCATCATCCCACTCCCCAGGGCACCATCCCACCCACCCGGGCACCGTCCACCCACCCAGGACCATCCCACCCACCCAGGCACCATCCACCCCGCAGGCACCATCGCGCCCGCGGGCATCATCCACCCACCCGGGCACCCACCCACCAGGCACCGTCCCACCCACCCAGGGCATCATCCCACCCACCCGGGCACCGTCCACCCGCAGGCACCAGCCAACCCACCCGGGCACCCACCCACCCACCCAGGCATCATCCACCTCCCAGGCACCATCCCACCCACCCAGGCACCGTCCCACCCACCCAGGCACCGTCCCATCCACCCAGGCACCATCCCACCCCAGGCACCGTCCCATCCACCCAGGCACCCATTCACCCAGGCACCCACACCCAGGCACCATCCCACCCACCCAGGCACATCCACCCCCCGGGCACCATCACCCACCCAGGCACCATCCCACCCACCCAGGCAATCCCACCACCCAGGCACCGTCCATCCACCCAGGCACCGTCCATCCACCGGCACCATCCCACCCACCCAGGCACCATCCACCTGCCGCACCCCGCACCACCCACCCGAGGCCCCACCCACCGCCGGGCACCATCCTCCCCCGGCACCGTCCACCCGCAGGCACAGTCACCCCGGCGCCGTCCACCCACATGTTCCACCCAGGCACCGTCCCATCCAGCCGGAACCATCCACCCGCAGGCACCATCCCACCCACCCAGGCACCATCCCACCCACCCAGGGCAATCACCCACCCCAGGCACCGTCCCACCCGCAGGCACCGTCCACCCGCAGGCATCACTCACCCCTCACGACACAGATATATAGACCACAGACATCCAAGACAATGTGGTTCTTGGATGTCTGCCAGAAATAAGGTTGGGTTAGGTTAGGATAGGGTTGGTTGGTTGGAAGGTTAGGTTAGGTTGGGTAGGTGTTTCCTGGACCTAACTGCTGCTGCCGCTGCCCTTGGACATCCAGTTGGGTCTGTGGGTGATGGACACACTACACACACACACACACACACACACACACACACACACACGCTTATGGGAAAAGCAAGTTCATGTTCCCGTTAATAGGTGTGTGTGTGTGTTGGTATGTGAATGTGTGTTGTATGTGTGTGTGTGTGCGCGTGTGTGTGTGTGTGTGTGTGTGTTAGAAATAACAACCAGGTATATAACCCTTGTTCACATCCCCCCCTGCTGGATTTTTGGGTTCTGTTGGCGTGACCTGACCTAACCCATACTGGGGGAGGAGAATTCCTTTCCGCCCCGATGATCAGCTAGGGGACGGGGGGACGTGGGGGGTAGGAAAGGTTGGTTGATTGCTCTCTCACCTCCACTACCATCATCACTCTTCCGAGACCCCACCTCACCAGACCCCACCTCACCAGACCCCTCCCACCCCACCCACCCCACCCCACCCCCACCCCACCCCACCTGATCCTTCCTCCCTCCCAGCGGTGCAGTTTATGGCGTCTTTAAGTAAGTTTATATATAATCAAGTTAAGGATGTAATCAAAATTTGGAGTTGTTGGTGTTACGTTGCGTGATCACCTGATGACGTGTGCAGCCCTCTCCTCCCCTCCTCCTCCGCGTCACCTCCCCCCCCTCCTCCCTCCTCCCGTCCACTTCCGGAGTATTCAACGATCGTGGGGTAGGTAGTGTTCAGCTCAGGCTGATCAGAGATAACAGAAGGAAAATACTGAACCGGAGGAATAGACATAACACACGATCACCGTAGAGTTTACATACACACACACACACACAGACGCAGTAGCGCATTTGCGTGCACACACACACACAAGAATAGGTCCAGTTGTATCATTAAAACTCTTTTTGAATGACATTTAATTATAGTCGTAAAGTTTTGCACATGCGTCGTCACCCACCCCCCACCCCCCACACACACACACACACCTCGCGACCATGTGTGTGTTGATGTTGTGTTTAATATTTTGACGGTGTTTTCTTTGTGTGTTTTGGGGGAAATCAATTCAAGACGCATTATAAACAGCCTCTCTCTCTCTCTCTCTCTCTCTCTCTCTCTCTCTCTCTCTCTCTCTCTCTCTCCTCTCTCTCTCTCTCTCTCTCTCTCTCTCTCTCTCTCTCTCAGGAGTATATAAGATAACAACAACTGGAAGTAATGCTTAGTATATACTTTGACTAAGTATAATATTATGAATGTGGGGTGTACAGTAAACAGGACACACACACACACACACACACACACACACCACACAGAGTTTCTTTTTAGGTGCTTCCAGTAGCAAATAATACGAATAATAATGATGATGTTGATGATACGTTAGTGTAGCGTTACAGGGGTGGTTAATCTTCGGGTTGATATAATCTGAGGTTAATCTTCATAATCCCATTCCCATCCACCCACCTATTCTCCCACTAACGCGCCCCCCGCCCACCCAGCCTCCCAGCCTTCTGGTGAAACCTGGCAGGCTACATGCTCTGCTTTCCAAGGATATTGCCGGGATGCGCCTCCCCCCCCCTCGCCTCCCCTCCTCCTCGCCCACTCCCTCCTTCCCTCCCCCCTCCCCTCCTTCCCTCGCCCCCTCCTCGCCTCCCCTGCCCCTCTCGCCTCCCCCTGCGCCTACCCCTCCCCCTCCTCGCCCCTCACCCCTGCCGTTCGCCGTAAAGCCTTGGCAGTGATCTCTGTATTCCACTTAGGCGAGGACCGCCTTATTGCGTCTCCAGTGTGTGGTAGTTCAGGCCGGCACAATGGTGGATCCTCTTATGGCATACTGGCTTGTTGGGTTCGGGAAGATCCTTTATAATTAAGTTATTCATGGGTGATGTTTATTGTACAGTAAATGACTCTTTTTTCTTTGAGATTACAACGGCTGGTTTGTTATTGCACCCCACATTCATCCTAGCGGTGGCATGAAAAGGATTACAGAGTAGAGTTTACAAAGGGTCTATAATGAATTAACCCCGTTGTCAGGATATTATGGCACTGGATATTTACTAGTATTTCATTTACATTATTTGTTTGTTCTCATAAGGATAACTATTCACAAATGCGTGAGAACAGACGTGTGGCCATATGTATGGCCACTAGTTTTGTTTCACATCTGCTTGAGGAACATGACTGCCGGAAGGTACTTATATCCTAACTTATAATCTGGCGGTTACAGCATCGTGTCTGGTGATCTTGTTACTTGCTCCATATACATGTTCACTTGATACATCTCATCGCGGTAAAGCTATGGATCGACTGAGTGCCTGTTTGCACTTGTCTACTTGCCGTCAAACTCATCAATAAGCCTCTAATTAGTTTAGTTCTTTTTAACAGGTCAATTGGTATTCAACGGTGTCTTTGTTAGACGCGGGAGTTTGGCGAGGCATCGAAGTTTCTCGTGATTTTTATGAGGCCTATGTGAGGATCTACAACAGTTTGACATGACACCCCGGTCAACAAGGCACGCATATTTGTGTCGGCTTCAGGGGACGCGTGACAACCTGGAGTCGGGGTACCAAGGGGGCAGTAGTGAAGGATAAGAAGTCGTGAAGTGATGAGACTGTCAGTAGCAGTGGTTTTCAATAAATTTAATAGCTGTGGTATGGCAACTAATTCAGTTTGTAGAGTGGATGCCCAGTTGTTAATTCTAACTCAGTGTCGTGTGTATAGGGTGTAATGTGTATACGGTAAAGGGTGCGTTGTGTGTACCATACAGTGTATAGTTACGTGTTTGGATAGATATGTTAAACGTTAAAGAGTTTGTTATAGGTAGTAACTCCCGACAGGCACAGGTCAACCGGCCTGTGCAGACTCCTTGTGTTCTTATGTGAATGGTTTTTTTTATTGTGAGTCTTTGTGATGATGGTGGTAGTAGCATTGTTATTGATATATTGGTGGCAGTGGTGTCAGCCTATTGGTGGCAGTGGTGTCCGTGTTGAGTGTGAGGCGAGAGCCTGAGGCAGGAGGTGGGGAGGACAGGGGGAATGACGTCACGATGCGTCTGAGCCGTCACCCCCCTCCCCACCTCCCCCACACCAACACACACTGACTGGGTGTGGTGGGAGACGAAGACGAATTCCCCCCTCCCTCCCCTTCCCCCCTCCTCTTCCCTCTCCCTCCCCCCCTGTACTCGCTCCCTCCCTCCTGTACTCGCTCCCCTCCCTGTACTCGCTCCCCCTCCCCAGATAAACACACTGTCCCTGGGTGAATAATGTTGACTGGCTCAATGTAAACAAAAACGTCTGCCTGGTTGATCAAGATGTTTACAATATAATCAACCTAACCTAACCCAACCTAACCTAACCCAACCTAACGTAGCATGGCAACCTACTTAACCCCCAACGTAACCCAGCCTAACCTAACTTAGCCCAGCCTAACCTAACATGCAACCTAGTCTAACCTAATAGATCTATCTGGGGTTTTAAAATTCGTGGAATAAGGTAAATACCCACCTGTTTATTTAACCCTTTCTCTTTCCCTTTTTCCCCCTTTCTTTCCCCTTTTCTTTCTTCCTCCCTTTCTCTCTCTTCCTTCTCTCCGTCGCCAAAAGGTTTAACCACCGTCCTCCCAAATGGTTTAAACTAACCCCAGTCTTCTCTCTCTGGTTTAAACTGACACTTCACATCAGCTCTGTTTTTATATTATCAAGTATTTTAGAGATGATCACTTTAATATTATTTGACCAGGGAATTATTATTATTAAGCTACACTCTTAAAGTTAGGTTTTAAAGCCGATTTATACTTTTCTCCTGAGGTAAATATTATTAAACATTAAACCCGGGAAAATATGTGAAATATTAATTTATTTTTGTTCGATTTATTTTATTTTTTTTCGGCCACAAAGTTTAGTGTTTTGTGTTGGATAAATTATAATGATTATGAAGAATATTTGAGTTAGTTACACCTGAAGTGTTTGAGTTGCACCTGAAGTGTTTGTTTACTCCTGACTGTACATGTGTGTGCATTCTGTTCCTGTTATTCATATGCATGCCTAGGTGTGTGTGTGTGTGTGTGTGTGTGTGTGTGTGTGTGTGTGTGTGTGTGTCGTGACTGGTGGGGCCCTGGACGTCTTCACTGAACCATGGAGGACGACCCTGTTTCTTATCTGGTGCAGCGCTAACACCTGCTGCCCCCCACCCCCCTGTGGCCCAGCATCCATCCCTGACCCCCCACCATTATGTTCTCCCACAGCATGAATACCTAAGACTCCCCCCTCTTCCCCACCACCCCTCTCTTCCCCCACCACCCTCTCTTCCCCACCACCCTCTTCCCACCACCTCTCTTCCCCTACCTCCTTCCCCACCACCCCTCTCTTCCCCACCACCCCTCTCTTCCCCACCACCCCTCTCTTCCCCACCACTTCTCTTCCCCAACCATCTCTCTTCCCCCACCACCCCTCTCTTCCCCTCTTCCCCACCACCTCTCTTCCCCACCACCCCTCTCTCTTCCCCAATATACAACCATTTTGATCTATCTTACAGTGTGTGTGTGTGTGTGTGTGTGTGTGTGTGTGTGTGTGTGAAAGTCCTGTCTGCATTAGCATTTTGGTAACTCAGCTGTTGTTTCCATCCTTTAGTTGGACCTCCTCAGCCTCAAGTCTAACAGCCAGTACAGGTTGCTCACGAGGGGGGTTGTTATTGGCACCCCTTGCATCCTTTTGTAATGTGAAGCGCAGAAGGTTTACAGTGCCCAACAGGGAAGCATGCTAAGTTCATGCTTGCTTTATGACGCATGCATTAAGGGCGTGAAGCCTGAAGAGTCATAGTTTTGTCAGCAAATTGCATGGTGACGGAATGATGAGTGTGTGGGGGAATTTAGTACATTTCATCTGTTTATGGCAAAGTGTGGCAGGTCCCTTAGTGTTAGGTCCCTAGTGCAGCCTGTCACTAGGAGGAGGGATATCTGGTCAGGGAGGGAAGAGGTGTTGATAACGGCTGGGGACCTGTGGGAGGAGGTCAAGTGAGGAAGGGTGTGAGTCGGGCTGACCACAAACTTTACAAACAGTGCGGCCAGGCTCTAACAGCCAATAGATTTTAGTCGAGAGAGGTCATAGGTTAAGGTCATAGAGTAAGGTCACAGGATAAGGTCAAGGTCACACAGTAAGGTCAAGGCCTCATTAGTTTTCACCCACGTATTGTCGCTTTAGTCTCCCCAAAAGCGCTTAACTGTCTGCCTTCATATTTGCATATTAATTACGTGACGATTATTCCGGAAACCTCTGTGTGTGTGTGTGTGTGTGTGTGTGTGTGTGTGTGTGTGTGTGTGTGTGTGTGTGTGTGTGCAAAAGTTTCTTGGTCATTTGCTTCTCTCCAGCAGTAATTGGGGACCTGATGTTAATATATTTGTTATTGTGTTCGTAAGGTTAGCCAGTGCAGTTGGGGAGTTGTCCGGTCTTCGGACTATTCCTTGACATTGGGTCCTGCAGCTCGTTAACTCAGGGTGTGGTTGATGTGTTGGTGACAGCTTCTACACCTTAAACACTGGGTCATGCACTGTTAACTCATGGTGTGGTGTTAAAGACGACAGCTTTACACTTAAACAAATTCACGCCTAGGTGGCCTTGACCGGCCATCCTTGTTACACGAGGGGTCACCATTATAAATACCAGCCCATACTGTGGAGTCAAGAACAGTCCTGGGCTTGAGTCTATCCTCCTGACAAGAACAATAGAGGGATCCTACACAGGTTACTGGCCTCACTCCCTCGGCTTGGCCCTCTACTGGGTGGCCATTAGGTAAAAAAAATAAGTAAAAAAAGTTTCTATTGTCATTTAAGTCATGGAACACGATCATGGAATAGGTTTTTTAGGGGTGTGAATGAGACAACCTTGTGAGTGTTGGAGAGAGGAGGATGGTGGTGGCTGTTGGAGAGGAGGAGTGGTGGTGGCTGTTGGAGAGAGGAGTGGTGGTGGTGGTGACCGGTGTTGTGGCTGGTGACTGGGAACTTCACGTAACCCTTTGTGGTGGTGTTGGTGGTTGGGGCGTATGGTAATGGTAATGGGAATGTCGATGATGGTGGTTGTGTGGTGGTGTGGTGGTCATAGCTGTGTTAGTGTGATGATGACCATTTATATCATTACTACTCACACTCACCATCACCACTACTATAGATTCAGGCACCGGGGATCGAACGTGAGTCTTCTTGTTGTATATTCACCAGTCAGTTTGGTTCCGTCTCGCCACATTTTTTCCTTCCTTTAATATTTAGGTTTAACCCGCCTGCCTGAGAGCTCGACACACTCCCTTGTTGATGAGACAGCTGGGAGGGAAACTGGATTGAGGAGGTGGTGGTGAAGAGGGAGGAGGTGGTGGAAGAGGTGGTGGAAGAGGAGGTGGTGGTGGAAGAGGTGGAGGTGGAAGAAGAGGAAGAAGGAGGAAGAAGACGATTATTATTATCATTATTATTATTATCATTATTATTATTATTATTATTATTATTATTATTATTATCATCATCATCATTATTATCATTATCATCATCATCATTATTATCATTATCATTATTGTTATTATTATTATTTAACCTCAGTAAACCAACTTTAGATAAACTCAGGTCGGCCGCCATTCACGTTGGGTGCCTGGGGGTCACACAGTAGTGGAGAAACAGGCACTCGTACCCTGCCAGTGTGACTCATCGGTAGCCACCTTATATAGTGAAACCTTTATTTAACGGACTACATGAGGGAAAGTCCGCTATATCGAGGGTCCGTTAGATGTGAACCTTCATCTAACGGACTATATGGGAGAAGAGAAGTCCGCTATATGGAGGTTTCACTATATTTTACTAGATACGTGTTGTAAGATGACACCTTGACACCCTGGACATCTTGAGCAGTACTGTGTGTGTGTGTGTGTGTGTGTGTGTGTGTGTGTGTGTGTGTGTGTGTGTGTGTGTGTGTGTGTGTGTGTGTTGTCATTTATCAAAGGTTTTCCATGACAGTTGCTCAACAGAAAAGTGGAACATAGTAAAAGGTTTAGGGAGGAGGAGGGCGGCCAGAACTAGTGGGTCAGGGGTGATGGTGGAGACCTGCTGTAGCAGGGGTGATGGTGGAGGACCCGCCTGTAGCAGGGGTGATGGTGAGGACCCGCCTGTAGCAGGGGTGATGGTGGAGGACCCGCCTGTGCAGGGGTGATGGTGAGACCCGCCTGTAGCAGGGGTGATGGTGGAGGACCCGCCTGTAGCAGGGGTGATGGTGGAGGACCCGCCTGTGGCAGGGTGATGGTGGAGACCCGCTCAGCAGGGGTGATGGTGGAGACCCGCCTGTAGCAGGGTGATGGTGGAGGACCGCCTGTAGCTGGGGTGATGGTGGAGGACCCGCCTGTAGCAGGGGTGATGGTGGAGGACCCGCCTGTAGCAGGGGTGATGGTGGAGGACCCGCCTGTAGCAGGGGTGATGGTGGAGGACCCGCCTGTAGCAGGGTGATGGTGGAGGACCCGCCTGTAGCTGGGGTGATGGTGGTGACTACTGCTGGTGGTGGGACCCTTCTGTGCAGGGGTGATGGTGGAGGACCCGCTGTAGCAGGGGTGATGGTGGAGGACCCGCCTGTAGCTGGGGTGATGGTGGAGGACCCGCCTGTAGCAGGGTGATGGTGGAGGACCCGCCTGTGCAGGGGTGATGGTGGAGGACCCGCCTGTAGCAGGGTGATGGTGGGAGGACCCGCCTGTAGCAGGGGTGATGGTGGAGGACCCGCCTGTAGCAGGGGTGATGGTGGAGGACCCGCCTGTGCAGGGGTGGGAGGACCCGCCTGTGCAGGTGGGGTGATGGTGGAGACCCGCCTGTAGCAGGGGTGATGGTGGAGGACCTGCCTGTGAGGGGATGGTGGAGACCCTTCTGTAGCAGGGGTGATGGTGGAGGACCGCCTGGCAGGGGTGATGGTGGAGACCCGCCTGTAGCAGGGGTGATGGTGGAGGACCGCCTGTAGAGGGGTGATGGTGGAGGACCCGCCTGTGCAGGGGTGATGGTGAGGACCCGCCTGTAGCAGGTGATGGTGGGAGGACCTGCCTGTAGCAGGGGTGATGGTGGAGGACCCGCCTGTAGCTGGGGTGATGGTGGAGGACCCGCCTGTAGCTGGGGGTGAGGTGGGGACCCGCCTGTGGGTGAGACCGCGTGCTGGGGTGATGGTGGAGGACCCGCCTGCGGGTGATGGTGGAGGACCGCCTGTAGCAGGGTGATGGTGGAGACCCGCCTGTGAGGGTGATGTTGGAGGACCTGTAGCAGGGTGATGGTGGAGGACCTGCCTGTAGCTGGGTGATGGTGGAGGACCCGCCTGTGCAGGGGTGATGGTGGAGGACCCGCCTGTAGCAGGGGTGATGGTGGAGGACCCGCCTGTAGAGGGTGATGGGAGGACCCGCCTAGCAGGGGTGATGGTGGAGGACCCGCCTGTAGCTGGGGGTGATGGTGGTGGCTCACTGCTGGTGGTGGACCTTCTGTAGCAGGGGTGTGATGGTGAGGACCCGCCTGTAGAGGGGTGATGGTGGAGGACCCGCCTGTAGCAGGGGTGATGGTGGAGGACCCGCCTGTAGCAGGGGTGATGGTGGAGGACCCGCCTGTAGCAGGGGTGATGGTGGAGGACCCGCCTGTAGCAGGGGTGATGGTGGAGGACCCGCCTGTAGCAGGGGTGATGGTGGAGGCCGTCACTCCACGTGTTTGTAATTTTCCTTGTTTCTCGCCCAAGGCTACACGGGTGACAGCTTGCAGTGTCGGGCCTCCTGTACCACCCCGCCTGCGGGACTATACTTGAAACGGTACATAAAGTGTGTGTGTGTGTGTGTGATAGTCAGCATGCTCACCTCACGAGTTAGAGGACCCGGGTTCGATCCCCAGGTAGGGTGAAACTATGGGTAAGTTTCTTTACGCCATTTGCCTCTGTCTACCCAGCAGTAATTGGGGACTTGGTTGTTAATCGATTTTCAGATCGTGTTCCGGGGTAATGGTTAGCCAGTGCAGTTGGCGAGTTGTCCGGTCTTCTTGGACTATTCTTTGACACTGGGTCATGCAGTTCGTTAACTTAGGGTGTGGTTGTTGTGTTGGCGACAGCTTCTACACCTTAAACACTGGGTCGTGCAGCTCGTTAACTCATGGTGTGGTTGTTGTGTTGGCGACAGCTTCTACACCTTCAACACTGGGTCATGCAGCTCGTTAACTTAGGGTGTGGTTGTTGTGTTGGCGACAGCTTCTACACCTTCAACACTGGGTCATGCAGCTCGTTAACTCAGGGTGTGGTTGTTGTGTTGGCGACAGCTTCTACACCTTAAACACTGGGTCATGCAGCTCGTTAACTCATGGTGTGGTTGTTGTGTTGGCGACAGCTTCTACACCTTAAACACTGGGTCATGCAGCTCGTTAACTCATGGTGTGGTTGTTGTGTTGGCGACAGCTTCTACACCTTAAACACTGGGTCATGCAGCTCGTTAACTCATGGTGTGGTTGTTGTGTTGGCGACAGCTTCTACACCTTAAACACTGGGTCATGCAACTCGTTAACTCAGGGTGTGGTTGTTGTGTTGGCGACAGCTTCTACACCTTAAACACTGGGTCATGCAGCCTGTTAACTCAGGGTGTGGTTGTTGTGTTGGCTTCACACCAAACACTGGTCATGCAGCTCGTTAACCAGGGTGTGGTTGTGTTGGCAAGTTTACACCCAACACTGGGTCATGCAGCTCGTTAACTCAGGGTGTGGTTGTTGTGTTGGCGACAGCTTCTACACCTTAAACACTGGGTCATGCAGCTCGTAACTCCAGGGTGTGTTGTGTTGTGGCGACAGCTTCTACACACCTAAACACTGGGTCATGCAGCTCGTTAACTCCAGGGTGTATGTTGTTGTGTTGGCGACAGCTTCTACACCTTAAACACTGGGTCATGCAGCTCGTTAACTCAGGGTGTGGTTGTTGTGTTGGCGACAGCTTTTACACCTTAAACAAATTCACGCCAAGGTGGCCCTTGGACCGGCCATCCTCGTCACACTGGGGGCAACCATTAGTGTGTGTGTTTACTGCCGACCACCAACAAACACTTATAATGACTAAGAAAAAACTACCCAAAAGATATTAAGAAATAGGGCCAATTATATATTCCTGTATCAAAAAGTCGAAGAAAAATGGGAGAATTAAAACACAACGTCGTTAAAGATTGAGATAAAATAAGAAAATGGGACGATTAAAAGAAATTAAACTCCAGACAATATTATGGTAAGAAAATGTGGAAGGCTGTGGGGGAAGGGGTGGGGGGTGGAGGGTGGTGGGGGTGTGAGGGAGAGAGCGGGGTGGGGGGAGGTAGTGAGGGAGAGAGGATGGGGGGAATGAGGGAGAGAGTGAGGAATAATGACAGAAAATGAAGAATTAACTTTACTCGTCAAAATATACATTCGATTTATTTTAACTGGATGCTGGTGAATACTTCGTCAACTCCCTCTTCCTTCTCCTCCCTCAATTCATTCACTGACGCTCAATTTCTCATTCAATCTTCCACTCCCTACCTCCTCCCACACCACCACCACCAGCAGCGTGGGAGGGGAGGAGTGTGGTACCTTGCACACCTGAGTCATCACCTGACCTCCTCTCATCTGGCTGCCGATTGCTCATTTAAACCTCCATTAGTATCGAGATTTATAAGTGGAGGAATGATTAGTTAATTATTATTTTCAATTACCTTTTAATTAGTGGCGATTAGTCGGGCAAGTCTTGTAATTAGTGGTGATTTAGATTATCTTATCCTCGGGTCGGTACCGAGAGTTTGATATATACGTGTTGTGATGTAGAGAGTTCAGTGTTTATCCCGAGGTTGTGTTGCGGCGCAGGGAAATTAAATCCGGTTTGTGTATGTGTTCTCTATATTCATTTACCTGGGGGTTGAAACTTTCTTTTGGTGTGAGTTAAGGTAAGCTTTTATTTATGAGTTTTGTTTAAGATTAGGTTAGTTAGGTTAGGTTAGGTTAGGTTCCGTTATGGTTATAATTAGGTTAGGTTATGGTTAGGTCAGGTTGTAGTGTGTTGTGTTGTGGCGTGTTGTGTTGTGGTGTGGCGTGTTGTGTTGTGGTGTGTTGTAGTTTTTGTGGTGTGTTGTGGTGTGCTGTGGTGTGTTGTGTTGTGGCGTGTTGTGTTGTGGTGTGGCGTGGTGTTGTGTTCTGTCGTAATGTTGTAGTGTGTTGTTGTATAGTGTTGTGTTGTAGTGTGTTGTATAGTGTTGTGTAGTGTTAACAAGCTCTAGTCTTGTCTCTCGTGGTAGCGTCACGTTTTTGTTCTTAGATTTAGTTTTTAATCCTCGTCTTAAAGTTTAGTGTGGAGGAACAGCACTATCGGTGTGTGTGTGTGTGTGTGTGTGTGTGTGTGTGTGTGTGTGTGTGTGTGTGTGTGTGTGTGTGTGTGTGTGTGTGTGTGTGTGTGTGTGTGTGTGTGTGTGTGTGTGTGTGTGTGTGTGTGTGTGTGTGTGTGTGTGTGTGTGTGTGTGTGTTCGTGTGTGTGTGTGTCATATTTCGTCTCGCTCTCATTCTATTCCATAAAGACGGTGGTAAGGTTTCATTTTTAAGATCAGCTGAAGATTAGTCACCCTAATACTAACCTAACCTGACCTAACCTAACCTGTAACTAACTTACCTTCTAACCTAATCAATTAACCTCAGTATAAGAGTTGTGACCCCCTGACTAACCTGTGTGTAAACTGACGTCCTCCACAGCTAAGAATCTCTCTCTCTCTCTCTCTCTCTCTCTCAGTTGTGGGAGACAGGGTGCTGCTCTGGGTCGCTGAACATGCTTGCTCACGTCAATGAAGACTTAAGAGTCATTTTCGTGTTTGGGGGGAAGGTGATGTGTGAGGGGGTGTGAGGAGAGGGTTGGTGGGGGGGTGAGGAGGGTGGGGGTGAGGAGAGTGGGTTGGTGGGGGGGGGGGTTGGTGGGGGTGAGTGGGTTGGTGGGGGGAGGTGGGTGGGGGTGAGAGTGGGTGGTGGGGAGACTTTCACTGTTTTTCATGGGTTTTGTTCAAGGGCGGAACAGCAGAGAAACGCCTGACGTGTTTCATCATCAACTGGGCTCTCAACCTAACCTAACCTAACCTAACCTAACCTAACCTAAAAGTGTGTGAGAAGAAGAAAAAGTATTTGTTTGGTTACACTTTATTTGGTGTGCGTGCGTGTGCGTGTGTGCGTGTGTGTGTGCGTGCGTGTGTATGTGTGTGAAATCAATTTGTTAACGTGAACTGATGATGACTTGAACACTGCTTACCTGGACCTGTACCGGACTTGTCTAGACGTGTACCGGGTATATGTCTAGACGTGTACCGGGTAATGGCAGATGATGTTATTCAGCAGAGAGAGTCCCCTGCACACAAGGAACCTGTAAGTGATGGTTGGGGGTAATGACCAGACAGACAGATGGTGTGGTGTTATGTGTGTAGTGGTGTGGTGTGACGATGCAGTGTGGTGTGATGACGTGGCTAGGTGTGGTGGTGGTGGCGGGGGGAGGTGACCATCTCTGAGCCAAGGATTGATTTGCAGTCACGGATCACCTCACTGACCTGAATGAGAGAGAGAGAGAGAGAGAGAGAGAGAGAGAGAGAGAGAGAGAGAGAGAGAGCAGGTATTGATAGATATATATATATTCAGTAAAATGTCTAATTTAATGTTGGTTCAGCAGGTTTGTGATAATGGTAAACAGCAAGGCAATTCGACCACTGATAGCCACTAAAACCATCAGAGGTGTGTGTGTGTGTGTGGCGTTAATTACTACATACAGGTGGAGAGGAGACAGGTGTTGTGTTTACTGGGACTGATTCACTACAGTAACACTCTCCCACCCACCCAACACACCCTCCCACCCAACACACCTCCCACCCACCCTACACACCTCCCACCCACCCAAAACTCTCCCCCCCCGCCCCTACCCTCCCCCACCCCAGGTAAAGCCAAGGTGTATGCGTATAATCAACAGGTATACTGAGGTAAAGAGGAAGGAGAAGGCTAATCTTGAGGTGATCTTTTCATTAATTTAAGAATATATTATTTTATGCCCGACGTGACCACAGTCTTGCACGATTGAGGTCCTCCTCGGCTCACTAACTTCTCACCACGGGTCAAATTACACCTCGCCCTTTACAGTAAATTGAAATTATGAGGTTTATTAACTATCTTGTATTTCTTTAACATTATATATATATATTTAATTACAAGTTAAGAATTTATTAGAGTTTGGGAAGGACATTTGTAATTTTTATGTGGTTCCTTGAAGGTCTCTTACTTGCTGCTCCGTGGAGATGTGTGGGGTTGTGTTCCTTGTGGCTGGCTGGGTCGAATGGGCCCCGCCAGTCCTGTTAGGCCCCGATGTATAACCTGATCTTAAGGTATTGTGGGGTTAGGTTAGTTCTTGTTGGGTTAGGTTAGGTTAAGTGGTTGCTGCAGGAGTATAGGATGGTAGTGGTGGTGGTGATGGTAGTAGTAGTGGTGGTGGTGTTGGTGATGTACCTAGTGAACCGTGGCCGGGACTTACACCCACCCACCCACCCACCCCATCCACCCACCTGTCATTGTTGATCCCGGCCCAGGTGTGTTCCGCCCCGCCCCGCCCCGCCCGGACATACTCACACCCACCATAAACCACTTGTAAAAACTGACTTAAGGAGGAGCGGTGGATGCAGCTGTGAGGCCCTTATGATATTACCCTGCCTAGTGTGTGTGACAAGGATGGTAATACTAGTAGTGATGACAATTGATCATAACACCTGCTCCCAACACCCAACAACAGGTGTTTTTAATAATAATAATAAACAGACTACTAAGAATGATGTGACATAACTCTTCATGAGTGTGTGATAACTGTATATACGACAGGTAATTATCGACAGTAAATATAATAATTATACTAGAGACTGAAGGTTATGACTGTACTGGTCTGGTCTGGCTGTGATGATGATCGGAGGAAAGTATTATGAGCTTTATTGTAATACCACTAGTTAACTATATCTTGTACAAGGTGGGTGGTGGGAGGAGGATCACTCAGCTGGTTCAACACAAATAAATTATCTTAGTCTTGTGTTAACCTGAGTTCCATCGACGGTGTTTATATACTAAATACATTACTATTCACTGGAGAACTTGTTTATATATATATATTTACAATAAATTTATATAGACTAGATTTTCTTACTACTTTATAATAGTCAAATAACCTTTTTTTCTCTCTCTCTCGTTCCATAACTCATTACCTGACTCACCTGTTAAAGTGGCAAATTAAAAGACATATTTATATAATTAGCTTTTTTATCGTGGTAGAATGTTCAGCACAGTATCGATGGCGTGGGATTTTCAGGCAGTTTTTGACGAGCCAACACACACACACACACACACACACAAACAAGCGCTGTGGGTTACCTCCTGTGTGTAAAACGTTGTGTCCTGATTGTATAATGAACTGGGGTGAAAGGTTAGAGAGAGAGAGAGAGAGAGAGAGAGAGAGAGAGAGAGAGAGAGAGAGAGAGAGAATGCCCGGGCTGAGCTGTTAACGACCCCCCCCAGGCGACACTTACACAACTACACTAGATCTAAAAATGCTTGGTGAAGGATGTTATCAAGCTATCCTCCTGATAACAGCTGTTTACGCCACCATTATCGTTTCTTGTACCTGTGGTGTTTGTGCACGACTGGAGGTGTGTGTGCAGCTGTTAGTGTTTGTGCCGGTGGAAGTGTTTTGTGCACGGCTGTTAGTGTGTGTGTGCGCCCATCTGTAAGTGTGTGTGTGCACGTTCAGTGTGTGTGTGCACGGCTGTTAGTGTTTGTGCACGGGTGGAAGTGTTTGTGCACGAGGGGTGTTTGTGCACATTTCAAGAGCCTGGTGTTCGTGGTGTAGGAGAGAGAGACAGCTGGTGTGGTTGTGTGTGTTGGTGAGGTTCCTGCGGTGGTGATGGGGTGAGGACCTTGTTATGACCCCCCACCACACACGGAGTAAACAAGGACCACCTGAAGATTAACCACCCTAACGCCAACCTAACCTAACCAAACCTTACGTCAACCAAACCTAACTTAACCAAACATAACCAAACCTAACGTCAACCTAACGCCAACCTAACCTACAACCAAACCTAACTTAACCTAACCAACTAGCAACTAACTACAAACCTAACGTCAACCTAACCTAACTTAACCAAACCTAACGTCAACCTAACCTAACCCCCGGTCCTTCTCCAGATAACGTTGGGATGATTAAAGTTCAGGTGAAATAAATTCTGGACGGGGGTGGGGGAGGTGGGGTGGGGAGTGGTGGTGGGGTGAGGTGGGAGGGGTGGGTGGGGTGAGGTGGGGGGTGGGGTGGGGGTGAGTGAGGTGGGGGTGGAGGGGAGGGTGGGTGGGGGGAGGGTGAGGTGGAGGCAAGACAATGATGAGGTGAACAGGGTGCAGCTTTTGAGGGGCCTGTCAGTGTAACAGGAACAGTGGCTAACACCCATTGTGGTGCAGGAACAAGTGTGGTATATACTGTACCGCCCAACACAGTCATTCAGTCACTCACGATGGTTAACAACACATGATGGTTATACAAGCACTTAGGGTTTTGTTGTTATTATTACTGTTATTATTATTATTATTATTATTATTATTATTATTATTATTATTATTATTTTATTACTATTGTTGATTATTATTATACCTGTATTATTATTATTATTATTATTATTATTATTATTATTATTTTATTACTATTTTTATTATTATTATTATTATTATTTATTACTATTATTATTATTATTATTATTATTATTATTATTTTTATTATTAACACACACACACACACACACACTACTACGGCTGTACTTTGTCCTCAGAATCTAGTATGACGATCCATCCAGCTGTGATACAGTGATATGAGTTATTAAGGATGTCACTTTCATTGGTGAGCTCTGAGGTGACTAAAGAGGCCGATACAGGACCGGCAGGGTCGATCACAGATGTTGCACATGTGGAGGGCTACATCTAGTGCAGGAAGGGCAGCGGTAGCGTCATTCCGGCGATGGCGTTTGTCTGCCTCGGTTTGCAGTCGGGCTAACTCGAGTATTGACATCTTCTTGTAGTGTTTCCTTCAAGCGTTACGGTGTGGAGTAATAGTCTCCCAGGTGAGGGTCCATTTGGCACTTTTTACACACACACACACACACACACGGGGACATCATTTACCTAACAAACAAAAAACTAACAATAACTACCAGTACCTGTCCGGCAGAACCTGTCCACACCGTCATCAAAAGCTTTAATGATCGGTGCTTTCCTTGATTCACACATTAAGCTTGCTGCTGGGGTTGTAAAGAGGGCAAGCTGTGAATAGTAATGTGTGTGTGTGGAGCTCCCGTCTTGGTTAATCCTCCCTCACCTCTACGCATCACAGTGTAGCAAAACACATCTCTCCTGCGTTTGTTCTCTCCTTGGGACGTGAGGAGACGTAAACAATGGAGGGGGAAGAGGAGAACCAAAACAAGACGAATGTGGAAGAGATGAGAAGAATACGTAGAGAGAGAGAGAGTGTGTGGTGATTATTTATTTATTTTTGGGGGGTAGAGAAATGATGGGTGAAGGAAGATTAGAGGTGGGGAAGGAAGTTATAGTTCGGAAATTGAAGAAGTTTAGGAGGAGGTAAAGGGCGGGCTGACTAAGCTAATGGTGTGTTAGGGTTGTGTCATGGGTTAGTTATTGTCTGTCGGTACAGGCACTAGACATCTACCCTGTCCCATATATAGGGTGTTTTAAGGGCCTTATTTCATATTCCACCGACCCTACTGGCGGATGCTGGTCTAGGGAGGTTGTCTATTGCCTGGCCGTGTAGATCGGGGTGGTAATGGACCTTTTGAGATTTGGTAACTTTTGGGAACCATGTATGGTTGTTGTCGTTATCTGGTGGAGTCTTTGAAGGAGTTCTTGCTCTGATCGTTCTATCTTTTGCCAGACTCTGCTGGCCAGGGTGTCCAGCTGCTGGTTGATGGGTTTTTATTCTCAGGTCTCTATGTATCTCGGCTGTGGTTCTGGTGAAGGTATCTTTCACCTGTGACGAACCTCAGGGCTTCATTTTGGACCACCTGTAATTTTAATATTTGAGTGGTGCTCACAGTATGAAGAGGTATTGGGTAAGTTAATATCGGTGTGATAAATGATGTCACCAGGCGGAGTTTTATTTTCTCAGAAGCGCTTTAAAGCGGTATAGTTTTCTCAGCTCTCCTTGCCTTTTCCTTCCTGGTGTGGACATGATGGGAGTAACCTGTCGTGGATATATGCAGGCCAGGGAGGGTGCCTCTCTTTTGTATTCTATCTGGGCATTATTGGTTACTAATGGATGGGTTTTCCTTCTGCTTAAGGTTATGACTGTGAGTTTCGGGAGACTGGTTTGGATTTTCCATTGTTTTTCGTAATTGTTTACCATTTCTAATTCCCGCCTGGTGTTGTCGACCTGTAACGCTGGTGATTTTCCTTGATGTGTTGTTATTTGAGTGATGTCATCTGCATACATAATATCTTCGTTACCTATTCTAGTGGGAGGCGGGGTGTCACTTGTGTAGATAATGTATAGGGTGGGAGAGACGCCCCCTGAGGGACTCCACTCATGAGTGGGAAGGTCTCTCCTGTGTAGTGATGGTGACCGGAGAGGTGATGGAGGGGGTGTGTGAGAGGTGATGGAGAGGGGTGTGTTAGAGGTGATGGAGAGGGGTGTGTTAGAGGCGATGGAGGGGGTGAGAGGTGATGGAGAGGGGTGTGAGAGATAATAGAGAGGGGTGTGAGAGGAAGGGATGAGAACTATGTGAAACACTGTTCTCAGGCCGGCATGCAGATCCTCCCCTCCTCCCCTTCCCCCCCTCCTTCCCCCTCCTCCTTCCCCCCTCCTTCCCCTCCCCTCCTTCTGTCTCGTCTGTTTCTTGCTCCTGCTGCCTTCTGCTGCCGTCACTATCACAATTTACCGCTGCTGTTGATGCTGTAAGTGGTTCCTGCTGTGACGGGTGTGGGATGGTTGTTGGGTGTGGGATGGTGGTAGTGGGTGTGGGATGGTGGTAGTGGGTGTGGGATGGTTGTTGGGTGTGGGATGGTGGTAGTGGGTGTGGGATGGTGGTAGTGGGTGTGGGATGGTTGGTGGGTGTGGGATGGTTGTTGGGTGTGGGATGGTTGGTGGGTGTGGGATGGTGGTAGTGGGTGTGGGATGGTGGTAGTGGGTGTGGGATGGTGGTAGTGGGTGTGGGATGGTGGTAGTGGGTGTGGGATGGTGGTAGTGGTTGTGGGATGGTTGTTGGGTGTGGGATGGTTGGTGGGTGTGGGATGGTTGTTGGGTGTGAGATGGTTTGGGGTAATGGTGGTCGTAATATGGGTGTGTGTGCGTGTGTGTGTGTGTGTGTGTGTGTGTGTGTGTGTGTGTGTGTGTGTGTGGAGGGGAGGTTGGAGGGACAGGTTTTCTGGTGAGTTGCTTGTACCCTTTCCCCTTGCCCTCATACTCCCTCACCCTCTCCTCCTCATACTCCCTCACCCTTATCTCCTCCTCACCCTTATACTCCTCCTCCTCAGTGCACTAGTTCCCCCAAGTGGAAATCGAATATCATCAGTTGATGACTCTAGCAACACTGTCTGCAGGTGTGTTATACCTGTACATCTATTACCTGTAGTGTTACCTGTAGATTATTACCTGTAGTGTTACCTGTACATCTATTACCTGTAGTGTCCTGAGATCTATTACCTGTAGTGTTACCTGTAGACGTTTAATAAGCATACCTGACTGTAAAGGTGCCCGTGTTGTTTGAGCTTGTGACCTGGAGAGAGAGGCTGCAGAAGAAGAATGTTATAAGAGCCAACAATGTGAAACGAAGACACGGTAATTGTTCTGATTATAGGCATGTTATTGTCTTGTGAGAGGAGGAGGAGGAGGAGGAGGTGAGGAGTGAGCAGGAGGAGGAGGGGGTGAGAAGAGGAGGAGGGGGGTGTTAAATCATCGTCGTCAGTTAGATCTCTTCCACAACCTAATTCTATGTTGTACTTATACCCGGTGTTGCAGTGGCGGGGGGGAGAGGCTCGGTGTGTGTGTTGTGGTCCAATTTTGTAACCCGGAAGGAAGGCTACATGTAGCTCGGCTTGGTGTGAGTGTGTGTAATGGTGGAGGAGAGCCATAGTGTGCTAAAGTGTGTGTGTGTGTGTGTGTGTGTGTGTGTGTGTGTGTGTGTGTGTGTGTTAAAGTGTGTGTGTGTGTGTGTGTGTGTGTGTGTGTGTGTGTGTGTGTGTGTGTGTGTGTGTGTTAAAGTGCGTGTGTGTATGTGTGTGTGTGTGTGTGTGTGATTGTGTGTGTTTGTTAAAGTGTGTGTGTGTTTGTGTGTGTTTGTTAAAGTGTGTGTGTGTGTGTGTTAAAGTGTGTGTGTGTGTTAAAGTGTGTGTGTGTGTTAAAGTGTGTGTGTGTGTGTGTGTTCTCAATTCTTTTACCTGTTACAATGATCACCTGAGTATTAAAGGCCCTCACCTCCAACTTATTACACCTGATCACTAAACACCTTGACACTACTGCCTTGGGGGGTTAGGTTAGGTTAGGTTAGGTTAGGTTAATTTGGGTAGGGTTTGATTAGCGTTAGGTTAGGTTAAGTTTGGTCTGGTTAGGTTAAGTTAGCTGCACGTTAGGTTAGCGTTAGAGTGGTTAGTTTTGAAGTTAATTAAGCTGGATTGTGGGGTAAGGAGGGGGAGGGACGTGCTAATCCTCAGGTGATCGTCTCAGTTTTATGTTTCCGCCAAGAGAGAATGTTTGAATGGTGATGGTGAGGCCAGAGTAGCGTGTGAGTGTGACCTTCAACCCGGGGGAGGGGGTAGTATGGTGTGGCCACATTACCTGCAGTCATTCACCAGTTAGTCAGCGGGGCCGCCATCACCTGTGGGAACCTGTACTGTACACCTCACCTGTGGGAACCTGTACTGTACACCTCATCTGTACACATACATACATACACAAACTTACACATTAATACACACACAGATACACATTAAGTACATATATATATATATACTTCATTTTTAGTCCACATAACACGCGGACTTTGAACATATAATCAATGACCTCACCAGACCAGCCTCTGTACTCACCCCTCAAGATGTGAATTACACCAAAGGGCTTTTGGGAACTTCGTGTTTTCTTTTTCCTTGTGGTTATCAGCGTATACCTGGATCACGCGCACCTACAGTGATTTACTGTATATATGAACAACCTCAGCCCGCCAGGACTTGAACCCACGATCTTATGTGTGTGACCGGGGAACGCTAAGGGCTATGGGCCGCTAAGGGCTATGGGCTCAGGTAATATATATATATACTGTGTGTGTGTACTTGTTCGCGTGTCAAGACGGCCCCAGTTTCCGAACACACGGAGTTTATTTCCGTGTGGGGTGTATGTCTGTGGGGGGGGGGCGTCCTGCCTGGGTCTAACAGCTGACAGTGCTTACTAAACTGTAGGTAACTGTGGGTCGAGAACTCCAGTAAAGACGGGTTGTGAATGGTTGGTGGCATGTGACGTTATAATTGGAGCCACGTGACGTCATTGGTGAGCCACGTGACGGCATTTTTGAGACGCGTGACGGCATTTTTGAGACGCGTGACGGCAATGTTGGGATGCGTGACGGCATTGTTGAGACGCGTTACGGCACGTTTCTAATGATGACACCACGAAAAAAATAGAAAGATCTTATCAAAGGTGACCGGATGTTTGTGTTCTATAAGGTCCTTAACGACACCTGTACTGTACTGTGTGACTTCGCTTTAATTTGCTTTAATTATTTGTTTTTTTTAGTAATATTACTTAATGAATAAAACATGATTCAAAATGGCCGCCGTATTTCCCACACCAGTACAACACCAACGGGAGTAATAACAATAACACCAAGAACATCAACAATAACTCAGAGAACAATAATAACACCAAGAACATCAACAATAACTCAGAGAACAATAATAACACCAAGAACAATAACAAACAACAATAACAGAATAGGTTTAGAAATATAACCAATCATTTAACATAACACAAAACTGTTTTAACGTTTACCTGGTGTTGTGATGAGATGAAGTCATGGCGTATGAGATGAAGTCATGGCGTATAAGATGAAGTCATGGCGTATAAGATGAAGTCATGGCGTATAAGATGAAGTCATGGCGTATGAGATGAAGTCATGACGTAGGTAATAGTAGGAATCTGTGTGACTCGTAATTAGAGGTTGGTGAGGTGATCGGATATGATGATCAGTTCACTATATTGTTTATTGTGTGTGAGCCGCCATGACAGGTCCTGGTGGGTGAGGAACTTACTGCCCGACCCTGATACTTCCCTCACCCTCCCTCCCTCCCTCCCTCCCTCTTCTCTCCCTCCCTCCTTCTTCCCTCCCTCCCTCAGCCACGACATCCTACAGCAGCAGAGAGTGGCCGCCCCTCACCACCACCACGTCGCCCCTCCCCACCACCACTCTCCTCCCCACCACTACCATCGCCCTCCCCACCACCACGTCACCCCTCCCCACCACCACGTCGCCCCTCACCACCACTACGTCGAGTGGTGTAGTGTGAGGGCGTGAGGCTGGTGAGGGCGTGAGGTTGGTGAGGGAGTGTGAGGGCGTGAGGTTCGTGTGGGCGTGATGTAGTGTGAGGGCGTGATGTAGTGTGAGGGCGTGATGTAGTGTGAGGGCGTGATGTAGTGTGAGGGCGTGAGGTTGGTGTGGGAAGGCGTTCACCAATCCACCTTTACCTGTGTGCCTGAGTGTGAACCTCGCTCATAATTTAAGGTAGCCGGGGTCACACACACACACAGTCACACACACACACACACACACACACAGACACACACACAGACAGTCACACACAGACAGTCACACAACACTAAAGTCTATGGAACTTATACATTCTTGTCATAACTTAACACCTTGTTCTAACATTATTATTATTATTATTATTATTATTATTGTTATTGTTATTGTTATTGTTATTATTATTATTATTATTGTTATTGTTATTATTATTATTATTGTTATTGTTATTGTTATTGTTATTATTATTGTTATTGTTATTATTATTATTATTATTATTATTATTATAGTAGAAGAGCGGGTGTGGGTGATGTGGGTGTGTTTAAGGGAAGGTTTACCTTGGGTTTGCCCCTCGCCCCTCTCCACCACCACCCCCTCTCCAACCACCCCCTCTCCACCACCCCCTCTCCACCACCACCCTACCATCACCTTTTTTGTAGAGAAATGATGGGTGAAGGAAGATCAGAGGTGGGGGAAGGAAGTTATAGTTCGGAAATTGAAGAAATTTAGGAGGAGGTAAGAGAGGGCGGGCTGACTAAGTTAATAGTGTGTTAGGGTTGTGTCATGGGTTAGTTATTGTCAGTCGGTACAGGCACTAGACGTCCTACCCTGTCCCGTATATGGGTGTTTTAAGGGCCGTATTTCATATTCCGCCGACCCTACTGGCGGATGCTGGTCTAGGGAGGTTGACTATTGCCTGGCCGTGTAGATCGGGGGTGGTAACGGACCTTTTGAGATTTGGTAACTTTTTGGGAACCATGTATGGTTGTTGTCGTTATCTGGTGGGAGTCTTTGAAGGAGTTCTTGCTCTGATCGTTCTATCTTTTGCCAGACTCTGCTGGCCAGGGTGTGCAGCTGCTGGTTGATGGGTTTTATTCTCAGGTCTCTATGTATCTCGGCTGTGGTTCCTACACATCTCTCTTCCCCTACTGACGGTGGAGGGGGTGAGGAGGAGGGGAGGGGGGTGATACCACTGCTTCTTCACTACTTTATCTTACAATAATATTCACCGTGTGTGTGTGTGTGTGTGTGTGTGTGTGTGTGTGTGTGTGTGACAGTTCACCACCACGAAATATAGCCGGACTTTTGATCTGTTCTACACAACATCTCTCAGCACAGTACTCTCTCTCTCTCTCAAACACATATTAACTTAACCCCCACACACACACACATTACTACTACTTTGCTGTCACTCAGAATCGAGTATAACGATCATCCAACTGTGATACTGTGATATGAGTTATTAAGGATGTCACCTTCGTTTGTGAGTTTTGAGGTGACTAAAGAGGCCGATACGGGACCAGCAGGGTCGATCACAGATGTTGCACATGTGGAGGGCTACATCTAGTGCGGGAGGGGCGGCGGCAGCACTGGGCTAACTCGAAAGTATTGACACCTCGTGTGGTGTTCCTCCAAGCGTTACGGTGTGGAGTAATTGTCTCCCAGGTGAGGGGGTCGATTTGGCACTTTTTCAGGTTTGTCTTAAGACTATCCTTATACCTTTTGAATTGCCCGCCAGCATTACATTTACTATTCATTAGATGACTGTAAATTAGCTGCTTTGGCAGTCTACTGTTGTCCTTGTGGGTAACATGGCCAATATAGCGTAATTGTTCGTGGATAATGGTCGCCTCGATGTTCCTACAGTTGGTGTCAGCAAAAATACTGGCATTTGTTCTCTTGTGTTCCCAGTGAACTCGGAGGATGGATCGTACACTACGTTGGTGAAAGTTTTCAAGTGCCTTGAGGTGCCTCCTGTATGTGACCCATGTCTCGCTGCCATATAGCAGGGTGGGGAGGACCACTGCCTGA
Organism: Homarus americanus; assembly: GCF_018991925.1. Taxonomy (NCBI): domain Eukaryota; kingdom Metazoa; phylum Arthropoda; class Malacostraca; order Decapoda; family Nephropidae; genus Homarus; species Homarus americanus. Next base: position 2,608,880 of record NW_024731965.1, on the reverse strand, counting down.
TATACGTGTAACTTTGTAGATAATTTCAGTTCCCTACAGCTGAAGACACGGGTATGGAGTCTGCCAAAGGCTTGAGATGCATATCTAATCCGATGCTGAATCTCTTCATCGATGTCCGTGGTGGTGGACAGGTGGGAGCCGAGATACTGAAAGTGGGCAACATTAGAGAGGGTAGTACCGTTAAGCTGGATGGATGGTGGAGGTGTGGCTCAACCAGGGGCAGGCTGAAAGAGAATTCGAGTCTTACGTGCATTCACCTCAAGGTCGAAGTGTGCATACTGGTCTGCGTAGGTGTTCAGGATCTCTTGTTGGTCGCGTTCAGTGTGAGCGACAAGGATGAGGTCGTCTGCATACTGAAGTTCAGTAATGGAAGACGCCGACACCTTTGTTCCTGCCTGGAGTCGTCTTATGTTGAAAAGACCCTTCATCCGGTACTAGATGTCCACCCTGCCGGCTAAACTGGCACTGGCATGAGTAAGGAAGGCAGCCAAGAAAATGGAAGAGTTGGTGCCAGTACACACCCTTGTTTTACCCATGTTTGGATGGGGAAGAACTCAGACTGCGTACCATTGTGCAGGACACTGTCGTTCATGCCATCGTGGAGTTGTCACGCAATGCCAATGAATTTTGGTGGGCAGCCAAAACGGCTGAGGGTCCGCCAGAGGGCTTCCTGTTGACTGCGTCGAAGGCCGGTTAGGTCGATGAAAGCCATGTACAGGTCACGACGCTGTTCTCTGCACTTTTCCTGTATCTGGCGGGCAGCAAAGATCATATCTGTGGTGCCACGTGATGGGCTGAAACTACTCTGAGATTCTGGGAGGAAGGATCGGCCTTAGGAAGAAGTCTGTTTAGGAGGACTCGGGCGATAATCTTGCCAGCTACGGAGAGCAGCGAGACCCCATGGTAGTTGCCACGGTCGGACCGGTCTCTCTTGTTCTTATAAATATTGACGACGGCACGCGTCTTTAAGAGCTTGGGGGATTTCCTCCTTTTTCCCATATATTCTCCAGGAGAGAGTGGAGACGGCTGGTAAGTAGAGGTCCTCCTGCTTTATACACCTCGGCTGGGATTCCATCAGGCCCTGAGGTTTTGTTATTTTTTCATCTGTTTGATGGCAGTAGCTACCTCATCCAGGGATGGAGGATAGCCGAGATGGGTCAGCTCTGGATGCTGAGGGACCTGCTGGGAAGTCAGGATTTCCACATCAGTGTTTCGGTTGAGCAGTGAATGGTAGTGCTCTTTCCAGTGCTGAAGGAGGCCTTCTTCGTCTTTAATTAGGGAGTTACAGATGGATGGACGGAGGAGGCTGTGCCATGAGTGATTGGCCCATAAAATGTTTTAGTGGAATTGAAAAATTCGCGCATCTTGTGTTGACCTGCAAGTTTATGCGTTTCACATGCTTTACTTTTATAACAGTGTTTCTCTAGTTTGCGAAGTTCGCGCTGGGCCTCCGCTTTCTTCTCTCGCGCGCGCACACACACACACACGTATATATATATATTAAAAGGGACTTGCTGCTATTTGTTGTTATATATTAAAGGGAACTTATATTTGAGTCTGGTATAGAGACGCCCCTTGAGATTTATCATGATATTGTCTTTAATATTACTGAACATATATCTTATTTTGTGTATTAAAGGTTGTGTGTGGTGTTTGGCTGTGTATGTGTTTGTTGAGGGCGGGTGTTCACATGTGTGTGTTTATGTCTGTGTGTATTCAGGGCGGGTGTTCACATGTGTGTTTTGCCATGACTTTTCGAAATCTATTTAGCATGTGTCTTATATTATGATAATGTTGTCTTTATATTAAACCTGAGGATGTGGTGGTGGAGGGTAGAGTGGGCGGTGATGTGGGTGGAGGGCAGAGTGGGTGGAGGGTAGAGTGGGCGGTGATGTGGTGGTGGAGGGCAGAGTGGGTGGAGGTAGAGGCGGTGATGTGGAGGGCAGAGGGGGAGGGTAGAGTGGGCGGTGATGTGGGTGGAGGGCAGAGGGTGGGAGGTAGAGGGCGGTGATGTGGGTGAGGCAGAGGGTGAGGTAGAGTGGGCGGTGATGTGGTGGTGGGAGGGCACTGTGGGTGGAGGGTAGAGTGGGCGGATGTGGTGGAGGGCAGAGGGGTGGGAGGGGGAGGCGATGTGGTGGTGGAGGGCACTGGGTGGGAGGGTAGAGGGCAGGAGGTGGGTGGAGGGCAGAGGGGTGGAGGGTGGGTGGGCGGTGATGTGGGGAGGGGCAGAGGGGTGGAGGGTAGAGTGGGCGGTGAGTGGTGGAGGGCACTGTGGGTGGAGGGGAGAGGGCGGTGATGTGGGTGGAGGGTAGGTGGAGATGTGGGTGGAGGGCACTTGGGTGGAGGCAGAGTGGGTGTATGTGGGTGGAGGGTAGAGGGTGGTGATGTGGGTGGAGGGCAGAGGTGGAAGGTAGAGTGGGTGGTGATGTGGGTGGATGTAGGTGGTGGTGGTGAAGTGGGGGAGGGGTGGGTAACGGCTTTGACAACATCCGGCTTCTCTCTCTCGTCGTATTCTCACTACATTTTTCCGTGTCATCTTCTGTTATTGACCACTACTTGTTCTCTCCCTCACTCCACCCCTCCCTCACACCCTCCTCCTCCCTCACCCTCACCCACCTCCTCCTCACCTCCTCACCCACCTCCTCACCTACTCCTCCTCACCTCCTCACCCTCCTCACCCCTCCTCCCTCCTCACTCACTCCCTCCCTCCCACCCCCCACCTCCTCACCCCCTCCCCCCCTCTTCCACCCCACCTCCCTCACCCCCTCCCCAACACAGCCACCAAGTCGCCACCACAACGACCGCCCACCACCGTCGTCGCCACCATCAGGTCCCCTTCTGCTGCAGTGTGTAGGATCACAACCACCGACTGGCCCCACACCTCACCCCCACACCTCACCCCCCCCACACTCCCCCACACCTCACCCCACCTCACCCCCACACCTTACCCACACACACCTCCACACCACCAAGATTATTTAACCACGACTACTGCAATTCCAATGACCTAGAACCACAATTGGGATCAACACAACCCGTCTACCACTACCAGCAACCCGTCTACCACTACCACAACCCGTCTACCACTACCACAACCCGTCTACCACTACCACAACCCGTCTACCACCACCACAACCCGTCTACCACTACCACCACCACTACCCGTCTACCACCACCACAACTCGTCTACCACCACAACCCGTGTCCACCACTCACAATCTACCACTACCACAACCCTGCTACCACCACCACAACCCGTCTACCACCAACAATCCGTCTACCACAACCACAATATACATTACAACGTTGTTTGTAGGTGTTAGCGGTCGTGTGGTGACGAGAATGCGAGTGTGAGCCAGCGAGGATCTCTCTCTCTCTCTCCCCCTTCCCTCAGCCCTTCCTCAGCCAGGCCCTTCTCCCAGCCCTTCCTCCCTTCCCTCAGCCACGGCCCCTTCTCCCAGCCCTTCCTCCCCTTCTCAGCCACGGCCCTCCCCCACAGCCCATCCTCCTCCCCCACAGCCCCTCCTCCCCTCCACAGCCCCTCCTCCCCCCATATTCCTCCGCGCCAGAACCATATTGAGGGGGCTTTGACGTCTCAGGTCACGTGACTGTTTATGGACGGAGCTGCCGTGACATACCTTTGTAACACGACCTCTTGTGTACACATGGTTAGTAGCGTCAGAGGCGGCCTGTTTTGTGTTCCTGTTGTCACGTGTCTTGTCTCCTGTCAAGCCTGTTGTCACGTGTCTTGTGTCCCTGTCAAGCCTGTTGTCACGTGTCTTGTGTCCCTGTCAGGCCTGTTGTCACGCGTCTTGTGTCCCTGTCAAGCCTGTTGTCACGTGTCTTGTGTCCCTGTCAGGCCTGTTGTCACGTGTCTTGTGTCCCTGTCAGGCCTGTTGTCACGTGTCTTGTCTCCCTTGTCAAGCCTGTTGTCACGTGTCTTGTGTCCCTGTCAAGCCTGTTGTCACGTGTCTTGTGTCCCTGTCAGGCCTGTTGTCACGTCTTGTGTCCCTGCTGGCCTGTTGTCACGTGTCTTGTGTCCCTGTCAAGCCTGTTGTCACGTGTCTTGTGTCCCTGTCAGCCTGTTGTCACGTGTCTTGTGTCCCTGTCAGCCTGTTGTCACGTGTCTGTGTCCCTGTCAGGCCTGTTGTCACGTGTCTTGTGTCCCTGTCGCCTGTTGTCACGTGTCTTGTGTCCCTGTCAAGCCTGTTGTCACGTGTCTTGTGTCCCTGTCAAGCCTGTTGTCACGTGTCTTGTGTCCCTGTCAGGCCTGTTGTCACGTGTCTTTGTCCCTGTCGCCTGTTGTCACGTTCTTGTGTCCCTGTCAAGCCTGTTGTCACGTGTCTTGTGTCCCTGTCAAGCCTGTTGTCACGTGTCTTGTGTCCCTGTCAAGCCTGTTGTCACGTGTCTTGTGTCCTGTCAGGCCTGTTGTCACGTGTCTTGTGTCCCTTGTCAAGCCTGTTGTCACGTGTCTTGTCTCCTGTCAAGTTAGGTTATTTATGTTAGGTGAGGAACATAAGAAAATAAGGAGTCTACAAAGGCCGTGGTCTGTGCATGGCAGCTCCTGTCGAGAGTTACTACCACTCTCTATCATCCATGAATCTATCCAGCCTCCTTTTAAAACTTTCCAGCGTTCCAGCACTTACTACAAAGTTGTTGCTTGTTCCACTCGTCCACCACCCTATTTGTGTACCAGTTTCTTCCTATCTCCTCCTAAACCTAAACTTATCCAACTTAAATCCGTTGTCTGAGTCCTATCCTGCTCAGATATTATAAGAACTTTATCTATATCCCTTATTGATTCCTTTCACCCACTTAATATTTCTATCATATCTCCCCGCACTTCGTCTTCTAGGAATGCAAGTTTAGTTTCTTTAACCTACCCTGATATGGAAGGTTTCTATGTCTCGAATCATTTTCGTCATTCTTCGCTGCACCGACTCTAGTGAATTTATATCCATTCTATAATAAGGGCACCAAAACTGAACCGCATAATCGAGGTACGCCTGACTAGCGCAAGATATAGTTGCAATAAGACCTCTGCACTCTTATTACTACACTTCTAGATATAAACCCAATACTCTGTTTGCCTTATTTCGAACATTAACGCACTGTTTCTAGGCCGTAGGTCCGGGCTTACAAGTACCCCGTGGTCTCTTTCACAAGTCGACTTCTCAGGTTGATGTTGTTAAGGCTGTATACATTGACAGTATTTGTTCTCAATATTAAGTACGCTGCACTTGCTGGTGTTGAATTTCATTTGCCATTTTTCAGACCACTCCTGCAGTTTATCTAACTCCTCCTGTAGTGCATTTGCATCCTCCCTGAATTAATCTGCCGCCCTATTTTGGTGTCATCCGCAAACTTGCTTATGTCACTGCTGATCCCAGTATCTAGATCGTTTATGTAGATTATGAACAAGAGTGGGCATACTGACCCCTGGGGAACCCCACTGGTTACACGGCCCCACTCAGATTTAACACCATCTACGCTGACCCTCTGCGTTCTATGGTAGATGCATTTTATCCAATTTAAAACTTCTCGATACCATGAGCCTTAACTTTTCAGAAGCCTCTGATGCGGTACTCTGTCAAACGCTTGCTAAAGTCTAAGTAAATAACATCGTAATTTTCGTCATTATCTACTACCTCGAAGACTTTCCTAAGAAACGTTAGCAGATTTGTTAGACAAGATTTTCCCTTTGTAAACCCATGTTGAGAGTCGTAGATTAATTTCTTTTCAAGATCGATATTATTTGCTATAATTGATTCAAGAAATTTCCCCACTACTGACGTCAAACTGATCGGCCGGTAATTTGACGCTGATGCTCTTCTCCCTTTAATATGGGTACTACATTTGTCTGTTTCACTAAGTCTGCCACAACTCCGTGTCTCATGATTTGTGAAGTTTGCGGTGAGGTTAGGGTTAGGTTAGGTTAGGTTAGGTTAGGTTAGGTTAGTGGAGGTTAGGTGACACGTGAACTCTTCTCCAGCACCCAGGCACCACAACTAATTAATAGGTTAAATTACCTTGTATCGTCCATACTAACAACTGCTCATCTACCTGGAGAGTTCCGCCTTAACTTACCCTTGATCTCTCGTGTGGTGGTGAGGGAACAAGTGTACTGTTGTGTCTATAATGTGGATTTATTTATAGTTGTGTGTGTGTGTGTGTGTGTGTGTGTGTGTGTGTGTGTGTGTGACTGGCCTTGTGTTGTGGTGCTGACCTTGAGGGTGGTAGTGGCCGAGGAGGACGGTGACAGCCTCGCCTCCTACACACAGGTACCGCCTCTTCTTACTCCCTCCTCCCTTACTCCTCCTCCTGCTGCTGCTGCTGCTGGCTGCTGTTGTTGTCAGTTCTTACTGTCACTGTTGTAGTGTGTGTCGCAGCTGTTGTTTGTTATTGTTGTCTGTACTGCAGCTGTTGTTGTTGTCTGTACTGCAGCTGTTGTTGTTGTCTGTACTGCAGCTGTTGTTGTTGTTGTTATACCTGTTGTGCTTATATAGCCACAGCTGCTGCTCCCACCTGATAGTGGTTGTGAGGTTGTGGTTGGTGTTGTGGTGATGGCGAGGATGGTTATTGTGGTGGTGAGGGTGGCCTGCTGCTGTCACCCTCACCACCCTGTCACCCTCACCACCCTGTCACCCACCACCTGTCACCCCACCACCCTGTCACCCCCCACCACCCTGTCCCCCACCACCCTGTCACCCCACCACCTGTCAACCTGTCACCCCACCACCTGTCCCCCACCACCTGTCACCCCACCACCTGTCACCCCTCACCACTGTCACCCCCTCACCACGTGTCACCCCTCACCACGTGTCACCCCTCCACCCTGTCATCCCCACCACCCCTGTCACCCCACCACCCCTGTCACCCCCACCACCCTGTCACCCCCACCACCCTGTCCCCCACCACCCTGTCACCCACCACCTGTCACCCCCACCACCCTGTCACCCCACCACCCTGTCACCCCTACCTGTCACCCCCACCACCTGTCACCCCCCCACCTGTCACCCCCCACCACCTGTTCCCCCAACACCTCCCCCCACCCACCCATCTGTCCCGTCAAGAAACATTTATGTAAACAAACTTTTTCTCGTCGGTACTAAATTTTTTACGAATATATATATATGTGTGTGTGTGTGTGTGTGTGTGTGTGTGTGTGTGTGTGTGTGTGTGTGTGTGTGTGTGTGTGTGTGTGTGTGTGTGACGGCAGCGCGCAGTGAGGAGGGTGGAGCTAAGCTCAGCAGTCTGAGACCACCAGGAGGGTGAGTGACCGAGCGGCCACCACTGAGGAAGCCACACGCACCCTTACTCACACACACACACACCACCCCACCCCACTACCCACCCACTCTTTGTGTATGTGTGTGTAAGTACATTGTGTGTGTGTGCGCGACCTGTGATGTAATGGACAGCATGTTCGCCTCGCAAGCGAGCGGACCAGGGTTCTATCCCCAGGCAGGGTGAAACTATGGGCAAGTTTCTTGACGCCATTTGCCTCTGTCTACCCAGCAGGAATTGGGGACCTGGATGTTAATCGATTTGCGGATCGTGTTCCGGGGTAATGGTTAGCCAGTGCAGTTGGCGAGTTGTCCGGTCTTCTCGGACTATTCTATGGCATTGGGTTATGCAACTCGTTAACTTAGGGTGTGGTTGTTGTGTTGGTGACAGCTTCTACACCTTAAGCACTGGGTCATGCAGCTCGTTAACTCAGGGTGTGGTTGTTGTGTTGTTGACAGCTTCTACACCTTAAACACTGGGTCAT
>NW_024731965.1:2588609-2598609 GCF_018991925.1 Homarus americanus | reverse complement strand
CGGGACTAGACATATAGCACTACATTGGATCACTCTTCTGTACCCTGTTAAAATCACCTCGCCTCATTTAACATTACCAGACACTCTCTCACTCTCTCCTTGTATATTATGGTCAGTAATACTTCGACAGAGTCCTCCACGAAAGACTAATACAAAAAGTAGAAGCTCATGGCATTGGAAGTCACTCCAAAATGGATTAGGGTGTGGTTACAGGACAGGAAACAGTGAGTAACCGTTAACGGCACTAAATCCGATTGGAGTAACGTCACTAGTGGAGTACCTCAAGGCTCACTACTTGGACCATTATTATTTATTACTTACATAAACGACATAGATATGGGCGTAGACAGCAACATAAGCAATTTGCTGATGACATTAAAATTGGGCGTGTAATTAAATCTGACGAGGACTCCACAAAACTACAGGAAGATTTAAAAAAAAAAATTCGAATTGTCTGAAAAATGGCCGATGAAATTTAATGTGGACAAATGTAAAGTATTTAGTCTCGGAGATGTAAACAGGGAAACCAGATATCAGATGAACAACGATGTTATAGAGAAACCAGACAGTGAGAGAGATTCAGGAGTAATGATAAGTAGGAATCTTAAACCAAGTCAACAATGTGTATTTGTTTGAAACAAGGCTAATAAAGTACTTGGGTTTATACAAAGGAGTGTTAGTTACAAGACGAGCGAGGTCATCCTAAAACTATATCTCGCGCTTGTGAGACCTCACTTGGATTAAGCAGTTCAGTTCTGGTCACCGTATTAGAGAATGGATATAGAATCCCTAGAAAGAATTCAGAGGAGAATGACAAGACTAATCCCGGGCATTAGGAACCTTGAGTATAGAGACAGGTTAAAGCATCTTAATTTGCACTCCCTCGAGAGACGTAGAGCGAGGGGCGACCTGATAGAGGTGTATAAATGGAAGTCAGGGCTAAACAAAGGTGACATAACAATGGTACTCAAACTATCCAACCAGGAGCGAACTGGTAACAATGGTTTTAAATTAGACAAATTTAGATTTAGGCTCGAAATAGGTAAACACTGGTTTGGCAATAGAGTAGTGGATGAGTGGAACAAGTTACCAAACATCATCATTAACTCTAACACGCTGGATAGCTTCACACAAAGGTTGGATGGATATATGAGCGATAGGGGTTGGGTGTAAACGGGGCCCCCTGCCTAGTATGGGCCAATAGTTACTGTTTCCTCCAGTCTTATGTTCTCATACTGTTTTATTATGGTCAAGAATGCTGTATTTTAGATGTATTCCTGTATGTTTATGTATTTTGGTCATTACTGTATTTTTTAGAAGTGTTGTATTTTCGTAATGAGTTTGACTGTTGTATTAATTATTGTGTTTTGTTTACAGGTGAGGGTGTGTTGGTGACTACAGGCAGGTGAGGGTGTGTTGGTGACTACAGGCAGGTGAGGGTGTGTTGGTGACTACAGGCAGGTGAGGGTGTGTTGGTGACTACAGGCAGGTGAGGGTGTGTTGGTGACTACAGGCAGGTGAGGGTGTGTTGGTGACTGGTGACTACAGGCAGGTGAGGTGTGTTGGTGACTACAGGCAGGTGAGGGTGTGTTGGTGACTACAGGCAGGTGAGGGTGTGTTGGTGACTACAGGCAGGTGAGGTGTGTTGGTGACTACAGGCAGGTGAGGGTGTTGGTGACTGGTGACTACAGGCAGGTGAGTGTGTTGGTGACTACAGGTGAGGTGTGTTGGTGACTACAGGCAGGTGAGGTGTGTGGTGACTACAGGCAGGTGAGGGTGTGCTAGATAGGCAGGTGAGGGTGTGTTGGTGACTACAGGCAGGGGTGAGGGTGTGCTGGTGACTACAGGCAGGTGAGGGTGTGTTGGTGACTACAGGCAGGTGAGGGTGTGTTGGTGACTACAGGCAGGTGAGGGTGTGTTGGTGACTACAGGCAGGTGAGGTGTGTTGGTGAGGCAGGTGAGTGTGTGTGGTGACTACAGGCAGGTGAGGGTGACTACAGGCAGGTGAGGTGTGTTGCTACAGGCAGGTGAGGTGTGTTGGTGACTACAGGCAGGTGAGGTGTGTTGGTGACTACAGGCAGGTGGGGTGTGTTGGTGACTACAGGCAGGTGAGGACTACAGGCAGGTGGTGCAAGGTGAGGGTGTGTTACAGGCAGGTGAGGGTGTGTTGGTGACTACAGGCAGGTGAGGTGTGTTGGTGACTACAGGCAGCAGGTGTGTTGGTGACTACAGGCAGGAGGGGTGTGTTGGTGACTACAGGCAGGTGAGGGTGTGTCAGTGACTACAGGCAGGTGAGGTGTGTTGGTGACTACAGGCAGGTGAGGGTGTGTTGGTGACTACAGGCAGGTGAGGGTGTGTTGGTGACTACAGGCAGGTGAGGGGTGTGTTGGTGACTACAGGCAGGTGAGGGTGTGTTGGTGACTACAGGCAGGTGGGGGTGTGTTGGTGACTACAGGCAGGTGAGGGTGTGTTGGTGACTACAGGCAGGTGAGGGTGTGTTGGTGACTACAGGCAGGTGTGGGGTGTGTTGGTGACTACAGGCAGGTGAGGGTGTGTTGGTGACTGACACAGGCAGGTGAGGGGTGTGTGGCTGGAGCAGGCAGGTGAGGGGTGTGTTGGTGACTACAGGCAGGTGAGGTGTGTTGGTGACTACAGGCAGGTGAGGTGTGTTGGTGACTACAGGCAGGTGAGGTGTGTTGGTGACTACAGGCAGGTGAGGTGTGTTGGTGACTACAGGCAGGTGAGGGTGTGTTATGACTACAGGCAGGTGAGGGTGTGTGTTGGTGACTACAGGCAGGTGAGTGTGTTGGTGACTGGGCAGGTGAGGGTGTGTTGGTGGACTACAGGCAGGTGAGGGTGTGTTGGTGACTACAGGCAGGTGAGGGGGTGTTGGTGACTACAGGCAGGTGAGGGTGTGTTGGTGACTACAGGCAGGTGAGGTGTGTTGGTGACTACAGGCAGGTGAGGGTGTGTTGGTGACTACAGGCAGGTGAGGTGTGTTGGTGACTACAGGCAGGTGAGGGTGTGTTGGTGACTACAGGCAGGTGAGGTGTGTTGGTGACTACAGGCAGGTGAGGTGTGTTGGTGACTACAGGCAGGTGAGGTGTGTTGGTGACTACAGGCAGGTGAGGTGTGTTGGCTACAGGGGTGGGTGTGTTGGTGACTACAGGCAGGTGAGGGTGTGTCTGCGTCTTCACTGGTCTAACAACAAGAAATTAATAACATAAATAACAATAAAAATAACATTAATAACAGCAACAGGCAAAAATTACAACAAAATTATGACCCCCCAAAAAATAACAACACAAACAATAACAAATAACAACAAATATAACATTAATAACAGCAACAAGAAAAATAACATTACTGATAACAATAGCTATTATGAGGCACGTAACGGAGTATAACCAAGAGCTATTATGAGGGCACGTAAGGGAGTATAACCAAGAGCTATTATGAGGCACTGTGAAGTATAACCAAGAGCTATTATGAGGGCACGTAAGGTATAACCAAGAGCTATTATGAGGGCACGTAAGGAGTATAACCAGAGCTATATGAGGGCGTAAGGAGTATAACAATAGCTATTATGAGGCACGTAACGGAGTATAACCAAGAGCTATTATGAGGGCACGTAAGGGAGTATAACCAAGAGCTATTATGAGGGCACGTAAGGGAGTATAACCAAGAGCTATTATGAGGGCACGTAAGGGAGTATAACCAAGAGCTTTTATGAGGGCACGTAAGGGAGTATAACCAAGAGCTATTATGAGGGCACGTAACGGAGTATAACCAAGAGCTATTATGAGGGCACGTAAGGGAGTATAACCAAGAGCTATGCTGGTGAAGTGAACAGTGCAGGTGGAGTAGACAGTACAGGTGAAGTAGACAGTACAGGTGAAATAGACAGTACAGGTAACTGGTAGTAAAATTCACAAAGCAAAATCATTTTCAGTGTAGCAAAGTATTTCACCAGAGGAAGTGTGATCGTTTAGGTAATGAAACTGTTAGAATCGGAGCAGCCCATTAGAGTTATATGATGTTAACTGGTCTATTTGTATCTCGTAACACATTGTTCTCACAGACACACTGAAAACACCTTATGGTAAATACTATCTACAGAGTAACTGGCAACTGAGTAAGCCAGGGCTACCAACATCTGCTTTGACTCTTGGGTGTTTTCAGAATTCTTGGTCCGGTGGTTGGATGGTGGGTGGGATGGGGTTAACTTTGGTGCCGTTAATGTGTAAATGAGTCACTGTTGATAGTAAAGATGGTTGGAATACTGTATGAGGTCAGGTAACACAATCAGCCACTACACACGGGGTCTGAGGACATGTTATAGTGATCAGTACTGTACGGGGTCGTTTGGAATGCCTGCTGTTGTGTGGAACAGCAATTCGCGGACGAGGGATCTCAGGTGGGAGCAGATGACGGTGTGAGAGGGTCAGTATATTGAACGCCTCTTGATATGTGGAATAGGAAGGGGAGAGAATAATCTTGCATTCACTCTTTTGCACTTTTTCTAGGTGTTTACGTTGTGTGGCATTTAGGGAGGAAGACCAGGTAGGGGAGGCATAGGTGAGCTTGGGAAGTATGGATGTTGAGTAAACACTGAGGAGCTCGGGGGCAGGAACTACGAGGGACTTGAGCCGGCGGAGAAGGTGGTGACGACGAGGAGCTTAGTGGAGTCTACATCCTGGAGTGTGTTGGGGCCTAGAGTAATGGAAGGGGGTGGGACAACGTCGGAGGAGAGGTTGATGTGCATAACCATGGTCTTGGTATGGTTGATGGTGACGTGGTTGTTGGTGGCCCAGTTTTGGAGACTGTTCAATAAATCCTGGAGGGCGGTATAGTCGGGAGCCGAGTTGTTGACACTGATCCCAATGGTGGAGTCGTTGTGTGTGTGGGGGGGCGAAAATAATTTGACAGGGTTTATTTCCGGGTTCAGAATGTTGTCTTGAAGCCACAGTTAACCACCCCCTCCCCAATCCTGAACCTCCGGGCTATTAACTCCCCGAATCCCTGACCTGCCTTCCTGTCTTTACCTCCCCGCTACTTGACAGTTACTCCATCTTCACAACCACACCCCCAACTTTATCTGTGTAACCCTTTTTAAGTGTGTGTGTGTGTGTGTGTGTGTGTGTCATACCAGCAGGCAGAACAGGTGGGGGGGAGGTTGTATGTACAGTATTATGAATGACTAAATCATTCTATTTGTTTTATACGATACACCTTTTATGGCGGAGATGATAATTGATTACTTACTTTTTATGTGAACAGGTGTGGTGAGCAGGTGTGTAGTGGCTAAGGTGGTATTATTATTATTATTATTATTATTATTATTATTATTATTATTATTGGTAGTAGTAGTTGTTGATGTATTGGGCCAATCACCTCATGATTTGTGAGGAGCTTTCCACTGTGCCCCTCTCACCCTCTCTTCTCCCTCTCCACTTGAAGGTCACATTGTCAAGAAGAATTGGTGTGGTATAGAGAGGTTGTGGAGGGCAAGATATCCTGTTGACGGCTGCCTGTAGGAACAAGTGTTGGAGGATGGGAACAAGTGTTGGAGGATGGGAACAAGTGTTGGAGGATGGGAACAAGTGTTGGAGGATGGGAACAAGTGTTGGAGGATGAGAACAAGTGTTGGAGGATGGGAACAAGTGTTGGAGGATGGGAACAAGTGTTGGAGGATGGGAACAAGTGTTGGAGGATGGGAACAAGTGTTGGAGGACGGGAACAAGTGTTGGAGGATGGGAACAAGTGTTGGAGGATGGGAACAAGTGTTGGAGGATGGGAACAAGTGTTGGAGGATGGGAACAAGTGTTGGAGGATGGAACAAGTGTTGGAGGACGGGAACAAGTGTTGGAGGATGGGAACAAGTGTTGGAGGATGGGAACAAGTGTTGGAGGATGGGAACAAGTGTTGGAGGATGGAACAAGTGTTGGAGGATGGGAACAAGTGTTGGAGGACGGGACAAGTGTTGGAGGATGGGAACAAGTGTTGGAGGATGGGAACAAGTGTTGGAGGATGGGAACAAGTGTTGGAGGATGGGGAACAAGTGTTGGAGGATGGGAACAAGTGTTGGAGGATGGGAACAAGTGTTGGGATGGGAACAAGTGTTGGAGGATGGGAACAAGTGTTGGAGGATTGGAACAAGTGTTGGAGGATGGGAACAAGTGTTGGAGGATGGGGAACAAGTGTTGGAGGATGGGAACAAGTGTTGGAGGATGGGAACAAGTGTTGGAGGATGGGAACAAGTGTTGGAGGATGGGAACAAGTGTTGGAGGATTGGAACAAGTGTTGGAGGATGGAACAAGTGTTGGAGGATGGGAAAGAATTTGGAGGATGGGAACAAGTGTTGGAGGATGGGACAAGTGTTGGAGGATGGGAACAAGTGTTGGAGGATGGGAACAGTGTTGGAGGATGGGAACAAGTGTTGAGAATGGGAACAAGGTGTTGGAGGATGGGAACAAGTGTTGGAGGATGGGAACAAGTGTTGGAGGATGGGAACAAGTGTTGGAGGATGGGAACAAGTGTTGGAGAGTTGGAACAAGTGTTGGAGGATGGGAACAAGTGTTGGAGTTCTGGTAGACAAATAAAATCCTGAGAATGAGACAAGTTATCAAGTCTTAGCAGCCAGACGTCCTCCTCCAGGCCAGAGATGACGTCCTCCTTGAAAATAATCAGTGTGGGCAGGGAGGTACAGGTGTGGCAGAAGGTCAGGTGTGGCAGGGGAAGGTCCAGGTGTGGCAGGGGAAGGTACACGTGTGGAGAGGAAGGTCAGGTGTGGCAGGGGGAAGGTCCAGGTGTGGGGGGAAGGTCCAGGTGTGGCAGGGGAAGGTCAGGTGTGGCAGGGGAAGGTCAGGTGTGGGGAAGGTACACGTGTGTGAGGAAGGTCCAGGTGTGGCAGAGGGGAAGGTCTAGGTGTGTGGCAGAGGGAAGGTCCAGGTGTGGCAGGGGAAGGTCCAGGTGTGGCAGGGGAAGGTTCAGGTGTGGCAGGGGGAAGGTACAGGTGTGGCAGGGAGGCATATTGACACGTGGAGATAATTTGTTATAATTTCCCTAATTATTTATATGATTCACGGGCTGAATGAAATTAATGTGCTAACAACTAACTAACCTAACAGGAATTTATGGGTGTACAGGGAGAGTTTATAGTACAGGGGAGGATTTATGGGTGTGCAGGGAGGATTTATGAGTACAGGGAGGATTTATGGGTGTACAGGGAGGATTTATGAGTGTACAGGGAGGATTTATATGTGTAGGGAGGATTTATGAGTGTGCAGGAGGATTTATAGTACAGGGGAGGATTTATGAGGTGTGTACAGGGAGGATGGTGGGGAGGATTTATGAGTGTGTACAGGGGAGGATTTATGAGTGTACAGGAGGTTATGAGGTGTACAGGGAGGATTTATGAGTGTACAGGGAGGTTTATGAGTGTACAGGGGAGGATTTATGAGTGTACAGGAGGTTGTTAGTTACAGGGAGGATTTATGGTGTACAGGGAGGATTTATGAGTGTACAGGGGATTTATGGTGTACAGGGAGGATTTATGAGTGTACAGGGAGGATTTATGAGTGTACAGGGAGGATTTATGAGTGTACAGGAGGATTTATAGGGTGTACAGGAGGATTTATGAGTGTACAGGGAGGATTTATGGTACAGGAGGTTGGTGCGGGGAGTTTATGAGTGTACAGGGAGGATTTATGAGTGCAGGGAGGATTATGAGTGCAGGAGGATTTATGGTGTACAGGGATTTATGAGTGTACAGGAGGATTTATGAGTGTGGGGAGGATTTGTGAGTACAGGGAGGATTTATGAGTGTACAGGAGGATTTATGAGTGTACAGTTTATGAAGTACAGGGAGGATTTATGGGTGCACAGGAAGGATTTATGGGTGCACAGGAAGGATTTATGAGTGTACAGGTTGTTGTGGTGTTAAGGATGATGGCGGTTCTTACAGTAATGGGAGGGAGCGACTTAACTGCCTCTCTGGTTGTTAACTGTGTGTGTGTGAGGTGTGGTGAGAGGTTAGGTGAGGTGAAGTTAGGTGAGGTTAGGTTAGGTGAGGTGAAGTTAGGTGAGGTTAGGTTAGGTGAGGTGGTAGGTGAGGTGAAGTTAGGTGAGGTTAGGTTAGGTGAGGTGAAGTTAGGTGAGGTTAGGTTAGGTTGGGTGGTGAGGTGAGGGTTAGGTGAGGTGAAGTTAGGTGAGGTTAGGTTAATTGTGCAGGTGTTTGTAGGGAGTTAAGATAATGTTTGTGAGAAGGAAGGAGGAGGTGGGGGTACTCCTCACCGTGATTGCAGGTAACCAGAGTTATTTTCTCATGTGGTTGAGTAAAGGTCACGGTCGTTATTCATTTGGATGGTGGGGCAGGACCCGGGGGCGGCGCTTACGGAGGGCTGCAGTGCCTACTTGAGTCGAGGTGGGATTAGGTTAGGTTAGGTTAGGTTTGGTTATGGTTGGTTAGGTTAGGTTGGTTAGGTTGGGTTGGTTATGGTTGGTTTGGTTTGGTTAGGTTATGGTTGGTTTGGTTTGGTTTAGGTTAGGTTGGTTATGGTTGGTTTGGTTAGGTTGTGGGGTTGGTTATGGTTGGTTATGGGTTGGTTGGTTGGTTTATGTTTGGTTTGGTTAGGTTAGGTTGGTTATGGTTGGTTGGTTAGGTTTGGTTAGGTTGGGTTGGTTATGTTTGGTTTGGTTGGGTTGGTTATGGTTGGTTATGGTTGGTTGGTTATGTTTGGTTTGGTTAGGTTAGGTTGGTTATGGTTGGTTATGGTTGGTTGGTTGGGTTTGGTTTGGTTGGGTTAGGTTGGTTATGGTTGGTTTGGTTAGGTTGGTTACGGTTGGTTAGGTTAGGTTAGGTTGGTTATGGTTGGTTATGGTTGGTTGGTTAGGTTTGGGGTTGGTTGGTTTATGGTTGGTTTGGTTGTATTCAGATTACATTACGTTACGCTGTGCTGCTTGGGTTACATTAGGTTAGGTTATGGTCCGCTTGTTGTTATGTACAGCGGGGTGGGACAGGTTGTTAAGAACATAAGAAAATAAGGAGTCTGCAATAGGCCGGTTGGCCTGTGCATGGCAGCTCCTGTCGAGAGTTACTACCACTCTCTATCATCCATGAATCTATCTAGCCTCCTTTAAACTTTCCAGCGTTCCAGCACTTACTACAAAGTTGCTAAGCTTGTTCCACTCGTCCACCACCCTATTTGTGAACAGTTCCTTCCTATCTCCTTCTAAACCTAAACTTATCCAACTTAAATCCGTTGTTCCGAGTCCTATCCTGCTCGGATATTATAAGAACTTTATCTATATCCCCTTATTGATTCCTTTCACCCACTTAGATACTTCTATCATATCTCCCCGGAATAATTTTCGTCATTCTTCGCTGCACCGACTCCAGTGAATTGATATCCATTCTATAATAAGGGCACCAGAACTGAACCGCATAATCGAGGTGCGGCCTGACTAGCGCAAGGTATAGTTGCAATAAGACCTCTGCACTCTTATTACTTACACTTCTAGATATAAAACCCAATACTCTGTTTGCCTTATGAACATTAACGCACTGTTTTCTAGGCCGTAGGTCCGGGCTTACAAGTACCCCTAAGTCTCTTTCACAAGTCGACTTCTCTAGGTTGATGTTGTTAAGGCTGTATACATTGACAGTAGGGCAGGAGAGTACAACTACCGTGGGTGTACTAAATTGTGAAGTGTGTGTGTGCGGTGTAATGAACAGCATACTCGCGTCACAAGCAGGCGGACCCTGGTTCGATCCCCGGGCAGGGTGAAACTATGGGCAAGTTTCTTGACGCCATTTGCCTCTGTCTACTCAGCAGTAATTAGGGACCTGGATGTTAATCGATTTGCGAATCGTGTTCCGGTGTAATGGTTAGCCAGTGCAGTTGGCGAGTTGTCCGGTCTTCTCGGACTATTCCTTGACGCTGGGTCATGCAGCTCGTTAACTCAGGGTGTGGTTGTTGTGTTGGCGACAGCTTCTACA
>NW_024731965.1:2566109-2586109 GCF_018991925.1 Homarus americanus | reverse complement strand
TAACAAATGTAGTATATACCACAGAGCCACGCGACCAACCTCCGGCCGACCGCATACCAACCCTCGGGCTGAGCCACGCATACAGCCCTCCGGGCCTGGCGCCATACCAACCCTCCCAGGCTGGCGGCGGCCACCCGGGCGGCATACCAGCCTCCCAGGCCACAGGCGACGCATACCCACCCTCCCGGGCCGCATAACCATACGTACCAACCCTCGCCTGAGCCACTACCAACCCTCCCAGGACACAGCCACGCCTTGGCTCCCGCGCGATACCAACCTCCCAGGACACAGCCACGCATCCCCTCCCAGGCCACAGCCATCACCCTCTGGAGCCATCGCATACCAACCCTCCCAGGACACAGCCACATACCAGCCCTCCCAGGCCACAGAGCCACATCCCCCTCCGGTCGTCTTTCCATGCCATACCTCCTCCCAGGCCACAGGCGCTACCACCCTCCCGGGCCAGGCGACGCATGCCAACCTCCCGGGCCCCACAGAGCCACGGATACCAACCCTCCCGGGCCTGGAGCCGAGAATACCAACCTCCCGGGCCGCCAACCATCATACCAACCTCCCGGGCCACAGAGCCACACATACCAACCCTCCCGGGCCACAGAGCCACATACCCAACCCTCCCGGGCCACAGAGCCACGCAACCAACCCTCCGGGACACAGAGCCACGAATACCAACCCTCCGGGCCGCAGAGCCACGAATACCAACCCTCCGGGCCACAGAGGCACGCGCCACCAACCCTCCCGGGCACAGAGCCACGCATACCACCCTCCCGGGCCACAGAGCCACGCATACCAACCCTCCCAGGCCACAGAGCCACACATACCAACCCTCCCGGCCACAGAGCCACGTGCCCCTCCCGGAACAGAGCCACGAATACCAACCCTCCCAGGCCACAGGCACACACCAACCCTCCCGGGACATGGGGCCACGCAACCAACCCTCCCGGGCCACAGGGCCACACACCAACCTCCAGGCGCAGAGCCACGCATACCAACCCTCCGGGACACAGAGCCACGCATCCAACCCTCCCGGGCCACAGAGCCACGAATACCAACCCTCGGGCACAGAGCCATGCACCTCCGGCCTCCAGGCAGAGCCATGAATACCAACCCTCCCGGGCACAGAGCCATGAATACCAACCCTCCCGGGCCGCAGAGCATGAATACCATCCTCCGGCCGCAGAGCCATGAATACCAACCCTCCCGGGCCGCAGAGCCATGAATACCAACCCTCCCGGGCCGCAGAGCCACGCATACCAACCCTCCTGGGCCACAGAGCCACGCATACCAACCCTCCCGGGCCACAGAGCCACGCATACCAACCCTCCTGGGCCACAGAGCCACGCATACCAACAACGATCAAGAAAAGCTAAAATAAATGCCCTGTGCCCGATTTAACTGAATAAACTTTTAATAACACTTTAATAACAACACCTCAAAGTGTCTATAACTTAAAAAGTCTTCAACAAAATTATTAATATAGTCAGTATTATTAAATTAACTAGTAGGAATGTATTAAAAATATCAAATCCAACGCGTCGCCAGAAGCATGTGAGCCATCATACAGTGTTGCAAGAGGGAGGTACTGCAGGGCGAGGAACTGTCACCTCTGTTATGGTGCTGGGACCCCGTCTATGGCGTCAACACCTGTCTCTCGTGGGTCTGTCTCTCTTTCTTCGTTCACGATTCTGTCTTCTTGTGGCGGTCTGTTATTTTCCCCTTTTGTGTGGGGGGAGGGCAAGAGAACAACTGCCAGTATTCTTGCTAACACCAACTGTAGGAGCATCGAGGCGACCATTATCCATGAACAACTATGCTGGACTGGCCATGTTACCCGCATGGACGACAGTAGACTGCCAAAGCCGCTACTTTACAGTCACCTAACGAATAGTAAACGTAACGCTGGCGGGCAACTGAAAAGGTCTAAGGATAGTCTTAAGACAAACCTGAAAAAGTGCCAAATGGACCCCCTCACCTGGGAGACTATTACTCCACACCGTAACGCTTGGAGGAGCACCACACAAGGTGTCAATACTTTCGAGTTAGCCCGACTGCATACCGAGGTAGACAAGCACCAACACCGGAAAGACGCTGCCGCCGCCCCTCCCGCACTAGTTGTAGCCCTCCACATGTGCAACATCTGTGATCGACTCTGCCGGTCCCGTATTGGCCTCTTTAGTCACCTCAGAACTTACCAACGAAGGTGACATCCTTAATAACTCGTATCATTGTATCATAGCTGGATGATCGTCATACTAGATTCCGAGTGACAGCAAAGTACAGTCGTAGTAGTGTGTGTGTGTGTGTGTGTAATGATGGGAAGATGTGTCGTGGTCTTCTGTCTGTATAAAGATGCCTCACATTATCAACCATCTAGCTAACTACCTCTTGTTCAGACAATGTTTATAAAGGAATTGTAATACAGAACAGTTCCTTATTATGTTCAAAGTAAGTGAGTTTGTTGTGGTTGGTGTAATAGATATATATAGTGTGTGTCGCCTCCCTGCCAGGTGACCTACACTTCCTTCACCTTCTCGACAGTTCTCGGTAACCAATAATTTATCCTTGTGACGGGAGGGCGTGAGTGGGGGGGGGACGCAAGGGCAGAAAACTCCTTAAGAAAAAATTTGACGTTACATTTCTCACTTTTCGTGGTCTTGGATACCTGAAACGACGTGTTAATTAAAAGCTCCACCTGGTGTGGTGTGTGTGTGTGTGTGTGTGTGTGTGTGTGTGTGTGTGTGTGTGTGTGTGTGTGTGTGTGTGTGTGTGTGTGTGTGTGTGTGTGTGTGTGTGTGTGTGTGTGTGGTGAAGAGGGGTGTAGGTGAGGGCTATGGGGTGTGGAGGTGACTCTGTCGTTCTACATCCCTCCACACACAAAGGCATCTTGGGGAGGAGGAGGAGGAGAGGGGGGAGCGGAGGAGTAGTAGAAGGAGGAGGAGTAGAAGGAGGAGGAGGCGGAGTAGAAGGAGGAGGAGTAGAAGGAAGAGGAGTAGAAGGAAGAGGAGTAGAAGGAAGAGGATGGTAATTGTGATAGTTATGTCATTAACTGGTGGTGGTTGATGGCTTGTGTACTGCCACCCCTCAGGGCACGGAACTACCTGCTGGGGACCACCACGACCACCACCACCACCGCTAGTCTCTTGGTCATTGCCACTCTCCAACAACCATTACACGTCGTCATCCTCACCAAACATTAAACAATTTCACAGGTTATCGTTCAGGGCTGGACAAAGATACACTCGTACATGGTCAAGGTGTTATACTGAGGTACTACATCACTACTACTACAGTGCTGTCACTTGGAATCTAGTATAACGATCATCCAGCTATGATACAATGATAAGAGTTATTAAGGATGTCACCTTCGTTGGTGAGCTCTGAGGTGACTAAAGAGGCCGATACGGGACCGCCAGGGTCGTCCACAGATGTTGCACATGTGGAGGGCTACAGCTAGTGCGGGAGGGGCGGTGGCAGCGTCTTTCTGGTGTTGGCACTTGTCTGCCTCGGTATGCAGTCGGGCTAACTTGAACGTATAGACACCTTCTCGTGTGGTGCTCATCCAAGTGTTACGGTGTGGAGTGATCGTCTCCCAGGTGAGGGAGTCGATTTGGCACTTATTCAGGTTTGTCTTAAGACTATCCTTATACCTCTTCAGTTGCCCGCCAGCGTTATGTTTACTATTCGTTAGGTGACTGTAAAATAGCTGCTTTGGCGGTCTACTGTTTTCCATGCGGGTAACATGGCCAGTCCAACGTAGTTGTTCATGGATAATGGTCGCCTCGATGCTTTTACAGTTGGTGTCGCACGAATACTGACATTCGTTTTCTTGTCTTCCCAGCGAACTCGGAGAATGGAACGTAGACTACGTTGGTGAAAGTTTTCAAGTGCCTTGAGGTGCCTCCTGTATGTGACCCATGTTTCGCTGCCATATAGCAGGGTGGAGAAGACAACTGCTCGATATACGTGTAACTTTGTAGATAATTTCAGCTCCCTACAGCTGAGGACATGGGTACGGAGTCTGCCAAAGGCTTGAGATGCACATCTCATCCAGTGTTGAATCTCTTCATCGATGTCTGTGGTGGTGGACAGGTGGGAGCCGAGATACTGAAAGTGGGAAACATTAGAGAGGGTAGTACCTTTAAGCTGGATGGATAGCGTCTTTAAGAGCTTGAGGGATTTCCTCCTTTTCCCGTATATTCTCCAGGAGAGAGTGGAGACGGCTGGTAAGCAGAGGTCCTCCTCCTTTATGCACCTTGGCTGGGATTCCATCAGACCCTGAGGCCTTATTTACCTCATCCAGGGATGGAGGATAGCTGAGGTGGGTCAGCTCTGGATGCTGAGGGACCTGCTGGGTAGTCAGGACATCCACATCAGTGTTTCGGTTGAACAGTGGTAGTGTTCTTTCCAGTGCTGAAGGATGCCTTCATCGTCTTTAATTAGGGAGTTACCGTCGGAGGAGCGGAGGGGGGCTGTGCCATGAGTGAATGGCCCATAGAATGTTTTAGTGGAATTGAAAATTTCACGCAACTTGTGTTGTTCTGCAAGTTTTTGCATTTTACATGCTTAATTTTTAAACCAGTCGCTCTCTAGTTTGCGAAGTTCATACTGGATCGCTGCTTTCTTCTTGTGGAAGGTATCAGCTTTGGTCCGAGACTGAGGGTTGTTCAGCCAGTCAGTTAAAGTAGCATGTTTAACATCGATGTCTACATTGATTTCCGGGTCATTTTTATCAAACCAGTCCTGGTGTATTCTTTCGACCTGGCCGAGGGTCTCTGCAGGTTTTTGTCATGACAGTGTCGAGAATATCTCATTCTTCACTGGGATTTGGGTTGTTTGTTGTTGGGTTGTTTATCAATCCATGTTCGAGCTGCTCTATGAAAGCATGTGCTGCTGCTGGATCCTCCGGACGCTAGTGTTAAAACCCCTTCTGAAGGCTTGTTGCCATGCATGGCACGGGTGGTGAGGACATCTCGGCGATCTCTGACAATGATGTAGTCAATGAGATGCCAGTGTTTGGATTGTGGGTGTTACCATGAACCCTTGAACTTGTCAGCCTGCCTAAACAAGGTATTGGTAATAGTGAGGTTGTGTGCAGCACACTTGCTGAGGAGTAGGCCGTTGGGATTACACTTGCCTAGTCCATTTCTCCCTGTGGTTCCCTGCCAAATGTCAGCATCTCTACCAACTCTGGCATTGAAGTCACCAAGGAGCACAGCCTTATCTTCTCTGGGGATAGAGGTTAGCACTCTGTCAAGGTCAGCATAAAAGGCCTCCTTGATGTCATCCTCTGCATCCAGTGTTGAGTCATATGCACTGATGAAGAAGGCATGACGTGATTGATTCAGTGAGACTCTGAGCGTCATAAGGCGCTCATTTGATCCCAACAGGCATTTCAGTTAGCCTGTGTCGGATGCATTGGCGGATGGCAAAGCCAACTCCACAAATGGGGTTTCTCTCCACAGCAGGCTTACCCTTCCAGAAGAAGGTACAGCCAGACCCCCAGTCTGTGAGTAGACCCTCATCTGTGAGCTGGGACTCCATAATGGCTGCTATGTCGATGTTATACCTAGCCAGCTCTTTTGCCACAAGGGTGGTTCTTCTTTCAGGACGCTCATTTGTGCCAGATATCCAGAAGGGTCCTGACATTCCATGCAGCGACCATAAGAGGTTGTATAGTTTGTTTTTGTTTGGATCTGTGATTTTGATTGTGTTTTCGACCGCATAAGGATGACCTTACTGGGTGCGGTTGCCCAGTCAGGTTGGATCTTTAGGCCACCTTTTCTAGACCCCTCCCCATGTGGGGTGAGCAGAGTGGCTCCTTGAAAGGGCTGCTCAGTCGCACAGACTGGACCGGATTGCACCACACTACACATCTTGTAGTCTGGAGGCTAATGACTCCTTTAAATTATACTTGTTTAGGTAGACCAGTTATTAATATTATTATTAATATTATTATTATTATTATTATATTATACAGTACTATATACAGTATATATTTTTTAATTATCATTATTGTTACTGGTATTACAGGTATTATTATTATTATTATTATTATTATTATTATTATTATTATTATTATTATTATTTTTATTACAACAACATTAATTTAAATACACTAAAGATATTTCATCTCAACATCTATCATTATCGCCCCCCACACACATTAACCCAAACCATTACTTATTTCAGTTCGTCGGTATGACAACGCGACGACGTGTGGGCTGGTGTGGACGGCAAACTTTGTGGCCTACCGCTGTCGAACCTGTGGTATATCACCCTGTATGAGTCTCTGTGCTCAGTGCTTTCAGGTGAGGCTATGAACCGTGTGTATAATGTGCCCTTGTTTGGTGACCTGGGTCTAGTGATTTTTGTTCTTTATTGTTGAAACCATCTATTTTTGGTGCCAGGTCAGGGTCGTATAGTAGCCAAGGTCATATAACAACCAAGGTCACAACCAATCAGAACAGTAAAGGTCAAAGCTCACTTATTTCAGTTGTCACGTTACTGTTGTTTTAATTGTATCATTATCATACAAGTACAACAGGTCCAGTACATGTTTTAATAGTGTTAAACCATTGACAGGAGGGAAACCACGAGGGTCACGACTTCAACATGTTTCGGTCACAGGCTGGTGGTGCGTGTGACTGTGGCAACTCTGCTGTCATGAAGGAGTCGGGGTATGGTGCTGTATTTATTGTGGTCGATTTTTATGATTACGGGTATTGGTATTTTATCCGACCGAAATCTTTACATTGTACTTTTTCCACGTTTATTAGCTCGTAATACAACTGAAATATTTTCAATCTGTGTTTTCATCCATTATTACTTTTTATCCAATTAAAATCTCATTATTGTAGTTTATCATCGCCAGTATTTTCTCTCGACAGTTTTTGTCATCGTCACGGGTCACAAGCACAATTAAATAAGCCGGAAGTTCCACCGGATCTTTTAGCAATCGCAGATGCCCTTATGCCCAGAATTTTTCTACGCTTTATACAACACTGTCGAGAACATAGGTAAGTGGACACTGTGTTAAGGACGTGTGTGTGTGTGTGTGTGTGTGTGTGTGTGTGTGTGTGTGTGTGTGTGTGTGTGTGTGTGTGTGTGTACAGTACTGTACTGAACACACTGGAGAATATGACTACTGTACTTTTAGGTAGTTTGGGAGGAAATTTAATCGACAGAGGGTTTATGGTAATTAGTTAGTTAACGTCTGTAGTTTATAACTCAGGGATGGAGCTCTTTGTTAAATACTGAAGTGTATAACTCAGGGATGGAGCTCTTTGTTAAATACTGAAGTGTATAACTCAGGGATGGAGCTCTTTGTTAAATACTGAAGTGTATAACTCAGGGATGGAGCTCTTTGTTAAATACTGAAGTGTATAACTCAGGGATGGAGCTCTTTGTTAAATACTGAAGTGTATAACTCAGGGATGGAGCTCTTTGTTAAATACTGAAGTGTATAACTCAGGGATGGAGCTCTTTGTTAAATACTGAAGTGTATAACTCAGGGATGGAGCTCTTTGTTAAATACTGAAGTGTATAACTCAGGGATGGAGCTCTTTGTTAAATACTGAAGTGTATAACTCAGGGATGGAGCTCTTTGTTAAATACTGAAGTGTATAACTCAGGGATGGAGCTCTTTGTTAAATACTGAAGTGTATAACTCAGGGATGGAGCTCTTTGTTAAATACTGAAGTGTATAACTCAGGGATGGAGCTCTTTGTTAAATACTGAAGTTTATAACTCAGGCAAGTAGGAGAATTGTTAATGTAAGTTGATATATTTTAGTGGAAAAACATGTGGATATGGTCAGTAAAATGAGGATGTACAAGGAACAGAAAAAAGAATACAGTACTACTGCTGCAGTTACTAATACATATAATAATAATAATAATAATAATAATAATTCAGTAAAGTTGTCATAGAGGGTTCTAATTAGATAAGCATGTATTGTACAGTATATAAACCATGCAGGTACAGCAAGTCCTTTAATTTTGCGGAGATTGGGTTCTCAAAATGGCTGCAAATTGCCAAATCCGCGAATAACATTTGCTGACGGGGGGTGGGGGGGGGGTACATTTTTTACTTGTGTTCAAAGAAGTGTATACAGTATTCACTTTGTGTGTGTGTGTCCTTAGGAAGTACTTTCACAAATAATCAGAAACAAAGGTAGTAAAAATGTGTGAATCTACTGGGAGTATACTGTTACCTGTGTGCTGAGACGGTACAGGTAAACAGTAAGGCAACTTGACCAAGGATAGTCGACATAGCTGCTTATTTCCAGTAGGGTTAGATTAAGTGTATCATATGTACAGTTATGAAAGAGCTTACAGAACACACACTATGGACAGTTCTAGTGGATATTATAACAAGTGAACACATTAACACACCGGAGAACATTACAGAGCGTGATGTTATAGAGATGTGTGGTGATGACCTGAGTGAGGGCAGTAATAGACCATGGACGAGGTAATCTATTGTGAGTTGGCAGGACAGATGTAGGTACAGTACAGTAGTTTGTTAATAGTTATGTTTATATGGTGTCATTATAAGTGTGTGTAGTGTAATAGTAGAGGTGGTGTGGGATATATTGTTGTATTATAAGTCTTGGTTTAGTTTATATAAGTACATAGAGTATTCATTATATTTTTTATGACATTTGGGTTCATGTTGAGGTGAGGTAACCCAGATTATTTCACCTTATGTTAAAACACCTCAATTTTAACCTAACCTAATTAATGCTGACCTAACCTAACCAATGCTAAACTAACTTAACTTAACAACCTACCTAACACTAAACTAACCTACCCATCACTAAACTAACCTACCCATCACTAAACTAACCTACCCATCACTAAACTAACCTACCCACCACTAAACTAACCTACCCACCACTAAACTAACCTACCCATCATTAAACTAACCTTCCCATCACTAAACTAACCTACCCATCATTAGTCTACTCTACACTAACCTACCCTAACCCCTACAGGAGGCATTAGGGTGGGGTGGGGGTTTAAATCTTCACTTGAGCCAAAGTTTTGTACTGCTGCTGTTGCTATTAGGTCACACTTATCCTCTACTGTACTTGCTCACAGCCCGGAGTCCTTAGACCAAGTATTAGAGGCGATGGAGGAGTCCTCTTTGTTCCTAGACCTCCTGCAGGACCTGAGTCGCCTGGGAGCTGCTATGAGAAAGACCATGACCAAGTCTCTATGTAACCCAATTGTAAGTACAGTACAATGTTGTTTGTCTCTCTCTTGTTATGTAAAGGTGTGAGAGGTTGCGTGAGTGTTGTGGTACAGTGGTAGTGTTGTGTGAGTGTTGTGTGAGTGTTGTGGTAGTGTTGTGGTAGTTTTGTGGTACAGTGGTAGTGTTGTGGTAGTGTTGTGTGAGTGTTGTGGTAGTGTTGTGTGAGCTTTTTTGTCTTGTATGAAAATTACAGTTAGTAGGATTCGTTCAACTTTGTGTGCGTCAGTGTGTTTGTTCAGTTGTCTCTTTTAGGTTTTAAAAGTAATTAATGTACTGTATAATAAGTGCTGACATTTATACATGCAGTATTTAGGTATACTGTATAATACTGCTGAGGTCTATATTGTGTTAATTGTTTATAAAATGATGTATTGTACGTTGGTCAATTTCCATAAACTTTAATCATTGTACTGTATTGATAAACCTTTCATTTGTAATTACTGTGTAGAGAGATGGGTGTACAGTACAGTATTAGTATGTACAGTACCATCATTATATAATACTGTACTGTATATATTTTGTATTTTCATGTATTCCCAACTTCTACAAAATGTTATATATTGTATCTTCACATGACCAATTGACTGTATGTACATTTAACCTTTGGTGTAGTTTACGAAAAGATTCCTCCCATCATGTTGAACGTCAGGTGCTGGTTGTAGGGCCACTTATCCTTCCTCGTCGCTGATTAATACAACCCTAAAGTCTTACCTTTGTTTGTTTTCTTACAGGTTTACCGCGAACTGACCCAGACAACGTGTAACCACTCCAACCGAGAATATCTATTACAGAGTGGGAGGTTGTACGAGGAAGCTCTCAACAGTATTCCCTTTGGTGAAGTGCCTCCTGGATATCAAGGTAAGGTTAGGGTTAGGATAGGTTTAGGTTAGGGTAGGCCAAGGTTAGGATAAGGTCATGTTAGATAAGGTTAAAGTTAGGTGAGGTTACTTTTAGGTTAGGTTAGATTAGATTAGGTTAGGTTATCACTGCTGTGGGGGTAAAGTCGTAGGCAAAATAAAATATTCTATAACTATTTATTATACTTGAAACTTGCTCATCTCGGCACTTTGTTGACGTACAGATTAAATAAAATTACAAAGTGATACATAATAGCAAGGACTAAATAATACAGCATGATGATAGATACAGAACTACAGTAGTTAGATGAAGTTGTAACATATATTTGTCTCCTACATAAATACTGAGTAAAGTTACTATACAAAATTGTGTTGAGAAAATATGACACAACGGACGAAGGCTTTTGCTAACCCTCCGAGACAACAGGAGTCACAGTGTTCATTCTGACATTCATCTCCCTCTCTTCTTCTTCTTCTTCTCTCTCTTTCTTTTCTTATGTTTTCATCTTTCTCTTCTCTTTTCTCTCCTTTTCTCATCTCCTTCCTTCTCTCCATCTCTTCCTCTTCTATCATCTCCCCTTTTTCCCTCCTCTTCTCTCTTTTCCTCTCACCTCATTATCATTATCCTCTCCCCCTCTTCTTCCCCCTTTCCTTCTCCTCTTCCCCCTTTCCTCCTCTTCCCTCATCCCTCCTCCTCTTCCCTCTTCTTCTTCCCCTTTTCCTCCTCTTCTTCCTTTCCTACCTCTTCTTCCTCCTTCCTCTTCTTCCTCCTCCTCCTCCACATTTACCCAAAAATTTGGATTATTATTAAAATTATCAAAAGGTCAGTAGATAATTTGCCTCAAAGTTGTGATGGTACAGTAAAGTATGTTTTAATATTGACCTTAATATATTTTCCTGTTTACTTTTACAGATGTGGCGACGCTAAACGGGCCGTTAATACACAAGACGTTTTTAGACGAAATAGTCTTCTGGACGGTCAAGTTTGAGTTTCCGCAAAAGCTGGTGTGTTTGTTGTTGAATATGCTGCCGGACACTGAGTATGAGGTGAGTTGGTTGATAGCTTGCAGTCTTTAGGCCTCGTGAAGATTAGATGATGACGACAGACCCAATTTGATAGACCTGAATAGATACTTGTTTCCCATAGATGTGTGTCACCTCAAGTGTTATAACAGAGCTCCTATAAGTCCAGTACAGGGGCTCCCAAATTTGTGGGGGTTAGGTTCTCAAAATGGCCACGAGTCGCCAAATCCGCGAATATCATTTGCTGACCGGGGAGCGTGTTACATTTTTCTTTGTGTACAAAGAAGTGTAGTATATTCACATTGTGTTTGCCCTTAGGACAAATATTTATTTTACTTGTATTGTAAATATGTGTGTGTGTGTGTGTGTAGGTACACACACACAAAACATAATATACAGTACAAAGAAATAATAATGGGAAAATACTCTCACAAATAATCAGAAACAAAGGTAGTAACAATGTGTGAGTCTACCCTCAAGTCCACTCCGTGCTTTGTTATTTATAAAGCACAAAGTGGACGGGAGGGTAGACTCAATTTTTAATACATTTGTTTCTAATTATTTTTGAGAGGAGTTTCCCATTATTATATATTTGTATGTTACATATACTGTATACAATACAGGTAAAGGAAATTTCTGTCTCAAGAACAAATGGTTCCCTCTCCCAGCCGTGAAAATGCCGGCAACTTTAAAACTACCCTTAGAAATTCTTGGGTACATCCAGGGTGTCATCCGTGAATAATAGAGGATCGTTAAATAAAGATCCACGAACTTAGGGGGAGGGGAGGGGGGCGGGGCGCTGTACAGGTATAACACATAACAGTATATCTGTTCCTAAAGTGTTATACCAGAGCTTCCATAAGTATACCACATTATATCTTAAGTGTTATACCAGAGCTTCCATAAGTATACCACATTATATCTTAAGTGTTATACCAGAGCTTCCATAAGTATACCACATTATAAAGTGTTATACCAGAGCTTCCATAAGTATACCACATTATATAGTGTTATACCAGAGCTTCCATAAGTATACCACATTATATCTTAAGTGTTATACCAGAGCTTCCATAAGTATAATATAAAGTGTTATACCAGAGCTTCCATAAGTATACCACATTATAAAGTGTTATACCAGGAGCTCATATATATAAAACATTATATCTAAGAGTAACAGAGCTTCTCCATACATAATATATCTTAAGTTATAACAGAGCTTTCCATAAGTATACCACATTATATGTTATACTGAGCTTCCATAAGTATACCACATTATAAAGTGTTATACCAGAGTTTCCATAAGTATACTCACATTATATCTTAAGTGTTATCAGAGCCCATAAGTATACCACATTATATCTTAAGTGTTATACCAGCTCATAAGTATACCACATTATATCTTAAGTGTTATACCAGAGGCTCTAGTAAGCATACCACATTATATCTTAAGTGTTATACCAGGAAGCTCTTATTAAGTATATCACAATATATCTTAAGTGTTATAACAGAGCTTCCTACTACAAAAATTATTATATCTTAAGGTTATACCAGAGTTTCCATAAGTATGTACCACATTATATCTTAAGTGTTATACTGAGTTCATAAGTATACCATTAATATATCTATGTTATACAGAGTTTTATAAGTATACCACATTATAAAAGTTATACCAGAGTTTCATAAGTATAACACATTATATTTTAAGTGTTATACCAGAGCTTCTATAAGTATACCACATTATAAAGTGTTATACCAGAGCTTCCATAAGTATACTCTGAAGCATTATATCTAAGTAAGTTATACCAGAGCTCATATATGCTCACATTATATCTTAAGTGTTATACCAGAGCTTCCATAAGTATATGTACCACATTATATCTTAAGTGTTATAATTGTATTTCATAAGTATATATCTACATTATAAAAGTGTTATACCAGAAAGTTTCCATAAGTATAACACATTATATTCTAGTGTTATACCAGAGCTTCCATAAGTATACCACATTATATTCTAAGTATATATCAGAGCTTCCATAAGTATACCACATTATATCTATAAGTTATACCAGGAAGCCTACAAGTATAGCCCACATTATAAAGTGTTATACCAGAGTTCTATAAGTATAACACAATCTTAAGTGTTATACCAGAGTTTCCATAAGTATACATTATAAAGTGTTATAACAGAGCTTCCATAAGTATACCTACATTATATCTTAAGTAAGTAACAGCTTCCATAAGTATACCACATATATCTTAAGTGTTATACCAGAGCTTCCATAAGTATACCACATTATAAAGCGTTATACCAGAGTTTCCATAAGTATAACACATTATATCTTATGTTATACCAGAGCTTCCATAAGTATACTACATTATATCTATGTTATACCAGAGCTTCCATAAGTATACCACATTATATCTTAAGTGTTATACCAGATCATAAGTATACTCACATTATAAAGTGTTATACCAGAGCTTCCTATAAGTATAACACATTATATCTTAAGTGTTATACCAGAGTTTCCATATATACTCACATTATAAAGTGTTACACAGAGCTTCCATAAGTATTACATTATAAAGTGTTATACCCCAGAGCTTCCAGCATACTCACATTATATAGTGTTATACCAGAGCTTCCATAAGTATACCATATTATATCTTAAGTGTTATACTGAGCCTATAAGTATACCACATTATAAAGTTACCAGAGCTTCTCATAAGTATAACACATTATATCTAAGTATATACCAGAGCCCATATATATATACTACATTATATATAGTGTTATACCAGAGCTTCCATAAGTATACTACATTATATCTTAAGTGTTATACCAGAGCTTCCATAAGTATACCACATTATATCTTATGTTATACCAGAAAGTTTTATATACCACATTATAAAGTGTTATACCAGAGCTCTATAAGTATACCATATTATATCTAAAGTGTTATACCAGAGCTTTCCATAAGTATACCACATTATAAAGTGTTATACCAGAGTTTCCATAAGTATACACATTATATCTTAAAGTGTTATACCAGAGTTTCATACACACATTACATCTTTATGTTATACCAGAGCTTCCATAAGCATACCACATTATATCTTTATGTTATACCAGAGCTTCCATACACATTATATCTTAAGTGTTATACCAGAGCCCAAGTATGTCACATTATACCAGAGCTCATAAGTATAACACATTATATCTATGTTATACCAGAGCTTCCAAGTATACTACATTATATCTTAAGTGTTATACCAGAGCTTTCCATATATCATTATTATATTTATGTTATACTAGAGCTTCCATATATACCACATTATAAAGTGTTATACCAGAGTTTCCATATAACACATTATATCTTAAGTGTTATACCAGAGCTTCCATAAGTATACCACATTATATTCTGGTTATATCAGAGCTCCATAAGTGATACCACATTATATCTTAAGTGTTATAACAGAGCTTCCATATATGCTCACATTATAAAGCACAGAGTTTCCCATAAGTATACCACATTATAAAGGTTATACCAGAGCTTCCATAAGGCCCACATGTTAGTGCCTCAGCCCACAAGTGCTACCACATTATATCTTAAGTGTTATAACAGAGTCAAGTATACCATGATTATATCTGCAAGTTATACCAGAGCTTCCATAAGTATACCACATTATAAAGTGTTATACTGAGATGCCCATAAGTATATCTAAAGTGTTATGCACCAGGATGCTTCCCATAAGTATACCACATTATCTCCAAGTGTTATACCAGAGCTTCCATAAGTATACCACATTATATAGTTATAACAGTTTCCATAAGTATACCACATATATCTTATGTTATACCAGAGCTTCCCATAAGTATACCACATAGTGTTATACCAGAAGCGCCTAAGTATAAATACATTATATAGTGTTACTCAGAGCTTCCATAAGTATGCTACTACAGCATTATATTCAAGTGTTATACCAGAGTTTTCCATAAGTATATACCACATTATATCTTAAGTGTTATGTTCAGAGCTTCCATATATACCACATTATAAAGTGTTATACCAGAAAGTTTCCATAAGTATAACACATTATATATCTTATGTTATACCAGAGTTTCCATAAGTATACCTTACATTATATCTTAAGTGTTATTCTATAAGTATACCTACATTATATCTTTAAGTGTTATACCAGAAGCTTCCATAAGTATGTACTACATTATAAAGTGTTATACCAGAGTTTTCCATAAGTATAACACATTATATCTTAAGTGTTATAACAGAGTTTTGTATAAGTATACTACATTATATCTTAAGTGTTATACCAGAGCTTCCATAAGTATACCACATTATATCTTAAGTGTTATACCAGAGGCCCATAAGAGTCATTATATCTTAAGTGTTATAACAGTTTCCATAAGTGTTTCACATTATATCTTAAGTGTTACAATGCAGAGCTCCCATAAGTATACCACATTATAAAGTGTTATACCAGAGCTTCCATAAGTATACCACATTATATCTTATGTTATACCAGAGCTTCCATAAGTATGTTCACATATTATATCTTAAGTAAGTTGTTCAGAAAGCTTTCCATAAGTATATACCACATTATAAAGTGTTATACCAGAGCCTATAAGTATATACCACATTATATCTTAAGTGTTATACCTGCTTCCATAAGTATACCACATTAGAGATTCTATGTTATACCAGAGCTTCCATAAGTATACCACATTATATCTTAAGTACCAGAGCCCATAAGTATATACCACATTATATCTTAAGTGTTATACCAGATATTTCCATAAGTATACCATTATATCTTATGTTATACCAGAGCTTCCATAAGTATACCACATTATATAGTGTTATACCAGAGCTTCCATAAGTATACCACATTATCTTAAGTGTTATACCAGAGTTTATACATTATAAAAGTGTTATACCAGAGCTTCCATAAGTATACTACATTATATCTTAAGTGTTATACCAGAGCTCTATAAGTATATTCATAATATATATCTTTTAAGTGTTATAACAGAGCTTCCATATATACCACATTATATCTTAAGTGTTATACCAGAGTCATAAGTATACCACATTATATCTTAAGTGTTATAACAGAGCTTCCATAAGTATACCTACATTATATAGTGTTATACCAGAGCTTCCATAAGTATACCACATTATATCTTTAAGTGTTATACCAGAGCTCATAAGTATACCACATTATGTCTTAAGTGTTATACCAGAGCTTCCATAAGTATGCCCACATTATAAAGTGTTACAATTAGAGTTTCCAAGTATACCACATTATAAAGTGCTTGAAAGCTTCCATACATACCACATAAAGTGTTATACCAGAGCTTTCCATAAGTATGCCTACATTATATCTATGTTATACTGAGCTTCCATAAGTATGTACCACATTATATCTAAGTGTTACACAGAGCCCATAAGTATACCACATTATAGTCTTATGTTATTGAGATGCCTTATATATACCACATTATGTCTTAAGTGTTATACTAGAGCTTCCCATAAGTATACACATTATAAAAGTGTTATACCAGAGCTTCCATAAGTATATATTCACATTATATCTTATGTTATACCAGAGCTTCCATAAGTATACCACATATCTTAAGTGTTATAATTAGAGCTTTCCATAAGTATACTACATTATATAGTGTTATACCAGAGTTTCCATAAGTATACCACATTATATCTTATGTTATACCAGAGAGCTTCCTATATATACACACCACATTATAAAGTGTTATACCAGAGCTCATAAGTATACCACATTATATCTATGTTATACCAGAGTTTCCATAAGTATGTGTCACTACATTATATCTTAAGTGTTATACCAGAGCTTCCATAAGTATACCTCACATTATATAGTGTTATACCAGAGCTTTCCATAAGTATACCACATTATATCTATATACCAGAGCTTCCATAAGTATACCACATTATATAGTGTTATACCAGAGCTTCCATAAGTATACCACATTATATCTTAAGTGTTATACCAGAGCTTCCATAAGTATACCACATTATACCTTAAGTATATACTGAGAGCTTTCCATAAGTATATCATACATTATAAAGTGTTATACCAGAGTTTCCCATATATGTCACATTATATCTTAAGTGTTATACCAGAGCTTCCATAAGTATACCACATTATAAAGTGTTATAACAGAGCTTCCATAAGTATACCATTATATCTTAGTGTTATACCAGAGCTTCCATAAGTATACCACATTATGTTCCTTAAGTGTTATACCAGAGCTTCCATAAGTATACCACATTATAAAAGTGTTATACCAGGAGCTTCCATAAGTATGGCCTACATTATATCTTAAGTGTTATACCAGAGCTTCCATAAGTATACCTACATTATATCTTAAGTGTTATACCAGAGCTTCCATAAGAAAATACCACATTATATGTTATACCAGAGCTTCCATAAGTATAAATTACATTATAAAAGTGTTATACCAGAGCTTCCATAAGTATACCACATTATATCTTATGTTATACTGAGAGCTTCCATATATATCACATTTATATCTTATGTTATACCAGAGCTTCCATAAGTATACCACATTATAAAGTGTTATACCAGAGCTTCCATAAGTATACCACATTATAAAGTGTTATACTAAGCTTCCATAAGTATACCACATTATATCTTAAGTGTTATACCATTTCCATATATACCACATTATATCTAAGTAAGAATTAGAGCTTCCATACATACCACATTATATCTTATGTTATACCAGAAGCTTCCATAAGGTACTACATTATAAAGTGTTATACCAGAGCTTCCATAAGTATACTACATTATAAAGTGTTATACTAGAAGCTTCCTATAAGTATACCACATTATATCTTAAGTGTT
Organism: Homarus americanus; assembly: GCF_018991925.1. NCBI lineage: Eukaryota > Metazoa > Arthropoda > Malacostraca > Decapoda > Nephropidae > Homarus > Homarus americanus. The sequence continues at coordinate 2,568,032 of NW_024731965.1, read as the reverse complement.
ATACCAGAGCTTCCATAAGTATACCACATTATCTTAAGTATATACCAGAGCTTCCATAAGTATACCTTATATTATATCTTAAGTGTTATACCAGAGCTTCCCATAAGTATACCACATTATGTCTTAAGTGTTATACTGAGAGTTTCCATAAGTATGTCTACATTATAAAGTGTTATAACAGAGTTTATAAGTATACCACATTATAAAGTGTTATACCAGAGCTTCCATAAGTATACAACACATTATAAAGTGTTATACCAGAGCCCATAAGAGCACTGCATTATATCTTATGTTACACTTTCCATAAGTATACTAAGCTTACTATAAAGTGTTATACCAGAGGCTTCCATATATACACATACATTATAAAGTGTTATACCAGAAAGTTTCCATATATACTACATTATAAAGTGTTATACCAGAGCTCTATATATACTACATATATCTTATGTTATACTAGAGCTTCCATATATACCATTACATTATAAAGTGTTATACTAGGCTTCCTATAAGTATACCACATTATAAAGTGTTATACTGAGAGCTCATAAGTATACCACATATTATAAAGTGTTATACCAGAGCTTCCAAAAGTATACCACATTATTATGTTATACCAGAGTTTATATATACCATACATTATAAAGTGTTATACCAGAGCTTCCATATATACCACATTATAAGTGTTATACCAGAGCTTCCATAAGTATATACCTCACATTATAAAGTAAGACTAGAGCTTCCATATATACACATATTATAAAGTGTTATACCAGAGCTTCCATATATACCACATTATATCTCTTAAGTGTTATACCAGAGCTTCCATAAGTATATCACATTATATCTTAAGTGTTATACCAGAGCTTCCATATATAAATTATATTATATCTTAAGTGTTATACCAGAGCTTCCATAAGCATATACCATATTATGTCTTAAGTGTTATACCAGAGCTTCCTATATATACCACATTATAAAGTGTTATACCAGAGGTTTCCATATATACCATTGATTATATCTTTTAAGTGTTATAATTAGAGTTTTCCATAAGTATACCACAATATAAAGGTTATACCTGAGAGTTTCCATAAGTATATATAGTGTTATACCAGAAGAGCACATTATAAAGTGTTACACCAGAGCTCATAAGCATACTCACATTATAAAGTAAGCTATACCAGAGCTCTATGGCATACCTCACATTATATGTTATACCAGAGCCTATAAGTATACCCACACATATCTTAAGTAAGTTATACCAGAGCCCATAAGTATACCACATTATAAAAGTTATACCAGAGTTTCTATGGTATATTCACATTATAAAGTGTTATACCAGAGCTTCCATAAGTATACCACATTATACCTTATGTTATACCAGAGCTTTCCATAAGTATACCACATTATAAAGTTATACCAGAGCTTCCATAAGTATACCATTAATATATAGTGTTATAACAGTTTTCCAAAAGTATACCACATTATTATGTTATAATCAGAGTTTTCCATAAGTATAATTAATATTATAAAGTGTTATACTAGAGTTTCCATAAGTATACATTATAAAGTGTTATACTAGAGGTATAAGTATACCACATTATAAAGTGTTATACCAGAGTTTTCCATAAGTATACCATTATATAGTGTTATACCAGAGCTTCCATATATACTACATTATAAAGTGTTATACCAGAGTTTTAAAGTATACTACATTATAAAGTGTTATACTAGAGTTTCCATAAGTATACTACATTATAAAGTGTTATACCAGAAAGCTTCCATAAGTATACTCACATTATATGTTATACCAAAGTTTCATAAGTATACCACATTATATAGTGTTATACCAGAGCTCTTATAAGTATACCACATTATAAAGTGTTATACTTTCCATACATATTCACATTATAAAGTGTTATA
>NW_024731965.1:2336157-2566009 GCF_018991925.1 Homarus americanus | reverse complement strand
ACGTATAGACGTTCAATTACATGTGCGGGTATGGCGTTGTTGTGTTGGCGACAACTACCACATAAACACTGGATCATGCAGCTCGTTAACTCAGGGGTGTGGTTGTTGTGTTGTGACAGCAACCACCGCCTCGTGGCAGCTCATTAACTCAGAACTAATAGTTGTTGTATTTTGTGACAACTCTACTGGATCATACAGCTCGTTAACTCAAGGGTGTGATTTGTTTGTGTTGGCGACAACTTCTACATAAAGCAGGAAATTACATAGGTGGCCTTGGCAGAAATATCCTAAGCCCTGGTGACCAGTATTAGTGTGATCAGCTCTCACTCATTCCCTCCCTTCCCCTCCATCCCTCCCTCCTCCCGTCCCTCTAAAGAGTTTGTGTACAGAGTGGGGGGGAAGGAAGGAAGGAAGGAAGGAAAGGATGGAGAAGAAGAGGATCAAGAGGGAGAGGGATGATCAAGAGGAGAAAAGGGAGGAGAGAGGACCCCAGTGATCACACAGGTGCACCCTTCACAGGCTCTTCATTGGAAATGTAATCACGGATGCTGGCAGTGCTTTAAGAGTTCAGGCTGGCAATCCCAGGCACAACTACCGCCTGACCACCTTTGACCTGCTTTTGACACCTAGGCCTGGCTGACCTGTGACCTGGCACCCCGACCCTGACTGACCTATGGCACCCTGACTCTTTGACCAGCACCCCACCAGCCCACCCCCGACCTGCTGCAACTTCGACCTGCTTTGACCTGGCATCTGACCTGGCACTGACCTGGCACCCTGGCACACACAACACTGACCACAACACTGATCCTGGCACCTGGCACTGACCTGGCACCTCCGACACAACTTTGACCTGCTTGACCACAGCACCCTGGCTGACCACAGTGGCTGAGGGTGGGGAATGGGCGTGGGGTGGTAGAGTGTGACCGTGGTGGTGGAAGTGTGGGCGTGGTGGTCAGTGAGGCGTGGGGGTAGGGCGTGGTGGGAGAAAGGCCAAGAATAAGGTGCAGATTAGCTGATCAACAGTGCTTGTTGGCTGTGTGAGGGCTGTGGGGATTACTCTACCTGAATGCATGTGTGGAGTGACGACAGTCTAGGCATGCTCCTTTCGATCCCAAGCTGGTGAAACTATAAACGATTTTTGCTTGACAGGCTTCCTCGGTCTACTCAGTGGTGGGGACCTGGATGTTAATCGACTTAGAATCATGGTAAATAGTTGCTCAGTGCAGTTGGCGAGTTGTCGATCTTCTCGGACTATTCATACTTTCGTTACAGCTGGCGCTCGTTAACTCAGGCTGCAGTTGTAAACACTGGAATTGGCGGCTCATAACTCAGGGTGTGTGGTTGTTGTGTTTGGCGACAACTTCTGCACTAAACACTGGGTGTACGCTCGATTATCAGGGGTAATAGTTGTTGTGAACGGCGACCACTTCTCTACCTTAAAACACTATAGGTCATGCTCTGATACTCAAATTGTGGTTGTTATGACAACTTCTGATCCTGAACACGTTACTCAAGTGTATAGTTCAACACTAGGTCATGGCCAACTCGTTAACTCAGAATTATTAGTTGTTGTGTTGGTGACAGCTTCTACATATAAACACTGGAATCATGCAACAATTGTGTAGTTGTGTGTTGGCACGACAACTACTATATAAATTCCACTATGAATGAAGCCATCCTCATCTGGTAATACATTATTAGTCAATAATATGAGGAATTTATTTAGTGGTTCCTCCTTCCCTCCTACCTCCCCTTCTCCCTTCCCTCCTTCTACCACTCTCTCTTGAACATCTTCTGAATAATCAAGTTTATTCAAATTTTTAATCACACACACACACACCACTCACCACCAATTACCATACAAGTGACTGTGTGACTGTGTGTAATGATGGTGACTGTATGTGATGACTGTATGCCTGTGGATAAAGATATCGTCTTAGGAGTGACAGTGTGGTAGAATGGTGGTGGGTTCATACCTGGCATTAGAACATCCTTGACATGTGGCTGGCAGTGGCATTCTCTCAGGTGTGACTCCAAGAACCCTCCTCCCAGAATAGGAGTGCTGTGAGAGGCTGGATTGATATCAAAACTAGGGTGACCATCAAGTGTGAGGGTGGCTCCCCCCTGTGTCCTCAGGACCTTTACTACATGGACTGGCAAATGTGGGGTGTGCTTTACTTTACGAACTCTTCAGGTACACTTGTGTCGTCTACTGGACGAAGATTTATACACGAACAGGCCCACACGAGAGGGGCTAATGATCGGAGGATTGTGTGTGCGCTAAGTGGTTTGAGTCACTGGCGATACTACCCCACCACTGTACCTGTATGGTCAGCTCTCCGTCCACTTCGCTCAGGTTACGTTTTTTATTATTGTTGTAGTCCTCAGAGGTGTTCGTCGCTGCGTCAGGAACGACGTAAGTAAGGTGTTGACGTGTAATTGTCGTTCTTTGACTGGTTTGGGTATATTCATTTCATGGTATTATTTCAGATTCCTTGAGTGCGATGATGTGTGTGTGTGTGTGTGTGTGTGTGTGTCTAAGAACACTCAGGGTGGGGAGATTTGGCCAGGCTTCACTTCCGCTGTGATGAGGCAGTGGTTGAGGGTGACAGTGACTGCAGTGTAGATGTGACAGTGATCCGTCTCTTGCTATACCAAATCTCTGTCTGTCTGATCGTCAACACCGTTGTTGAAGTGGAACAGTGACTCTGACTGAAAGTAACCGTAGTGTGACTGATAACAGTAAGAAGTGACAATGAAAGTAACTGCGACACAGGTGGCTTCTCCTTCTTAGGTGTGGCCAACATCAGGTGTATGGTGTGGGAATAATACAGTTGTCAGGTGTGTGGTGTGGTATGAATATAGTGACAGGTGTGTGGCCAGTATCAGGTGATCAACATGGTGTGATGGTGAACAGACAGTTCATAGTTAAGGTGTGGCCAACATGAATTACTGACGCCATTGATGGTGTGGAAACTGGTCTGATATTGTGGTGTGAGTGTGGCCAGTGTAAAAAATTGTAAGTGTTAAGTGCGGCAAGTGACAGATTGGCCAGTGTCTAGTGTAGAGGCCAACATCAGGATTATGACATTGATAAGTGTGAAGACAAGATCAAGTGTGTCCATTAGCACATGTGGTTTCAGGTGTGGTAGTGTTATTTATTTGTACTACTTCACCGGTGTGTGTGTGTGTGTGTGTGTGTGTGTGTGTGTGTGTGTAACTCTAGATATCTGACCAATGTTACGTTTCAGCTGAAGTCACTATGTTAGTACGATGACTGTAAGTACAATAACAACCTTGAGTATAATGATCTAACCTTGATACGGTGATCTAACCCCAGTACGGTGATCTAACCCTTGAGTACGATGATCTAACATGAGTACGTGACTTACCACTTGGTGCGATCATCAACCTTAGTACGATGATCTAATCCTTGAGTACAGTGATCTAACCTTGAGTACGATGACCTAACCCTTGAGTTCGGTGATCTAACCTGGTACGGTGATCTAACCCTTGAGCCATGATGATTTAACCCGTGGTACGATGAGCAGTGATTTTGGTACGATGATCAATCGCTTGAGTGCGATGATCCTTGAGTATGATGATTTAACCCTTGAGTACGATGATCTAACCCTTGAGTGCTTGATCTAACCCCTTGAGTATGATGATTTACTTGAGTACGATGATCCTTGATTGGTACGATGACCTTATTAGTATGATGATTTAACCTTGAGTACGATGATCTAATCACATTACGATAACCCTTAGTGATGATTTAACCCCTTGAGTACGATGATCAACCCCTTGAGTACTGGCAGTCTAACCCCTTGGGTATGATTGTTGGCCTTGAGTACGATGAGTCTGTAGTACGATCATCTGACTTAGTGCGATGATCTAATCCCTTGGTACGGTGATCCTAACCCCTTGAGTATGATGATTTGTAACCCTTAGTGCGATGATCTAACCCTTGAGTACTTGTGATCTTTTAGTATGATGGTTGCTTGAGTACGTGATTTGAACGCTTGAGTACGATGGTTCTTATGAGTACAATATTAGCTGCAGTACAATGACAAGCAACAGTGTAGTGCGATGGTTAACCCATTGAGTACAATGACATCCCTTAGTACAATGACAACATGAGTGGATGTGACTTAACCTTAGTATGATGATTTAACCCATTGAGTATGATGACTATGAATATGACACTTGTAGTACATGGCACCCTTACTTAGTACAATGAACCTTATGGTCTGTGGTACTAACCCTTAGTACAATGACAACCTTAATTGTTATTGACAACCTTAAGTATGATGGTTTAACCCATTGAGTATTATGATTAACCCTTATGAATGATGACAACCCATGAATGTGGTGACGTGGGTGTGGGTGCAGGATGTTGTTGGGGCGTGATAGTGTTCTGACAGCAGGACACGGGCGGGGGGGGTGTAGGTCTCAGGTAACAGGGGCGTCATACACCACACACACTTTACAGGGTCGTGTCATTGACGTGTAGTGTGGGCGGTGCCAGGAGGTTCTCTCCACCCCTGGTGTGTGTTGTGGGTGGTGCCAGAGGGGTTGTGCCCTCCTGTGTGTGTTGTGGGTGGTGCAAGAGGGTGTCCCCACCCTAGTGTGTGTTGTGGGTGGTGCCAAGGTTGTCCCCGCCCACCTAGTGTGTGTGTGTGTTGTGGGTGGTGCCAGGAAAGGTTGTCCACACTAGTGTGTGTTGTGGGTGGTGCAGAGGACTCCCACACCTAGTGTGTTTTGTGTCGCTCTTTCATATAATGCGTCCTCTCTCACACTGCTGTAGCAGACAGGCTAGCTAGCTTTGTTATGATACAACTAGTGCCTTCAGTCAGGGCATTAAAAAGCGGTGAGATTAGATGGTGGGTGTTTGATGCGTGTGTGGTGGTGAGGTAGGCTCATGGTGATGAGGAGGTTGGTAGGAAAGAGCTCGCCATGCCCTCACTGCTGTCCTCCTCGTACCAGGTTCGAGGACAAGAGTCAGGGCACAGCCCTCAAAGCCCGCAAACACGGTCGTCGCCGCCCATCAGGCCAGGGAGAATAGCAGCTGCTTGAAGGACACCTGTGAGGGCAGACTAGTGACAGTGTCACCAACATAGCTGGCAGCCCACTGTGCGTCCTCTAGAGTGCACCGCCCGACTCGGCACTTACACCACCATCCTCCAAACAGGCCGGCCCCTCAGTGGGCAAAGTGAACCAAAGCAGTACTTGGGAGTGGATACCGCCACTACTGACATCAGCTGGTGCACAGCAGTGGCGAACGACTACAGCAGCAGCAGCAGGCCGCCCAGGGGTCACGACCCGCCTCACGTGTCTCGCACAGTGTCGCAGTCAATGTCTTCTGTCACTGATCGAAGGTCCAGGACTGACCGCCGGCGACCTGAAGACTCCCACCAGCTGTGGCAGTCAGGCAGAGTGTTGAGGTGTACGACCAGGAGGTCGTCCCCCAGGAGGTCGTCTGCCGTACACGTGGTGAGCAGTGAGGCGGTAAAACAGTGAGTGGACCACACTGTGTGTCTTCCTACCTGCCTCACCTGTCTGGTCCATCGGATGCAGCCCCAGACACCCACAGAGCCCCCAGCCCTTCAGGGGTGGCGCCAGGCCACACAGGCTCTGGACAGTGTCGCCCCTCTGAAGCACCTGCGACCCACCAGTGACCAGGTGGTGAACACTCTCTCGGCACAGGTAATACTCAGTCTGCCTGTACACCCGCTGACGCGAAGTCATCATTATAGTGCCTCAAATGCGTTATGTTGGGGCAGGGCAGGACGTGGGCTAAGGAGGCGTCACACCACCCTGAGACCTCCTCCCCATTCCACCTTGACCTTACACGCTTATCTCTCTCTCTCTCTCTCTCTCTACTATATATATATAGTGTGTTAAGTATAGTCACCTCTCTGGCTCACAGTTGTTCACTCGGCTACCTAAGCCTCGCTCTCCTCTGAACTGGGAGTGTGTGGTACTGTTATTAGGAGTGTGTGGGTGCTGTGTGTGTGTGTGGTACTGGGGGTTGCTACTGGGGAGGTTTGTGCTGAGAGAGTCTGGTACTGGGGATTGTGGTACTGTGGGGAGTGTGTGGTGCTGTGTGCTGGGGTGTGTGGTACTGTGTGCTGGGGTGTGGTGCTGGGGTGTGTGTGCTGTGCTGGGGAGGTGTGTGGTGCTGTGTGCTGGGGGGTGTGTGTGGTGCTGTGTGCTGGGGTTGTGTGGTGCTGTGCTGGGGGTGTGTGTGGTGCTGGGGGGTGTGTGGTACTGTGTGTGTCTGGGGGTGTGTGGTACTGTGTGCTGGGGGTGTGGGGGTGTGTGTGCTGGGGGTGTGTGGTGACTGTGTGCTGGGGTGTGTGGTGCTGTGTGTGTGTGTTAGGGGTGTGTGGTGCTGTGTGCTGGGGGTGTGTGGTACTGTGTGACTGGGGTGTGTGTGTGTGGTGCTGGGGGTGTGGTACTGTGTGCTGGGGTGTGTGTGCTGTGTGCTGGGGTGTGTTGCTGGGGAGGTATGGTGCTGTGTGCTGGGGAGTGTGGTGCTGGGTGTGTGGTGCTGTGTGCTGGGGTGTGTGTGCTGTGTGCTCTGGGATTGTGTGGTACTGTACTGGGGAGTGTGTGTGTGGTACTGGGGAGTGTGTGGTACTGTGTACTGGGGAGTGTGTGTACTGTGTGCTGGGGGTGTGTGGTACTGTGTACTGGGGTTTGTGTGGTACTGGTGTGCTGGGAGTGTGTGGTACTGACTGGGGTTGGATGGTACTGTGTGCTGGGGAGTGTGTGTGTGGTGCTGTGTGGGGGTTGTGTGGTGTACTGTGTGCACAGAGTGTGTGGTACTGTGTGGGGATTGTGTGGTACTGTGTGTGTACTGGGGGTGTGTGGTACTGTGTACTGGGGAGTGTGTGGTTTGCTGTGTGTGCTGGGAGTGTGTGGTACTGTGTCTGGGATTGTGTGGGTACTGTGTACTGGGAGATTGTGTGGTTCTGTGCTGGGAGTGTGGTACTGTGTGCTGCTGGGTTGTGTGGTACTGTGTGCTGGGGGTGTGGTATGTACTGGGGGTGTGTGGTACTGGGGTGTGTGTGGTACATGTGTGCTGGGGAGTGTGGTACTGTGTGCTGGGGAGTGTGGTTCTGTGGGTTGTGTGGTACTGTGTGCTGGGGTGTGTGCTGTGTACTGGGGAGTGTGGTACTGTTAATACTGGGAGTGTGTGGTACTAATGTGTAGGGAGTGTGTGGTACTGTGTACTGGGATTGTGTGTGTGTACTGGGGGTGTGTGGTACCTGTGTGAGTTGTGTGGTACTGGGGAGGTGTGTGGTACTGTGTACTGGGGAGGTGTGTGGTACTGGGGTTAGTGTGGTACTGGGATGTGTGGTACTATTAGTGCTGGGAGTGTGTGGTTCTGGGATGTGTGGTACTGGGGGGTGTGTGGTACTATATGGGAAGTGTGTGACCTAGGGAGTGTGGTTCTGAGGAGGTGTGTGGTACTATTTGCTGGGAGTGTGTGGTACTGTGTACTGGGGAAGTGTGGTTCTGAGGGGGATTGTTATTAGTACTGTGTGCTGAGGGAGGTGTGTGGTACTGTGTGGGAGGTGTGTGGTACTATGTGCTACAGAGGTGTGGTGCTGTGTACTGGGGAGTGTGTGGTACTGTGTACTAGAGTTGTGTGGTACTGTGTACTGGGGAATTGTGTGGTGCTGAGGGATTGTGTGTGGTACTGTGTGCTGGGAGTGTGTGGTACTGTGTACTGGGGAGTGTGTGGGTACTAAGGGGTGTGTGGTACTGTGTGCACTGGGGATGTGTGATGAGTGCTTGAGTGTGTACTGGGGAGTGTGTGGTTCTGGGGTGTGTGGTTGTACTGGGAAGTGTGTGGTACTGTGTACTGGGGAGTGTGTGGTACTGGGGATTGTGTGGTACTGTGTGCTGCTGGGAGTGTGGTACTGTGTACTGGGGGTGTGTGGTCTGTACTGGGAGTGTGTGGTGCTGTGTTGGGAGTGTGGTGCTGTACTGGGATTGTGTGGTACTGTGTACTGGGAGTGTGCACTGTTCTGGGGGTTGTGGTACTGTGTACTGGGGTTTGTGGTTTTTGGGGTGTTTGGTTGGGTGTGGTTTTTAGGTTGTGTTGGTGCTGTGTGCTATGGAGGTTAATGTTGTTGGTTGTGTGGTTTTTTGGGGTGTGTTTCTGTGTGCTGGGGTGTGTGTGATACTGGGGATTGTGTGGTGACTGTGGGGGGGGTTGTGTGTTGGGGTTTGTGGTTGTTGGGGTGTGTGGTTTTTTGGGGTTTGTGGGGGTGTTGGTTAGGGAGTGTGTGGTTCTAGAGGTGTGGGGGTGTTGGGGGCTTATCCGATGTGGAGGTGGGACTTTGCAGAGCTGTCAGGAGGTTGAGAGGGAGAATTCCTTGGTGCTATGCTGGAGAGAATGGGCATGTTGCACCTGGGGGAATAAATGATGTAATTAGCCTGGAGAGGTGGCCCAGTCATTGGCCAGGTGGGGAAGTGGCCTCAGATTGCATCACGTAGGTATGGCAATGTGAGCTCGTCAGGAGGAGGGAGGGAAGGTTGGAGGAGACCAGTGAGGAGGGAGGACCGGAGTGGGAGGGGGAGGAGTGGGGAGGACTCGAGTGTGGGAGGGGAGGACTGAGAAGTGAGAGAGGGACAAGTGAGGGGGAGGAGAGAAGGACCAGTGAGAGGGAGGGGACCGAGTGAGGGGGAGGGGAGAGGACCAGTGAGGGGAGGAGGTTGAGTGGGGAAGGAAGGACCAGTGGAGGGGAGGACCAGTGAGGGAGGGAGGAGCAGTGTGAGGGAGGGAGGGGAGGACCAGTGGAAGGATGGGAGGGACCAGTGAAGGTGGGACCAGTGAGAGGAGGAGGACCAGTGAGAGGAGGAGAGGGACCAGTGAGGGGAGGGGAAGGACCCTGAGAGGAAGGAGGGGAGAGGACCTGAGAGGGGGAGGAGGGAGGGACCAGTGAGAGGGAGGGAGGGAGGACAGTGAGGGAGGAGGAAGGACCAGTGAGAGGGAGGAGGAGGATGACAGGAGGGGAGGGAGGAGGGGCCAGTGAGAGGGAGGAGAGGGCCAGTGAGAGGGAGGACAGTGAGAGGGGAAGGACCAGTGAGAGGAGGGAGGGACCAGTGGGGAGGAGGGAGGGAGGACCAGTGGAGGGGAGGAGGGAGGATTCCAGTGAGAAGGACCAGTGGGGGAAGGAAGGACCAGTGAAGGGGAGGGAGGATGAGTGAGAGGAGGAGGGACAGTGAGAGGGGAGGGGAGGAAGGACCAGTGAGAGGGAGGAAGGACCAGTGAGAGGGAGGGAGGGCAGTGTGGGGAGGGAGGAGGGGACCGGTGGAGGGGGGGGAGGGAGAGGAGGAGTGAGAGGGAGGGAGGGAGGGATCAGTGAGAGGGAGGGAGGGACCAGTGTGAGGGAGGGAGGGAGAGGACCAGTGAGAGGGAGGGTGAGAGGACCAGTGAGGGGGGAGGGAAGGACCAGTGGGGGAGGGAAGGGGAGAGGAGGTGAGAGGGAGGAGGGACCAGTGAGGGGAGGGAGGAGGGATGAGTGGAGGGGGGGAGGAGGGACCAGTGTGGGGAGGGGGGGAGGACCAGTGGGGGGAGGGGGAGGCCAGGTGGGGGAGGGGGGGAGGTGGTGGAGTGAGGAGGAGAGGACCAGTGGAGAGGGAGGGAGAGGAGTGAGGGGGAGGGAAGGGGGAGGGGGGACCAGTGAGGGGGAGGGAGGGAGAGGACCAGTGAGGAGGAGAGGACTGGTGGGGGAGGGGAGGGAGGGAGAGGCCAGTGGGGGGGAGGAGAGGGGGACAGTGTGGAGGGAGGGGAGGACCAGTGGGGGGGGGGGGAGGAGAGGACCAGTGTGGGGAGGGAGGAGGAGGAGGGAGGGGGGGAGGACCAGTGGAGGAGGACCAGTGGGGAGGGAGGACCAGTGGGGGAGGGGGAGGACGTAGAGTGGAGGAGGGGGAGGACGAGTGAGAGAGGGGGGGAGGTAGAGGGAGGAGTGGAGAGGGGAGGGAGAATTAGTGGAGGGGAGGAGGGGACCAGTGGGGGGGGGGGGGCAGTGAGAGGGAAGGGGGGAGGAGGTGAGGGGGAGGAGGGAGGGACAGTGAGGGGAGGAGGAGGGGTGGATATTGTGGTTGGAGTGGGAGGGTGGAGGGAGATAGGTCAGTGAGGGAGGAGGAGAGGACCAGTGGAGGAGGAGGGTGTGAGAGGGGGTGGAGGGAGAGGACCAGTGGAGGGGGAAGGGGACCAGTGAGAGTGGGGGGAGAGTGGTGGTGTGGGGAGGAGGGGACCAGTGTGGGGAGGGAGGATGTGGAGAGGGGGACAGTGGAGGGGGGAGGAGGGAAGTGGAGGGGAGGGAGGGACCAGGGGGGGGTTATTGGTGAGGAGGGGAGAGGAGAAGTGAGAGGAGGGAGACCAGTAGAGGGAGGAGACCATGGGGGAAGGGGGGAGGGACCGTGTGAGGGAGAGGAGGGGGTAGTTAGGGGGAGGATAGGGAAGTGAGGAGGGGAGGGAGGCCGAGTGAGGGGAGGGAGGAGAGCAGTGAGGGAGGGAGGGGGAGGACCAGTGAGAGGGAGGGAGGGGAGTGAGGAGGGGAAGGAGGACCAGTGGGAGGGGGGAGGGGGAAGGGGGGAGGACCAGTGTAGGAGGAGGGAGGGAAGTGTGAGGAGGGGGAGGGACCAGGGGGGGGAGGGAGGGAGGGGAGGAGAGGGGGAAGGAGGGACCAGGTGGGGTGAAGGAGAGAGGACCAGTGGGGGAGGGAGAGGGAGGAGTGAGAGGGGAGGAGGGACCAGTGGAGGGGGGGGAGAGGACCAGGAGAGGGGGGGGGAGAGGACCAGTGTGGGAGGGAGGAGGCCAGTGGGTGGGAGGGAGGGACCAGTGGGGAAGGAGGAGGATGGAAGGAAGGAGGAGGAGGAGGAGATGGTGAGAGGGGGAAGGAGGGAGGACCAGTGGGGAGGGGAAGGAGGGAGGGAAGGAGAGGGAGGGAGAGGACCAGTGGGGAGAGGAGGTGAGGGAGTGGGGGGAGGAGCAGTGAGAGGGAGGGGGACAGTGGTGGAGGGAGGGAGAGGACCAGTGGGGGGGAGGGAGGGGGCAGTGGGGGGGGGAGGGGGTACCAGGTGGGGAGGGAGGGAGGAGTGGGAGGGGGGTGAGGGGGGAGAGAACTTGGTGGGAGGGGGGAGGGAGGGAAGTGAGGGAGGGAGGGAGGACCAGTGAGGGGAGGGAGTGGGGAGAGAGGATCGGTGGGGAGGGAGAGGGACATCCAGTGGGGAGGGAGAGTAGTACCCCCACACCTTCCTAGCACTCCCACACCTTCCTAGTACCTCCCTCACCTCTCCCAGGCACTTTCTCAATTCTCCCAGTACTTCCTCATCTCTCTCCTAGTGCCTCCGTCACCCTCTAGTACCTCCTTTTTTTGTTTTTGGCTTTTACTTTTTTGTATTTTTTACTTTTAGTGTCTGTCACCCTTCTAGTACCTCCCGCACCTCCTTGTTACCTCCCTCACCTTCTAGTACCTCCCTCACCCTCTAATTACTTTCTCACCCTCCTAGTACCTCCCCACACCTTCCTGTACCTCCTCACACTTCTAGTACCTTCCCTCACCTTCCTAGTACTCCACACCCTCCTAGTACCTCCTCCCACACCTTCCCAGTACCTCCCACACCTTCCTAGTACTTTCTCACCTCTAGTACTCTCCCTCACCCTCCTACCTCCGTCACCTCCCTCCTAGTACTTCTCCGGCTTAAACTCCCACACCTTCCTAGCACCTCCCCAGCACTCTCTCACCCTCCCAGCACTCTCCCACACCTCTCCCTAGCACTTCCACACCTTCCTCCCCCAAACACCTTCTAATGTTTATCTCTCTCCCACAGGTAGAACCCCAGGCCCTGCTGTTGATCCTCCTCCACTAGCGCCCTCTACAGTTGGGTCTTGTACCTGGAGAAGGTTGTTATGTGGGCCTTCTGACCTTGCTCACACCACCATGACTGGGGGGAAATTTGGGTTGTTGGTTGGGTTGGGTTGAGATATAGTTGACAGCATAATTAAAATTGGACTAATCAACAATCAGTGGATAAGAGCAAAGGTCGCTAAGCCAATGATATTTTTTTTTCACAAGGAGGCAACATTGACTCATTTTGGTCATTTTAATGCTGCTTGGTGATTTATCATATGTTCATTAAAGGAGTAAATGCCATCTGTCACCTGGGCCATTGTGATTATTTTTTCAATGTTGTATTACAGTGATGATGAACGCCAGCTGGATTTTTAGTTGTGTTAAATAGTTTATGTTATCATGTGTTAAATTCCGTGTTTCTTTTGTTGTCTGTGTGAGATTAAAGTCTATTGATGTTTTTTTTGCAAACATTGGGGACTTTGTAAACACTAACATTGGGGGACTCTGTACAAACCAACATCAAGGGACTCTGTAAAAACCAGCATCTAGGGCTGAATATACCAACATCAGGGATTCTGTACGTCAAAGGATTGGAGTATTTTGAAACACCAACATCAAGTGACTTGTAACACTTGGCAGTTTGGGCTTAAGCACCAACATCAGGACTTTTAAATACCAAAATCAAGGACTCTGTAAACATAAACATGGGACTCTGTTTTTGGCCAAAATCAGTGACTTCTGTAAACACCAACATCAAGGGATTTATAAGCACAAATATTTAGGTAATTGATTTTAGATTTTTATCTCGGGCACTGTGAATGGTACTATGGTTGAGGCATTAGTATTTAGGAGATTTGACCATTTAAAAGTAAATGAATGATAAGAATGTGTTCATAATTTAAAAAATGTGATGTTTTATTAATTTGATTGAGTATATTGTTGATCTTGGTTTTCAAATAATTTGAGTTTTGCATATTTTACACATTTGAAACAAGATGCTGGTTGAAAAGATGCCATTCATTAAAAATAATATGAAACTATCAGTTATAGATTGTTTCAAATACAAACATGAGTTAAATTAAAGGCCTTTGTACATGTAGATTATCAGTGGGGAAATTTGTGTTGGTGTTTTTTCTGAGGATGATGGTTGAAAGGGTGTTGGGGGTGTTTTGTTGTGTTGGGGGTTGTGTGTTGGGGGGGTGTAATTGTTTTGTGGTGATTGGGTGTTCCTCTCGAAGTGGCAAGTGATGTCATATCTGTTTGTGCGCTCTATAAAAGTATTAGTAATGTCAAAACGAATTCTATTTTTTTAAATGTTATTTTAACTCATATGACACCTACAGTGTTTGGCACATTGTGAAAATCGCTGTCTAGGACTCTGTGAAACACAAACACATCAAGTGATTTGTAAACACCAACATTGGTGATTTGTAAGATTCGACATCAAGGGACTTGTAAACACAAGTATCAAGGGACTTGTAAATACCAACATTGGGACTTGTAAATACCAATATCAAGGGATTCTGTAAACACCAGCATCAAGGACTCTGTAAACAACAACATCAGTGACTCTGTAAACACCAACATCAAGGACTTTAAACACCAACATCAAGGACTCTGTAAACACCAACATCAGTGATGTAAATACCAAAATTTAGGGACTTGTAAACACCAGCATTAGGGACTTTTTAAACACTATCATAGGGGACTAAACAAGCACCAGTATCAGTGACTTGTAAATACCAACATTTATGACTTTGTAAGCACCCAGCATTAAGGACTCTGTAAGCACAATATCTAGGGACTCAAGCACCAATCACAGGGACTGTAACCTGCTGGACTCTGTAAACACCAACATCAGTGACTTGTAAAAATACCAAAATCAAGGGATATAAAAACCAACATCAAGGATACTCATGTAAGCACAACATTGGGATTTGTAAATACTAGCATTAAGGGACTCTATGAAATACCAATATCAAGGGACTTTTATAAACAGTGTATAAATATTGAATTGGTTTACATTTTTTTGTCAGATAATCTCACTATTTCTATTACGTTCTAGTTTGTTTATATATATATATATATTTATATATATATATATATATATATATATATATATATATATATATATGTATATATTGTGTGTGTGTGTGTGTGTGTGTGTGTTATTGTGGATTGAAGCATCTGTTTTTAGGGCCCGTGGGTTGCCCCTATCTTAGCTGCTGGGGCCCGTTGACCAGTCAGCTTTATCACCTGCTGGGTTGTGTGAAGGTAGTGCAGTGAAGTGTGTCTGTTTTGGAGGTCTGGAAACTGAGGGTGGGGTGGGGGTAGGGAGGGGGGGAGAGTCGTTTCAGACAGTTAGGTCAAGATAGTGACAAATCGAGCATGAACAAACTCCATTTGCACTGGGAGAGGGAGGTGGTGGAGGGTGAAAGAGGTGCCAGAGGAAGGGAGATCTAGAAGTCACCGAGACACCTAGTGGCACTGCCACCTCTCTGCTGGAGACAGACAGAAGAAGGGTTACAGACAGACAGACAGACAGGGCAGCTAGACGACAGAGACAGTGAAGCCTGATAGCCAGTCGGTCTCATTAGGGAGGAGGGGCTACTGGCGCGTGTGGAGGTGGGACTGCGCGTGTGTGGGAGGTGGGGCTACTATGGCGCGTGTGTGGAGAGGTGGGGGCTACGGCGCGTGTGGAGGAGGGTGGGGCTACTGGCGCGTGTGGGAGGTGGGGCTACTGGCGCGGTGTGTGGAGGAGGAGGTGGGGCTGGCGTGTGTGTGTGAGGAGGGGGTGCAGGCGTGTGTGGGGGGCTACTGGCGCGTGTGGGCTGGCGTGTGGGAGGGAGGTGGGGCTGGCGTGTGGAGGTACTGGGGTGTGGAGGAGAAGGAGAGGTTCATGCTGAGGGAAAAGATTAATTGGTATTTTAGCACACCAGGACATGATTTACAACAGACACACTCACCTGACACACTCACCAGACATCAACAGACACACTCACTGACACACTAACAGACACTTACCAGACACACTCAACAGTGCTCCCCAGACTCAGACACTACTCCATATATTCACCATCAATGTGTGTGTGTGTGTTCAACAGGAGAGGGATGGTGGGGGAGAGGACCAGTGAGGAGAGGATGGTGGGGAGGAGACAGAGAGAGGGGATGAGGGGGGAGGGAGGAGGGATGAGTGGGGAGGTGGACCAGTGAGGGATGAGTGGGGAGGACTAGTGGAGGGGGATGATGGAGGGAGGACCAGTGAGGAGAGATGTGAGGGAGGACCAGTGAGAGGGATGAGTGGCGGAGGAGGACCAGGGAGGATGGGGGGGGAGGAGCCAGAGGGAGGAGGGGGGAGAGGATGGGGAGGGATGGTGGGGAGGAGGACCGGTGGGGGGATGGTGGGGGGAGAGGAGGGGAGGGGGATATGAGTGGGGAGGTGGACCAGTGAGAGGGATGGTGGGGGAGGGATTAGTGGGGAGAGGATGGGAGGAGGACCAGTGAGGATGTAGAGGAGAGGACCAGTGAGAGGATGGAGTGGGGAGGGGAGGACCAGTGGAGGGATGGAGAGGGACTGGTGAGGATGGATGGTGGGGGGAGGAGGACCAGTGGGAGGGATGGTGGAGGCCAGTGGGGAGGGATGTGTGGGGAGGGTCAGTGGGGAGGGATGGGGAGAGGCCAGTGAGGAGGATGGGGGTGGAGGAGACCAGTGGAGGGATGGTGGGGAGGTCAGTGGGGGAGGGATGAGTGGGGGGGAGGAGGACCAGTGAGGAGGGATGGTGGGGGAGGAGGAGGACTGAGTGAGGAGGGGATGGGGTGGTGGGGAGGAGGACCGGTGAGAGGAGGGATGGTGGGGGAGGGACCAGTGGAGGGATGTGTGGGGAGGGTCAGTGGGGAGGGATGGGAGGAGGACCAGTGGGGATGGGGAGGGTCAGTGAGAGGGATGAGTGGGGAGGAGGACCAGTGGGGAGGATGTGTGGGTCAGTGAGAGGGATGGAGGAGGTCAGACGTTGCTCAGCTGGCCTTATAGTGTCACCAGCCTAAGTTGTCATTCTCTGCCTGTGTGTGTGCCTGTGTGTGTGTGTGCGTGTGTGTGCCTGTGTGTGTGTGTGTGTGTGTGTGTGTGTGTGTGTGTGTGTGTGTGTGTGTCCATCCTGTCAATCTGTCTATACGTTTATCTGTCTTTTGCTCTGTCTGTCTGTCGATTTATTCTGGCGGTCAACAGGTGTGTGAGGCTTGTCACGCTGCCAGGTGTGTGGGAGACAGGTGTCTCCTGTGTCAGGTGATGTGGGGGAGACAGGTGTGGCAAGTGTCTGCCAGTCAGGGTGTGTGTAGGAGGACAGGATATGGTGGTGATGGTGTCATAGTAGGTTGGTGATGGTGTCATGGTAGGGTGGTGATGAGTGTCATGGTGGTGGTGATGGTGTCATGGTAGGGTGGTGATGGTGTGGGGTGGTGATAGTGTCATGGTAGGGGTGGTGGATGGTGTCATGGTGGGGTGGTGATGTGTCATGGTAGGGTGGTGATGTGGTGTCTGTGGTGATGTGTCATGGTAGGGGTGGTGATGGTGTCATAGTGGGGTGGTGATGGTGGTGTCATAGTGGGTGTGATGGTGTCATGGTAGGGTGGTGATGGTGTCATGGTAGGGTGGGATGGTGGTCATGGTAGGTGGTGATGGTGTCATGGTGGGGTGGTGATGTGTCATGGTGGGTGGTGAAAGTATGGTGTCATGGTAGGGGTGGTGATGGTGTCATGGTAGGGTGGTGATGGTGTCAGTAGGTGGTGATGGTGTCATGGTAGGGTTGGTGATGGTGTCATGGTAGGGTTGGTGATGGTGTCATGGTAGGGTGGTGATGTGTCTGGTAGTGGGTGGTGATGGTGTCATGGTAGGGTGTGGTGATGGTGTCATGGTAGGGGTGGTGATGGTGTCATGGTAGGTGGAATGGATGTCATGGTAGGTGTGGTGATGGTGTCATGGTAGGGGTGGTGATGTGTGTCATGGTAGGGTGGTGATGGTGTCATGGTAGAGTGATGGTGTCATGGTAGGGGTGGTGATTGTCATGGTAGGATGGTGATGGTGTCATGGGGAGGGTGGTGATGGTGTCATGTAGGGGTGGTGATGGTGTCATGGGAGGATGGTGATGTGGTGTCATGGTAGGGGTGGTGATGGTGTCATGGTAAGGTGGTGATGGTGTCATGGTGGGTTGGTGGTGTCATGGTAGGGTGGTGATGGTGTCATGGTGAGGTTGGTGATGATGGTGTCATGGTGGGGTTGGTGATGTGGTGTCATGGTAGGGTTGAGATGAAGTTGTCATGGTAGGGTGGTGATGGTGTCATGGTAGGTTGGTGGTGTGGTTGTCACGGGTGGTGGTGATGGTGTCATGTGGGTGGTGATGGTGTCATGGTCAGGGGTGATGGTGTCTGGTAGGGTGGTGATGGTGTCATGGTAGGGTTGGTGATGGTGTCATGGTAGGGTGGTGATGGTGTGTCATGGTAGGGTGGAGGTGGTGTCATGGTGAGGTGGATGTGGTGTCATGGTAGGGGTGGTGATGGTGTCTTGGTAGATGGTGATGGTCATGGTGGGGTGGTGATGATTTGTCATGGTAGGGTGGTGATGGTGTCATGGTGGGGTGGGATGGTGTCATGGTGGGGTGGTGATGGTGTCACGTAAGGGTGGTGATGGTGTCCATGGTAGGGTTGGTGATGGTGTCATGGTAGGGTTGGTGATGGTGTCATGGTAGGGTGGTGATATGTCATGGTAGGGGTGTGATGGTGTCATGGTAGGGTGGTGATGGTGTCATGGTAGGGTTGGTGATGGATCGTGGTAGGGTGGTGATGGTGTCATGGTAGGGTTGGTGATGGTGTCATGGTAGTTGGTGATGGTGTCATGGTAGGGTGGGTGATGGTGGTGTCATGGTAGGGTGGTGATGGTGTCATGGGAGTGGGAGATGGTGTCTTGGTAGTGGTGATGTAGTCTCATGGTAGGGTTGGTGATGGTGTCGGTGAGGTAGTGATGGTGTTGTCAGAGTGAATGGTGATTGTCATGGTAGGGTGGTGTGATGGTGTCATGGTAGGGGTGTTGATATGGTGTCTCATGGTAGGGGTGGTGATGTGTCATGGTAGGGGGTGGAATGGTGTCATGGTGGGTGGAGATGGTGATGTGGTGTCATGGTAGGGTGGTGATGGTGTCATGGTGGGGTGGTGATGGTGTGGTAGGGGTTGGTGATGGTGTCATGGTAGGATTGGTGATGGTGTCATGGTGGTGATGGTGTCATGGTAGGGGGTGGTGATGGTGTCACGGTGGGGTGGTGATGGTGGTAGGGGTGGTGGAGTGGTGTCATGGTAGGGTGGTGATGGTGTCATGGTGGTGGAGATGGTGTCATGGTGGGGTGGTGATGGTGGTGTGATGGTGGGGTGGTGATGGTGTCACGGTAGGGATGGTTGTCATGGTAGGGTGGTGATGGTTTGTCATGGTAGGGTGGTGATGGTGTCATGGTAGGGTGTGGTGATGGTGTCATGGTAAGGTGGTGATGGTGTCTGGTAGGAGGGTGGTGATGGTGTCATGGTAGGGTGGTGATGGTGTCATGGTAGGGTGGTGATGGTTACATGTGAGATTGGTGATGGTGTCATGTTGCGAGGTGGTGATGGTGTCATGGTAGGGTGGTGATGGTGTCATGGTAGGGGTGGAATGGTGTGTATGTCATGGCGCGTTAGTGATGATGTCATGGTGTAGTGATGTGGTGTCATGGTAGGGTTGGTTGATGGTGTCATGTGGGGTGGTGATGGTGTCATGGTAGGGTTGGTGATGGTGTCGTGTCAGGGTGGTGGTATGTCATGGAGTGGTGATGGTGTCATGGTAGGGTGGTGATGTAATTGTGATCATGGCAGGGGTGGTGATGGTGTCATGGCAGGATGGTGATGGTGTCAGTAGGAGTGGTGATGTGTAATGGTCGGTAAGTGGGTGATGGTGTCACGTGGGGGTGGTGATGGTGTCATGTGGGTGGTGATGGTGTCATGTGGTAGAGTGGTGATGGTGTCATGGCAGGGTGGTGATGGTGTCTGGGCAGGGTTGGTGATAATGTCATGGTAGGATGGTGATGGTGTCATGGTAGAGATTGGTGATGGTGTCATGGTAGGGTGGTGATGGTGTCTGGGGTATGGTGATGGGTGGTGTATGGTACCATATTGGTGATATGGTCTGGTAGGGATGGTGATGGTGTCATGTGGGTGATGTGTGTCATGGTAGGGTTGGTTGATGGTGTCATGGTAGGGTGGTGATGGTGGATGGGGTGTGTGATGGTGCTTGGTAGGTGTGATTGATGTTGTCATGGTAGGGTTGGTGATGATGCATGGTAGGGTGGTGATGGTGTCATGGTGGGGGTGATGGTGTCATGTGTTGGGGTGCATGGAGGATGGTGATGGTGGTGTCATGGTAGGGTGGTGATGTGGTGTCATTGGTAGAGATTGGTGATGGTGTCAGTGGTGGGGTGGAGATGGTGTCATGGTAGGGGTGGTGATGTGACGTGTGGTAGGTGTGGTGATGGTGTGTGGTAGGGTGTGTTTATGCTTGGTGTAGGTGTGATGATGGTTGTCATGGTAGGTGGTGATGTAATTGTCTCATGGTAGGGTGGTGATGGTGTCATAGTAGTAGAATTGGTGATGGTGTCATGGCAGTTGGTGATGGTGTTCATGGTAGGATGGTGATGGTGTCGTGGTGGTGGTGATGGTCTGTGGTAGGGTGTGGTGATGGTGTCACGGTAGGGTGGTGATGGTGTCATGGTAAGGTGGTGATGGTGTCATGGTGGTGTGGTGATGGTGTCTGGGGTGGTGATGGTGTCATGGTAGGATTGGTGATGGTTGTCATGGTGTGATGATGGTGTGTCATGGTAGGGTGGATGTGGTGTCATGGTAGGTGGTGATGGTGTCATGGTAGGGTGGTGATGAGTGTCATGGTAGAGATTGTGGATGATGGTGTCATGGTAGGGTGGGTGATGGTGTCATGGTAGGGTGGTGATTGGTGTCATGAGTAGGGTTGGTGATGGTGTCATGGTAGGGTGGTGATGGTGTCATGGTAGGGGTGGTGATGGTGTCATGGTAGGGTGGTGATGGTGTCATGGTAGGGTGGTGATGGTGTCATGGTAGGGTGGAATGGTGTCATGGTAGGTGTGGTGTCTGTAGGTGTGTGTGATGTGGTGTCATGGTAGGGTGGTGATGGTGTCTGTGTGGTAGGGTGGTGATGGTGTCATGGTAGGGGTGGTGATGGTGTCATGGTAGGGTGGTGATGGTGTCATGGTAGGGGTGTGTCGGGTGGTGATGGTGTCATGGTAGGGTGGTGATTGGTGTCATGGTGGGGTGGTGATGGTGTCATGGTAGGGTGGTGATGTGGTGTCTGGTATGGGGTGGTGATGTGATTGTCATGGTAGGGTGGTGATGTGTTGTGTGGTAGTTGGTGATGGTGTCATGGTAGATTGTCATTGTCATGGTAGGGTGGTGATGGTGTCATGGTAGAGATTGGTATGAGATGGTGTCATGGTAGGGGTTGGTGATGTTGTTGTCATGGTAGAGATTGGTGATGGTGTCATGGTAGGGTTGGTGATGGTGTCATGGTAGGTGGTGGTGTATGGTGTCATGGGTAGGGTGATGTGGTGTCATGGTAGGGGTGGTGATGGTGTCATGGTGGTATGGGTGGTGTCATGGTAGGGGGTGTTGATGGTGTCATGGTAAAGTTGGTGATGATGGTGTCATGGTGGGGTGGTGATGGTGTCTGATGAGTGGGTGATGGTGTCATGGTGGGGTGATGTGGTGTGTCATGGGGTGGTGATGGTGTGTTGGTGATGGTGTCATGGTGGGGGGGTCAGTGGAACACAAGGTTAATAAGACAGACAGACAGACAGGTAGGTTCAGACAGGTAAAGAGGTAGATTGGATGACAGACTCTGAGACAGACGCAGGGGTGGCAAACAGGTAGACAGTGGAGGCTGGCAGGGAGGGGAGGACAGGCGAAGCCAGAGGGGACCAGCAGGCAAGGGGGGCAGAGATTATCACAGGCCAGCAGACTTAATACTGTGTTGACGGGATAAGAGTGGGCAGTTAGCTAGGCATGATAACAAGGTTGTGAAGATCTGGCAGGCTGACTGGAAGACAGACTGGCAGTCAGGCAGGCAGGATAGAAGTGGTTTGGAGTGGGTCGGTGGGGCTGGTGACTGGGCAGTGGGCAGGGGTGGTGGGGCGGCTTGGGGTGGGGTGGTGTGGTGGTGCAGTGGTGCGGACGCTGTCTTGGTGAGCACGTCGCTGGCTGTGTGATGGTGGGGCCGCCGCTGTGTGTGTGTGTGTGTGTGTCGTGGACCAGACCACAGCACAACAGAGCTTTTTGTCGCAGTGAGGCCTCCTGGCCCACCGCCTCACGTCACTAGAGATGATCGGGTGTGACTAGTTCATGATGCTGTGATATAATAGTCCGTTTACCGCATTGCTGTGTCTTTAAGGCTGTGTGGTGTGCTTTTGAAGGCTGTGATGTTGCTCATCTCAGGCCATACAGAGTGTTATATATTCTCACCAAACAAATGAAAACATTGACCTATTATGAAGTGAGGTGAGGCGAGGTGGGTGTGGGAGGAGGTGGGTGTGAAATGAGGTGAGGTGGGTGTGAAGTGAGGCGAGGTGGGTGAAGGAGGGGAGGTGGGTGTGAAGTGAGGGAGGTGGGTGGGAAGGAGGCGAGGTGGGTGGGAAGGAAGTGAGGCGAGGTGGGTGTGTAAGTGATGGGAGGTGGGTGGAAGTGAGGTGATGGAAGTGAGGCGAGGGGAGGGTGGAAGGAGGCGAGGCGAGGTGGTGTGGAAGGGAGGCGAGGCGAGTGGGTGTGAAGTGAGGGGAGGCGAGGCAAGGGAGAGCTAAGAGTGGCTGATGCATTGATAAAGAATTGAAGTTGATGGTGTGATGCAGAGCAAGATTCTGAACATGTCTCGGAACTGACCAACATGTGATCTATTGTATTCTGGCGTGACCCACTGTGATTCCGGCGTGACCTACAGTGATCTCAAAACAGAACTACCTGTGAATAACCAGAATTGACCTGCCAGACCTTTGTATTAGTGCCTGGTGACATTGCAGACAAGACACAGATAAGACTCACGTCACGGTTAAGTCGTCGAATCTTCTGTGAATCTTGAATAAACCTCGGGTCATGTTATCTGATCTCTCTAGCCACCATTCGTCCTGCTGGTGACCCTTGCAAAAAAAAAAACGCTTATCTCAGCTGACTTGGTGAGTGACGATATGGTGAGTGACGATACTTGGTGAGTGACGATACGTGCTGAGTGACGATATTTGGTGAGTGGACGATATTTGGTGAGTGACGATACGTGCTGAGTGACGATATGGTGAGTGACGATACTTGGTGAGTGACGATACTTGTTGAGGACGATACTTTTGGTGAGGACGATACTTGGTGAGGCCAGGGAGGTCGAGGCAGTAATGGTGATCATAAATTGTGGGGGGTGGTGTTTATTACAACGTACGACTGGAAATGGCTTTATATGACTTGGTGCCTGCCATGGTGACCTAGGCACTATGTCGACCGGTGCCTCGTCGGTGACCTGTGGCACTGAATGACCTGGTGCTCGTCATGGTGACCTGTGGCACTATATGACCTGGCGCGCCTGCCACGGTGACCTGTGGCACTGGACCTGGTGCCTCGTCGTGGTGACCTGTGGCACCAGGCGACCCGGTGCCTGTCAGCGGTGACCTGTGGCACTTGAATGACCTGGTGCTCTCGCGTGACCTGCGGCACTGAATGACCTGGTGCCGTCATGGTGACCTGTGGCACTGAATGACCTGGTGCCTCGTCATGGTGACCTGTGGCACTTATATGACCTGGTGCCTCGTCAGGTGACCTGTGGCACTGAATGACCTGGTGCCCGCTGTGACCTGTACTGAATGACTGGTGCCTGTCTGGTGACTCAGGCACTGAATGACCTGCACAGAGACTGTGAATCATTATGAGAACAAAGGCTGGCCGTAAATATTTAAATAAGTATTGAAAGAAAGTAAGTGTGTGTGTGTGTGTGTGGGTGTGTGTGTGTGTGTGTGTGTGTGTGTGTGTGTGTGTGTGTGTGTGGGTGTTGGGTCTTGGGATATGCTGATGACGTGGGCGTGAGAGGGGTGGGTGTGAGGACGGGGGGGAGGTGAGAGTCGCAGGTAAGATAAACTGTTCTCACTCTATTCTTACCTCACACTTCTTCCTAACCTACCCTAATTTATCCTGACTGGTTGCTTGCTCCTCTTTTACCTCCTCTCCCCTCACCTCCTCCCCTTCCCTACCTGTTTCCTCCCTCACCCGCTTAATTACCTCATCCCTGTTAATTCACCCAGTCGCTGACCACACAACCGAGGATCTGAGCCATCTGACATCTATTTAACCTGTCCCACGGCCCTCACCTAGCTTCTTAGCTCCCTCACCAGGCCCCTCACCTAGCCTCACTGCCCTCATCTCCAGTCTTTACTGTACATAGAGTCCTAAGGCCCTCTTCTCCTTCTCATCCTCCCTGCTCTTCTCAACCTCTTCCTTCTGCTTCTCCTCCTGTTTCTCTTCCTCCCCTGCCTCCCATCACCCCTCCCACATTCCTCCTGCCCTCTTTCTCCCTGCCCTCCTGCCCCTCCTGTCCCTGCTCCCTTCCCCTGCCCCCTCTTGCCCCCCAGGGCATTATCATAACCTGGTCACATACCAGGCCCTCTGCCCTCGCACCTCGTCCCCACCTGGTGTTGTAGTGACTGTCTGTCCGCGCCCTCTGCCACGCCACACGCGGTGTATATTTCTCACCACCACACATGTTGCAGGTGTTATGGTGGTGCAGGTGTTATGGTGTAGCAGGTGTTAAGTGGTGGCAGGTGTTATGGTGGTGCAGGGGTTATGTGGTGCAGGTGTTGTGGTGGCAGGTGATATGGTGGTGCAGGTGCGGCGGTGGTACAGGTGTTGTTGGTGGTACAGGTGTTATGGTGGTGCAGGTGTTGTGGTGAACAGGTGTTATGGTGGTGCAGGTGTTATGGTGGTGCAGGTGTTGGTTGTGGTTTAGGTGTTGTCGGTGGTGCAGGTGTTATGGTGACAGGTGCTGGCGGTGGTGCAGGTGTTGCGCAGGCGTTGTGGTGGTGCAGGTGCTGGTGGTGGCAGGTGTAGTGGCGCAGGTGTTGCAGTGGTACAGGTGTTATGGTGGTGCAGGTGTTGGTGGTGGTGCAGGTGTTGTGGTGGTGCAGGTTATTGTGGCAGGTGTTATGGGTGCAGGTGTTTTTGGTGGTGCAGGTGTTATGGTTGGTACAGGTGTTGCGGTGGTACAGGTGTTATGGTGGTGCAGGTGTTAGTGGTGGTGCAGGTGTTGTGATAGTAGCAGGTGTTATAGTGGTGCAGGTGTTGGTGGTGGCAGGTGTTATGGTGGCACAGGTGTTATGGTGGTGCAGGTGTTATGGTGGTGCAGGCGTTATTAGTGGCGAGGTGTTATGGTGGCAGGCATTGTGGTACAGGTGTTGCGGTGGCAGGTGTTATGGTGGCGCAGGTGTTTGCGGTGGCAGGTGTTATGGTGGCGCAGGTGTTGATGGGCAGGTGTTGGCGTGGTGGTACAGGGTGTTGGCGGGTGATGGTGTTGGTGGTGGCACATGTGTTGGTGGTGGTAACAGGTGTTATGGTGGCGCAGGTGTTGGTGGTGGCACATGGTTATGGTGGTACAGGTGTTATGGTGGCTGGTGTTATGGTGGCAGGTGTTATGGTGGCGCAGGTGTTATGGTGGCACATGTGCTGGTGGTGGCAGGTGTTATGGTGGTGTTGGGTGGCAGGTGTTATTGTGGTATGTGTGCTTGTGGTGGCACAGGTGTTGTGGCGGTGGCAGGTGTTATGGTGGCACAGGTGTTATGGTTGGTGCAGGTGTTATTGTTGGTTTAGGGTGTTATGGTGGTGCAGGTGCTATGGTGGCGCATGTGTTGTTGTCGGTTACGGTGTTATGGTGGTGCAGGTGTTATGGTGGTGGTGTGTTATAAGTGGTGCAGGTGTTATGGCGGTTGCGGTGTTATGGTGGCAGGGTCTTGTGGTTTTAGGTGGCAGTCGTGCAGGTGTTATGGTGGGTACAGGTTTATGATGGCAGGTGTTATGGAAGAAAGTTATGGTGGTGCAGGTAAATAGAGTGCAGGTAAATATGGTGGCACAGGTGTTATGTTGGCGCAGGTGTTTGGTGGTGCAGGTGTTGGTGGTGGCACAGGTGTTATGATGGTGCAGGTGCTGGGGTGGTGTAGGGTGTTATGGTGGTGCAGGTGTATGGTGGTGCAGGTGTTGGCGGTGGCACAGGTGTTTATGGTGGCAGGTGTTGCGGTGGTGCAGGTGTTATGGTGGCAGGTGTTATGGTGGCAGGTGCTTGCGGTACAGGTGTTATGGTGGGTGCGTGCTGGTGGTGGTGCAGGTGTTATGGTGGCAGGTACGTGGTGAAGCAGGTGCTATGGTGGCGGGTGTTGTCGGTGGCACATGTGCTGGCGGTGGCAAGTGTTATGGTGGTGCAGGTGTTGGCGGTGGTACAGGTACATGGTGGTTGGTGTTGTGGTGGTCAGGTGTTATGGTGGTGCAGGTGTTGGGGTGGGTCAGGTGTTGCGTGGTGGCGGCGGGTTTATGTGGTGCAGGTGTTGGTGGTGGTGCAGGTAATATGGTGGTGCAGGTGCGGTGGTGGTACAGGTGTTATGGTGGCACAGGTGTTGGGGGTGGTGGCGTTATGGTGGTAATGTGTTATGGTGGAGGTGCTGGGGTGAAGTTTGGTGGTACAGGTGTTATGGTGGTGCAGGTGTTGCGGTACAGGTGTTATGGTGGTACAGGTGCTGGTGGTGGCAGGTGCTGGCGTGGCGGTGCGGCGGTGTTATGGCTGTGCAGGTGTTATGGTCAGCAGGTGTTATGGTGGCACAGGTGTTATGGGTGGTACAGGTGTTATGGTTGTGCAGGTGTTATGGTTGTGCAGGTGTTGTTGTGGTACAGGTGTTGGGTGGTGCAGGTGTTGGTGGTGGGTGGTGTGTGTGTGTGTGTGTGTGTGTGTGTGTGTGTGTGTTGGTCGGAGTGGTGGAGAGAGGGTCCTGCGTGAAGGGACATGTGGTAGTGGTGATGGTGAGGGTGGTTGCAGGATGGTGGTGATGGTGGTGGTGGTGAGGGAGTAGTGGTGATGGTGGTGGTGAAGGCAGTAGTGTGGTGGGTGGTGGTGGGTGGTGGTGACTGGGCTGAGTTAGTCGCCGTCAAGGTCACCTCTTGGTTTCACCACTGACCACCTCTCCTCAACTCTCCATCTCTTCACTGCTCTTCATCCTTCACCTTCTTCTTCCCTCCGTCATCATCGCCTTCCTGTATGTACTATTTCTCCTGGTTTTACTTCACACCGTCATTACTGTACGCCGACCATCCAAGGTGTGAGGAATGACCATTATATTCCAACCTTCAGTGGTGTGGCTCTGCTTTTGTTTATATATTCATTCAGCCAGATGTTGCTACCAAACTACGAATGCTGAATTCCTCCCTCAGTTTCTTAATATTAACCCAACCTGTGGGTGGTGGGGGGCGTGGGGTGGTGAAGGAGGTGTGTGGGTAGTGGGAGGCGTGGGGGAGGTGGGGTGAGGAGGCGTGGGTGGTGAGGGGAGGCGTGGTGGTGAAGGGAGGTGGGAGGTAGGTGGTGAGGAGGGGGGTGGGTGAAGGAGGCGTGGGGTAGAGGGAGGGTGGGGTGGTGAAGGAGGCGGGGTGAGGGGAGGTGGTGAGGGAGGCGTGTAGGTGGTAGGCGTGTAGGTGGTGAGGGAGGTGTAGGGGAGAGGGTAGGTGGTGAGGGGAGTGTAGGTGGTGAGAGGAGGTGTAGGTGGTGAGGGGTAGGCGTGGTGGTGAGGGTAGGCGTGTAGGTAGTGAGGGAGGCGTGGGGTAGTGGGAGGAGGCGGTGGGTAGTAAGGGTGGCGGGGTGGGTGCATGTTTTCCACGGTGTTTTCTGACCTCTGGTTCTTGCAGACCCCTATTTGCCACCTGCCACCTCCATCATAAGCCTCCCACCCATCTTACCTTGGCTACACACCTGTCATGCACCGCTCTCCCGGCACACCACCTGCATACTGTATTTATATCATTCACCAGCCACCAGGAGGTTGCCCAGGAGGCCATACCCAGTATACCTAGAGCCTCATAACACCTCAAGTCAACCTCCAGGTAATATGACTCACCTCAGTAAGCTTTTCTACAGGGGTGAGGGGGTAGGTGGCCATGTGTGGCACTTGGTGATGGTGGATGATGGAGGTGATGGTGGTGATGGTAGGTGATGATGATGGTGGTGATGATGGTGGGTGATGATGAGTGATGGTGGTGGTGATGGTGGTGGGTGATGGTGATGGTGGTGGTGAAGATGGTGGTGATGATGATGATGATGGTGGTGGTGGTGATGATGGTGGTGGTGATGGTGATGATGATGATAATGATAATTACATTCATCACCTCAGTTCAACTGAGCTGCACTGAAATCAGGAGGCAGCACTGTGGCAGGAGGTAGTGTTGCAGTGTGAGGTAGTGGAGGTGTGTGAGGTAGTTTGCAGTATGAGGTAGTGGCAGTATGAGGTAGTGTGGCAGTGTGAGGTAGTGTGTAGTGTGAGGTAGTGTGGCAGTGTGAGTGTAGTGGCAGTGTGAGGTAGTGTGGTGTGTGAGGTAGGGGTGGCAGTGTGAGGTAGTGGCAGTGTAGTGTGAGGTAGTGTGGGTGTAGTAGTGTGGCAGTGTGAGGTAGTGTGGGCAGTGTGAGGTAGTGTGGCAGGAGGTAGTGTGGCAGTGTGAGGTAGTGTTGCAGTGTGAGGTAGTGCTGTGGAGGTAGTGTGAGGTAGTGTGGGTATGAGGTAGTATGAGTAGTATAAGGCTGTGTGGGAGGTAGTATGAGGAGTGTATGAGGCAGCGTGGGACACTTGTTGTGTGGTTGGATGACTTTGTTTGTGGGAGGTAGCTGCACCCCATCGGGCCGCCACCACTACTACTTCACACCACTACTCCACTACCACCACAATCACCACCACCACCACCAGCACTCACCACCACCAGCATTACCACCACCAGCACTACTTCACTACCACTACTTCCACTACCACTAATCACCACCATCACCACTACCACTAATCACCACCATCACCACAACCACTGTTTCCACCAGTACCATCATCACTTCCACTACCACCACCACCAACACCACCACTACCACCACCACCACCACCACCACCACCACCACTACCACCACCAACACCACCACTACCACCACCACCACTACCAGCGATGGGGTTGGTTGGGCACCCTCTTGTATCTTGTGCAAGGCTTACTGCGAAAGGCGTTTACAGCGTCCAGCAGGGAAGCACGCGGAGTTGAAGCTTGCCTAGTCGACTCATGCATGGGTTTCATCGACAAGGTACATATGGTGACAGGGTGAGTGTGTGGGGGAGAATTCCTGATACAATGCAGATGTTTATGGCAAGACGTGGCAGGTCCCTAATGAGTCAAGTGCCAGGCCTGTCTGTAGAGGAGGATATTGGTCAGGAGGAAGGGGTGTTGGGCACTGTGGTGGGTAGGTTAGGCCACGGTGGGGGGTGGAGGGAGGCACGTACAGTAGGCATTGACAGTATAAGGGACAAACATTTTAGTTAGTCTGATGATGTGCGCGTCGGTAGTTGTGTAGCGACAAGGAGGCGTTTACAATCCTGTCTGCAGTTAGGTCAGAGGTCAACACACTGACCTATAACATGATGACTCAAGGGTATGTTGAATCCCGGTTTACCTAGCGACACTGACTGACTACTACTGACTGGTGTTGAAATATCCCACCAAAAGTTGCAACCATCCATAAATGTTGAAATTATCCAGGTAGAGATAAAATCACCCAGTGCTGGAGAGAGAGATGTCTGATGCTGACCCAAGGCGTTGACAGGTGGAGGACAGTGAACGCTTCCCTATGAGGGGATGTGTAGATCAGCGAAACACAAACACTGAGACCAACACAACCGTGTGTGTCTGTGTGAGTGTGTCTGTCTGTCTGGCTGTGTGCAACCCCCGGGATCAACCATGTGCACTTTACGACTGTGTTTGGTGCACATGATGTACAACTCTATCAATGTGGTGAGTTATTTTGTTACTACCTCTGTCTGCCTTTATGTACACACACACACACACACCGATAGATATAAGAACAGCACCATCCCATCTATTGTTAAAATAATAAACAACTCCTGATTTATTTACTGTGCAGCCCTGTAAATGTATTCAATGCATATTATATCATTATGTCTAAATCAAATGTAAGTCTGTAAATTTTCAGCCACCGGCTGCAACTCTATTAATAAACCGTTTATTATTATTATTATTATTATTATTATTATTATTATTATTATTATTATTATTATTATTACATCACACACATACTACTTTGCTGTCACTCGGAATCGGGTATGACGATCACCCAGCTATGATACAATGATATGAGTTATTAAGGATGTCACCTTCATTGGTGAGCTCTGAGGTGACTCAAGAGGCCGTTATGGGACCGACAGAGTTGTTCACACATGTTGCACATGTGGAGGGCTACATCTAGTGCGGGAGGGCCGGCGGCAGCGTCTTTCCGGCATTGCGCTTGTCTGCCTCGGTATGCAGTCCAGCCAACTCGAAAGTAATGACACCTCGTGTGGTGCTCCTCCAAGCGTTACGGTGTGGAGTGATCGTCTCCCAGGTGAGGGGGTCGATTTGGCACTTTTTCAGGTTTGTCTTAAGACTATCCTTATACCTTTTCAGTTGTCCGCCAGCGTAACGTTTGCCATTCGTTAGGTGACTGTAAAGTAGCTGCTTTGGCGGTCTACTATTGTCCATGAGGGTAACATGGCCAGTCCAGCGTAGTTATTCATGGATATTGGTAACCTTGATGCTCCTACAGTTGGTGTCAGCAAGAATATTGGCATTTGTTTTCTTGTCTTCCCAGTGAACTCGGAGGATGGATCGTAGACTACGTTGGTGAAAGTTTTCATGTGCCTTGAGGTGCCTCCTGTATGTGACCCATGTCTCGCTGCCATATAGCAGGGTGGGGAGGACCACTGCTCGATACCGTGCAGCTTTGTAGATAATTTCAGCTCCCTACAGCTGAAGACACTGGTACAGAGTCTGCCAAAGTCTTCATCTGCACATCTGATTCGATTTTGAATCTCTTCATCGATGTCTGCAGTGGTGGACAGGTGGGAGCCGAGATTAGAGAGGGTAGTACCATTAAGCTGGATGGATGGTGGAGGTGTGGTCCAGGGGCAGGCTGGAAGAGAATCTGAGTCTTACGTACATTCACATTAAGGCTGAAGTGTGCATACACATCTGCGCAGGTGTTCAGGATCTACTGTAGGTTGCACTCAGTGTGAGTGACGAGGGTGAGGTCATCTGCACACTGAAGCTCAGTAATATAAGCTGCCAATACCTTTGTTCTAGCCTGGAGTCGTCTTATGTTGAAAAGACCCTTCATCCGGTACTGGATGTCCACCCCGCCGGCTAAATTGGCACTGGCACGAGTAAGGAAGGCAGCCAAGAAAATGGGAAAGAGAGTTGGTGCCAGTACACACCCTTGTTTAACCCATGTTTGGATGGGGAAGAACTCAGACCGGGTGCCGTTGTGCAGGACACTGCCGTTCATGCCATCGTGGAGTTGCCTCACAATGGCTATAAATTTTGGTGGGCAGCCAAAATGGCTGAGGGTCCTCCAGAGGGCCATGTACAGGTCACTACGCTGTTCTCTGCACTTTTCCTGTATATGATGTGCAGCAAAGATCGTGTCAGTGGTGCCACGTGATGGTCTAACGCCACATTGAGATTCTGGGAGCAACGAACACACACACACACACACACACACACACACACACTGGGTCCCTGGGTCAGACACCCACTTTTTAGTATTAACCCGTCTAGTGCTGCTATATTTAGTGTTGCTGCCCTGTATACTGTTGGCGCTGCTCTCTTTACCACCCCTCACTCTCTCTACCTTCCCTCACTTCCTCCTTACTCACTCTTTCCTCTCACCTCCCCTCACTGTCTACCTCCCCTCACTTCCTCCTTAGTCTCTCTCTTCTCCCCTCACTCTATTCCTCTCCTCACCTCCACTCCCCTCCCCCCCTCAGTCATTACCGTCGTCATGTTATCTGATAATCTATTTCATTGTTTTGTCCTTCCGCCCGACTGTCGTCCTTCGCCCATCTGTCCATCCTTCCGTTCATACAAACATCAGAGGGCTGCAAACACACACACACACACACACACACACACACACACTCACTGTGAAGGAGTTACTACACTACGTGTCTGCTGTTCAACACCTCAGCTCACAAGATCTATGTGACCACTGTAAGCATTACTCTGTATGTTCCTTCACCTTTCTCTAATGAAGGCTTTTGTTAAACC
This sequence comes from Homarus americanus, assembly GCF_018991925.1. Lineage (NCBI taxonomy): Eukaryota > Metazoa > Arthropoda > Malacostraca > Decapoda > Nephropidae > Homarus > Homarus americanus. Next base: position 2,534,696 of record NW_024731965.1, on the reverse strand, counting down.
ACCAATGTATGTGATAAGTCATTTATGTCCAATGTATATTTTCAGCCATCGGGCTGCAGAACTTTTCAAAAACCGTTAATTATTATTATTATTATTATTATTACTACGTTGCTGTCACTCGGAATCGAGTATGACGATCATCCAGCTATGATACAATGATATGAATTATTAAGGATGTCACCTTCGTTGGTGAGTTTTGAGGTGACGAAAGAGGCCGATACTGTTTTTGTTTGGATCTGTGATTTTGATTGTGTTTTCGACCACAAGAGGATGACCTTACTGGGTGCGGTTGCCCAGTCGGTTGTTTTTTAGGCAGGCTATGTTTAGGGCACCTTTTCTAGCCTTCTCCCCATGTGGGGTGAGCAGAGTGGCTCCTTGAAAGGGCTGCTAAGCCGCAAACAGGACCGGATTGCACTGCTTGCTGCCTAGATTCCAGTGTATAAACGACCATCTTTTCTGTGCCGCCCATGTGCAGAGTTTGACTAGAGACCCCCGGCAGTCATCTCTGCCTGTCCCCGTCGCCATAAGACTTTTGGGGGCATAGGGGTTTTGATGATGATGAAAGATATGATGAGCTGGATGATGTGTGCGCGTGGGTTGATTCATGTGGTGAGGCAGGAGCGCAGGCTGCAACCACACATCTTGGCTCTCCCTTTTCCTGATCCAGTGGTGCAAGTGTTGCAACGGCTGGGGACAGGGAGAGTTGCAATGGACTACCGATAGTCCAGTTATTGGGTTTCGCCTGTGTAGTCTGTCCATCAGGCATTGCCATAATCCGCTGGTGTAGTCGCTGGGTTCCCATGGTGGTCACCTCTTCCGCCTATACCACCGTTGGGGTCTTGTTGGAGCTCTGTAACATGTCTGCCTGATGCGGGGCTCCCTGCCTGATGCGGGGCTCCACAATAGATTTCTCGTTCAGGGTTTACTCCCATAGCCTTATAGCTACCAAGGTTAATCCGCTAGGTAGCGGGGCAATGGTTGGTAGGCGCCAGGACGTGTCCACATGCCAGTGGGCCTATGGGCCGTCCTTCTGGGGCCCACTGCTACTCCGAGATCCCTTTCTGGTCTAGCCTGGGCCCACGAGGCACCCAGTTACCGTGTGTTGCCACGAGTAGGCCTTGATGGTGAGGAGTCTGTGTACTGGCAGGGGAAGACTTATGCCAGATGCTTCCCTGTTCGCCACGAGGGCTAGCCAGCGGCGGCAGCTGATAGCGAGAGGGAGCAAGCAGTGTCTGCGTTTCTAACGTAATGCTGCCACAGTACACGCATTACACCAACCCTGTGCACACACACACACACGATAAGGTTAGGTTAAGTTAAGTTATAAGTATGGGTAGGTTTGGTTAGGTTAGGTTAAGTTAAGTTAGGCTAGATTAAGTAAGGGTAGAGAAGGTTAGGTAAGTAACTTATTTGATAATTAAAAAAGAAAATTAACAGCATCATTAAGAGACAATTATGGCCTCTCACGCACCACATGTACAGTATGTCCAAGAAGTATCCGACCACACACTGTATGAAACATTATGGGACCTTAGATGATTAACTCTGGTGTGTAGTGTAACTTATGTAATGCAATGTGTGTTTATTTGGGCATAGTTAATATCCACAGAGCCATCATACCAACCCTCCCGGTACACAGAAACACATACTAACCCTCCCGGTACACAGAAACACATACTAACCCTCCCGGTACATCACTGGGATACTTTATTGACACACTGTACATTGTATACCTGTACAATAAGCTGGTGTGAAGGAGTAACTAAACAGGTGTCAAAAACTAATTAGGTGTAAACATGCCACATATACGCAGGTAGAGGCACTAACAGGTGTCAGATAAACTAAACATATGTTGTCTCCTTGTGCAGGTGATCGCGCTGGTGTGTGGCATCATTACCGCCTTCCTGATGGTGCTGGCACTGGCTTCCTCCGACTGGCTATTGGCGGTGGGTTGGCGTCAAGGCCTCTTCGAACACTGTGTTGAGCCCGGTGCCCCAAACCTCTCCCTTCAAATCAACGCAGAGGCGGGATGTCACACAGCGAGAGACGAGCGTAAGTGTTGGTCTCTTCCTTGTATTGTACTGTGGGAAAGGTGGTGGGAGGGTGATGACAGTGATGGGAAGAGTGACAGTGATGGTGGGAGGAGTGACAGGGGTGGTGGGAGGAAGAGTGGTAGTGGTAGGGAGTGACAGTGGTGGTGGGAGGAGTGACAGGGGTGGTGGGAGAGTGGTAGTGGTGAGAGTGACAGTGGTGGTGGGAGTGACAGGGGTGGTGGGAGAGAGTGGTTGCGGTAGGTGAGAGTGACAGTGGTGGTGGGAGGAGGTGGTTAGAACATAAGACTGAAACAGTAACTATTGGCCCATACTAGGCAGGGGCCCCGTTTACACCAACCCCTATCGCTCATATATCAACCTTTGTTTGAAGCTATCCAGCGTGTTAGAGTTAATGATGATGTTTGGTAACTTGTTCCATCATCACTACTCTATTACAAACCAATGTTTACCTATTTCACGCCAAATCTAAATTTGTCTAATTTAAAACCATTGTTGGTTGCTCCTGGTTGGATAGTTTGAGTACCTTTGTTGTATCACCTTTTTTTGCTGATTTCCATTTATACACCTCTATCATGTCGCCCTCGCTCTCGTTAGGGGTGCAAATTAAGATCTTTAACCTGTCTCTGTACTCAAGGTTCCTAATGCCTGGGATTAGTCTTGTCATTCTCCTCTGAATTCTTTCTAGGGATTCTATATTCATTCTGTAATACGGTGACCAGAACTGAACTGAACTGCGTAATCCAAGTGAGGTCTCACAAGCGCAAGATACAGTTCTAGGATAGCCTCGCTAGTCTTGTAACTAACACTCCTTTGTACAAACCCAAGTACTTTATTAGCCTTGTTTCGAGCAAATACACATTGTTTACTTGGTTTAAGATTCCTACTTATCATTACTCCTAAATTTTTCTCACAGTCTGATTTCTCTAAAACATCGTTGTTCATCTGGTTTCTCTGTTTACATCTCCTAGACTAAATACTTTACATTTGTCCACATTAAATTTCATCTGCCATTTTTCAGACCATTCGAGAATTTTTTTAGATCTTCCTGTAGTTTTGCGGAGTCCTTGTCAGATTTAATTACACGCCCTATTTTAGTGTCATCAGCAAATTTACTTATGTTGCTATCTATATCGTGTATGTATGTAATAAATAGTAATGGTCCAAGTACTGAGCCTTGGGGTACTCCGCTAGAGATGTTACCCCAGTCGGATTTAGTGCCGTTAATGCTCACTCGCTGTTTCCTGTCCTGTAACCACACCCTAATCCATTTTAGAATATCTCCTACAATGCCACGAGCCTCCACTTTTCGTATTAGTCTTTCGTGGGGGACTCTGTCGAAGGCTTTACTTAAGTCGAGGTATACCACATCATAGTCATGCCCCTCGACCACTTATTCGAAAACAGTTGAAACGATTGTTAATAGATTAGTCAGACATGAACACCCACTTGTGAAACCATGTTGGGAATTATTGATCAACTTGTGCTTCTCCAGGTGATTTCGAATAGAGTTTGAAATTATTGCTTCCAATAATTTGCCTACAATTGATAGGAGTGAGAGGGAGAGTGGTGGTGGAGGGAGAGTGAGAGTGGTGGTGGAGGGAGAGTGGTGGTGGAGGGAGAGTGAGAGTGGTGGTGGAGGGAGAGTAAGGATGGGAGAGGAGGTACACACACACACCTGGAATAATGAGGGTAAATGCTAAATAATAACAAGCATAATAAACCGGGAGATAAAATAAAAGAGGCGAGGAAAGTACGGTAGTAAAGTACTGTAGTATAGTAAGTACTGTAGTAAAGTACTGTAGTATTGTAAGTTGTGTAGTAAATTAGAGAATGAAAAAAGTAGGTGTGTTTAATGAATAAAAGATATAAACATTACAAGTGACGTCATGTGTGTCTGATTCGTCGACCAAATGATGACGAGAAGAACCCTTGGGTGAAGAGAGAGAGAGAGAGAGAGAGAGAGAGAGAGAGAGAGAGAGAGAGAGAGAGAGAGAGAGAGAGAGAGATAAGCTCTTCAGACAACCAAATGTAATTATTCCTCCGTGAAAAATGGGACAACGACATTGGAATTTCGGGACCAGAAATAGAAAAGAGTAAACGTGGAGCCATAAAATTATAAAGGAGAGAGAGAGAGAGAGAGAGAGAGAGAGAGAGAGAGAGATGGCATTGTACATGTTGGTGCCAAACCTTAACGGTGTTAGCAGTAAGTGGTGGCCTGTGCGACATTCACCAACATCTTGTGTCAGGGAGGTATGGCAGGCGTAGTGTGAGGTTGTAACTGTAAGTGGTGAGGGTGTGGCTGTTAAGGGTTTGGTGTTCTCTATTAACCTAAGAGGATAAGTCATCAAGTAAATTGCCTTCCTCCACCGCGGCCCTGGTGGTCTGAGGGGCGTCTGTGTGTCTGTGTATTTTACCTGATTGACCTCACAGCGTGCAGGGAGGGTTTTGATCCTTGTTCATCTTGTCTTCCTTAGAGAATTCCATGTACAACACATCCACTGGTGAGCCTTGGTCCACATAGTGTGTTACCGTGTCAAGGAGCTTGGGTAAATTTATCAGGCAGGATTTTCTTTTCATCAAACCGTGTTGTGATTGTTGATGACTGTTCGGTCAAGTGTTAGCATAGTATGTAATGCTTGGCTGATCGGCCTGTAGTTTTCTGATGCACTTCTCTTACCCTTGATCCAAGCCATTACTACATATGAATGTCAGTTTGATATTGAAACAGTTTATTTAGCCATAAGAACACAGATACCGAGTGGATAATAATAGCAATATTAACATGACTGAGCCAGTTGAGAACCTGAGCTGCACCTGATATATACTATACATTTATCTCAAGGAAGTATTATGGAACATTTAATATCATCTGGAATAGTACAATAGCAAGGTGGTAATAACAACACATCAGTTTGTTACCACGGTTATCACTTCGTTATTTATTTTTTATTTACATTTATATTATAAGTACTGTATATACATACTTTACAGTGGTGTTGATATACATTAATATGATAAGGGAGGGAAGCAGTACAACATGGGGTGTATTAAGGTGGAACAAGAGGACAGAGCTGTCAGTATTGTGTCTTGTCAGCAAATATATTTATTGTAATGGTAATTTCTATCTGTCTACGTGATAATTTCTGATAAAATGGTTTTGGTGGTACAATAAAAGCAACAATATAAAGGAAGCAGTGTAGTCTTTGCTGGGATGGGTGAGGGTAAGTTGTTCCACACCTTCACACCCTGATATTTTATGTAGGTCTGGGACTGAGAGGAGCGCATGGGGGGGGGGTGGTCTTAGTAGCTCTGGGTGCCTTAAGTTGTATCTCTGATTATTCCAGAACTGGAAATAATTATTGTCAAGCAAGTGATTGATAGATTTGTAAACAAAGAGGGCACAGCAGTAGGTGTTGACGTCGTCTGTAGTCATGTCTCATAGTTCGTTGTCACCCGAGTTTTTTACGGGGATTAGCGGGCACAGGTCGCTGAGCCACATGGGGCCTGGGGGGGGGGGCGGAAATACTACTAATAATAAAAAACAAAGAAATACAAAAATGAAAAAAGTATCAAAAGTGAGAAACAATATATGTATGTTGTGTTGTCAATAGTAAGAAAAACAACTGAGACCCTACAATTGTGTGTAAATGAGGCAGAAAGTCAGATCATCAACCTGGGACTTGGTTACATATGACAACCCATTATGCTTCCAATATCCTCCCAGGCGGTAGTACCTCCCTGTTTGGTAGCTGCCTACTACCCACTACACATAATATTGTCGGCTAATTTCATCTCCAAGTATTGTTTTCCTGAGCGAATTTCCTGATTGGCCACAACTAGAGCTATTTTGTACACTACATAATCCACATGATGTTTTGTGTTTCTGTAACCCTTAGTCGTCATCCATACTCCATTACCGTCACCCCTGTCCTTATTCTCCCGTCTCTCTCCCTCCTTCCCCCTCACCTCTCCCTCAGTCGCGCCTTCATCCCCTCCTCACTCTTCACAAACATCATGGCGAGCACTGCAATATATAATGTATCATTATATTTACAGCATACATCATGGCGAGTGCAGCATTGTGTGTCATCTGTCTGCTGCTCGACATCTTCGCCACCATCATGACGGGTCTCGGGCTCAGCAACAACGACCCCACCGTCAAGACTCGCTATTACCGCATCGCTGTCTGGGTCATGACTCTGGCATGTGAGTAGTTTCACCTTCACTTATACCTGGTACAGTGGCTGGTGCGTTTGTGAGATGTGGCAACTCTGGAATGCTTATCCATAGTCTGGCTACTATTGTGAAGTTCGTAAGGGTCATTCTGCTATGTAAACAAACACAGTTTTGTCGCAACATATCGAAAACACACCAGCCACTGTACCAGGTATAAGTGCAAACGACTGTACATAGATCCAAGTGTCTTAGGTTTTTCGTTAGTCTTGTGTTGTAGTATTTACCATGTTGTTATGTTACTATGTTGTACTGTTGTTATATAACATGACCTTTTTCTAAACAATTGTAGTTTTTCATTCATTTTTATTTTTGTTCAGTTAATTTTAATATTTACATTATTTATCCTTAGTGTTACAGTGAGTCAGTTTTAATGTGGCATTTCTTGCTGTAAATGGACGAGTTGACAGTCGGAATTTTTTCGTAAGATGGCAGGTCAATGGGTAAAGAAAACGCTTAAATTCACTATGTCAAAGATAAGGTTTAAGTTGCTAAAAAGTCACTGACTGTGAAAAGCGCTGTGATTGGTTGTGACGTCAATGGTTGGGGTCGAGCTTAGCTGTAGTTGACCAACCTTCTCGGCTGATGGCTCTGTAAATAAATATTATTAGATAATTAATTGTGCTTTACTGTGCAATACAGTAATGCTATTTTGAATATATAAATATTACTAAACACATGAACTAATTCATTGGCAATTAGCTGCCCATACAAGCAAATTTCATAGTATAAACTTTCCAAACAATATTGGTATTATTTTGGTTTTGGTCATTTAGGGAACCATAAGATTCTAACTAAGGGATTAAGTACTTTAAACAATAAGACACATTATCTCTACAGGTTGTCTGTCGCAAAGGTTAGCTTAACATACATCGGTAAGGGGGGGGGGAGGAGTAACTCAAAACTAGTGATTTCCCATAGAATTGAAGGTCTAAATCACTCATAACACATAGCAAACCATCAGAAAAAACAGTCTGCATGTCTTAGTACAGGGATGACCAAAACTTAAGATTTACCCAATATAGCCCATCTATCTCGAATCTAAACATCCAAATACTTATGGTAGTTGAAGTAAAGTTTTACCCATTAATTAATATAAATAATGATATACCCCAGTGGTTCATTAGTGAATCATCAAAACAATAACAACACTGTGTTGTCATGTTAACTAGCACCAGGCATTATCAAAACAAAGTCCAGACAATGTCATTACTTCTGCAGGGTAAGTGGTGACGTCATGGCGCCCCTGTTTCTAGAGTAATAAACTTATCTCTACTATTACAGCAGGACTTTAGACACATTATATATACTGTATCACTCAACGAACGTGACAGAGTGTATGTCTTGTGTTTACCCTGAACCATCAACTCGTTCATTCTCTTAAATATATCTACAGATGTGTTACAGGTGTTATGGCCACACAGGTGTTACAGGTGTTATTATGGCCACACAGACAGGCGTTACAGGTGTTATTATGGCCACAGATGTTACAGGTGTCTTTATGACAGTACAGGTGTCATTATGACAGCACAGGTGTCATCATAACAGTACAGGTGTCATCATAACAGTACAGGTGTCATCATAACAGTACAGGTGTCATCATAACAGTACAGGTGTCATCATAACAGTACAGGTGTCATCATAACAGTACAGGTGTCATCATAACAGTACAGGTGTCATCATAACAGGACAGGTGTCATCATAACAGTACAGGTGTCATCATAACAGTACAGGTGTCATCATAACAGTACAGGTGTCATCATAACAATACAGGTGTCATCATAACAGTACAGGTGTCATCATAACAGTACAGGTGTCATCATAACAATACAGGTGTCATCATAACAGTACAGGTGTCATCATAACAGTACAGGTGTCATCATAACAATAAGAGAGGTGTCATCATAGCAGTACAGGTGTCATCATAACAGCACAGGTGTCATCACAATACAGGTGTCATCATAACAATACAGGTGTCATCATAACAGTACATGTGTCATCATAACAGTACAGGTGTCATCATAGCAGTGCAGGTGTCATCATAACAATACAGGTGTCACCTGCACAGTACAGGTGTCATCAATATAACAATACAGGTGCTTACCAGCAACAATACAGGTGCTCAATACAGGTACAGGTGTCATCGTATCAATACAGGTGTCAACAACAGTACAGGTGTCATCATAACAGTACAGGTGTCATCATAACAGTACAGGTGTCATCATAACAGTACAGGTGTCATCATAACAGTACAGGTGTCATCATAACAGTACAGGTGTCATCATAACAGTACAGGTGTCATCATAACAGTACAGGTGTCATCATAACAGTACAGGTGTCATCATAACAGTACAGGTGTCATCATAACAGTACAGGTGTCATCATAACAGTACAGGTGTCATCATAACAGTACAGGTGTCATCATAACAGGACAGGTGTCATCATAACAGTACAGGTGTCATCATAACAGTACAGGTGTCATCATAACAGTACAGGTGTCATCATAACAATACAGGTGTCATCATAACAGTACAGGTGTCATCATAACAGTACAGGTGTCATCATAACAATACAGGTGTCATCATAACAGTACAGGTGTCATCATAACAGTACAGGTGTCATCATAACAGTACAGGTGTCATCATAACAGTACAGGTGTCATCATAACAGTACAGGTATCATCATAACAATACAGGTGTCATCATAACAGTACCGTTGTCATCATAACAATACCAGAGTGTCATCATAACAGTACAAATTATCATCCATAACAGTACAGGTGTCATCATAACAGTACAGGTGTCATCATCATACAATACAGGTGTCATCATAGTACAGGTGTCATCATAACAGTACAGGTGTCATCATAACAGTACAGGTGTCATCATAACAGTACAGGTGTCATCATAACAATACAGGTGTCATCATAGTACAGGTGTCATCATAACAGTACAGGTGTCATCATAACAGTACAGGTGTCATCATAACAGTACAGGTGTCATCATAACAGTACAGGTGTCACTAATTACCGACCTCTGTTACAGTGATCGCCATCTTGGTCGCCCTCATCCTGTATCCAGTCTTCTTCGCTCAGGAGCTAGAGCTTGGTAAGGTGGCTACAGTGTAGTCAGCTACAGTATAACACACTACACTACTGTACAGTACAGTACACTACAGTACACTACATTACAGTACAGTACTACACTACAGTATAGTACAGTACAATACAGTATAGTATAGTACAATATAGTATAATACAATACACTACAGTAAACTACAGTACACAACATTACACTACAGTGCAATACAATAGAGTACAGTACACTACTGTACACTACACTAAAGTACACCACACTACAGTACAGTACACTAGAGTACAATACAATAGAGTACATTACAGTACAGTATGGTACAGTACGGTACATTACAGTACAGTACACTACAGTACAGTACAGCTCAGTACAGTACAGCACTGCACATACAGTACAATACACTACAGTACGGTACACTACAATACAGTACGCTCCAGTGCAGTATGCAGTACAGCACAGTACAGGTCAGTACAGTACAGCACAGTACAGCTCAGTACAGTACAGCACAGTACAGTACAGCTCAGTACATTACAGCACCACACATACACTACAGTACAGTACACTACAGTACAGTACAGCTCAGTACAGTACAGCTCAGTACAGCACATACACTACAGTACAGTACAGCACAGTACAGCTCAGTACAGTACAGTACAGTACAGCACAGTACACCTCAGTACAGTACAGCACCTCAGTACACAGTACAGTACAGCACACCTCAGTACAGCACAGTACAGCACAGTACAGTACAGTACAGTACAGTACAGTACAGTACAGGCATTATTACTATAGTGTTAACCAAACCTTTTAGAGGAACTTTTGTTCTTTACTTTTTAAAACATCACTCAACACAGCTGACTTGATTAATTTACTGTACGTACATACTGTATTATGTAAACATTTATACCACACACACACACACACACACACACACACACCAAGAATAACATTATAAATTAGTTATTGCTCTGGTTATTTAGGTCACCACCATTGATCATGTTATAGATATATCCTACTATTGTTATATGTGCTATGTACAGTATTATCTTTTTTATAATTTACTGTACACAACATCACAAAAAATTTATAAAAACTTAGAAAACGGTTAATATTACATAAATAAATACAGGGTACAACGTTTATTTCAGTGCCGTTTGTTTTACACATGTGTACATTAGTGTTTACCTGTACTGACCCAAAAATATTTTACAGGTAACCGAACTCTGTGGGAATTTGGATGGGCCTATGGTGTTGGGTGGGGGTCAGCCATCTTCCTGTTTGGGGCTGTGGTGTTGCTACTGTGTGACCAGGAGGAAGAGGAGATCTATTACAAGGAACGGACCATCATTCATGCTGAAAATGACTCCAGGTGACCAACTTGTCTTATTTATCTTGATTATTTTGGATCACAAGAATATTAGTCCTAGTTTAATTCACCTTATCATTAAACCACCTTAAAGTTGTTGGTTTTTATGATGGTTTAAATGGGGTTCTTTTTGTAGTAATCAGAACACTGTTTAATGAGTGTGTAGATGTACTGTATATTTAATGTGTGTATTACAGAGTATATTTTTATAAGGTGGTGTTAATATTTCCCCCTCATTAATTGCAGGGCCTAAGTCGAACCTGCACTACAAATCAACATGGATCCGAGGCCTTGCAGTACAGTACTTCACACTGACAATATGAAGAACAACTCCAGCGACTCAAACTATGAGTGCCTGTTGTGCACTGACAGTATGAAATATATATATGTGGCTCTCCACGGACAGACTGTTGACGTGTGCTGCTTATTTAACTCCCAAAGGAAATATTTGGGAAGCAAATGCCAAAGTACGGTGTTAGCACCAGAGTCACGGCAGTAAGGTATCGACTCCTGGGGATAATTTACGAGTTTTCGGTCTCTCTCCCATTGTCCTCGCGTGTGATTGAGCCCGTCGTTTGCCGTTTATCCTTGAATGGAATTATACGATGAATGTCGTGGTGGTGTGGGTGTGTGACCAGTGTGTTTGTTGTATATTTTGTGTATGCCTACAGTTCCCACTCAGTCTCGACCTTTTGTGCATGTCCTTATTTCCCCGGTAAAGCCGTACATATACTGTAGTTGAAACATGTAGGAAACTTTTGCTATGCTCACGTTGGAGACGTTTTATATGAGCTGGGTCTCATTGTGAGAGTCAAAATACAGTACTCCTGCGGGCAACTTATGTGGTGGTTAAGGTTTTTCATATCATATTTCTTCCCTTGAAGCATCTGTCTTTAGGACTCGGGTGAGGTTTGTACCCACCTTAGAATAGTGGTGGCAGAGACCAGGTAACTGTACTGCTGCCTCTTGTGAAGAGAATACTGTAATGAAAATCCATTACATTTGAACAGTAAATGTTAATGGTAAATAAATACATATCTGCCAGTGTAGATCTTAATGAGTCAGTAATGTAGATCAAATTAGTTAGATAATATTGTTTATCTGGTGATAAATTGTCATATTAGGTGAGGATTGTTAATCACTAAACTTGGGTTGGTAATATTTATTAGACCACAAAAACTGCATTACTCTAACCTTAGTGTGCCTGCACCAGCCTTCCAATTTATTCAACTGGTCATTTTTAAACCTTTTTCTTTATGTTTTAGATATTTCTTATATGAAAAATGTTTTTGGATGTACAGTTGTTACTAGCATTAACCATCTTGTTTTGTTCTTTACTTTTATCACACGTGTCTTCATGGTATCTGCCGTACATACTGCTGAAGTTATATTTACTTGCATGTTCATGGCAGCCATGGCAAGTCCTCTAGCATGTTGCCAACATTTTCTCTGAGCCAGACAGGAGGGCTTCATATCACCACCCTCTTATGGGTCTCTTAAGCATGAAAATTTTACTCTTGAAATTTGTGAACTTATCTGTATGACGCAGAAGTAAGCTCTAAGTAACTCCATATACTTCACATATATCAACTTCTTGTTCATCATTACAACTAAGTTATATTGAGATCCAAAATTATATAAATTGAAAGTAACTGAAGCCCCACTTTAGCAGGAACCTTCTTTAAACTACCAACCAATATTGGTCCTGAGCCTGTACTGTATTGGTGGCTGCCAGTGTATTGTACTGTACACACTTAATCACTGGCTTAAACTCTGAGTACTATCCTATACAGCAGAGCAGCTAACTACCAGTCTCTTGTACAGCAGAGCAGCTAACTACCAGTCTCTTGTACAGCAGAGCAGCTAACTACCATTCTCTTGTAGTTACTGCACACTAATGTTGACCAAGACTTTGAGCCAAAGTTATTATGAATCTCAGACACTGGAGGTCTTGCATAATTGATCGTCTTGATAAGGAAAGAAACTTGGGTGTCAAGTAGTGACAATCATTTTTCATACATGCACAAAGTTGCTCGTGTAGTTCAATTTGTAGTTCACATTGTCAACAGTTCCCATGTACTGTACTGTAGCTAGTCAGTAACCACCCCTTTCATGTCATATTGAAAGATAAGTAATGAGAAAAATTATAAACAGCCCAAGTTTTGAGGAACTAGACACCCATTTGTGATGGAGGTCGGTCTTTATAAGCCAAGGATGATGAGGGACACCATCTGTACATTATGTTGCTCCTACTGGAGTATTTTCTAGCATAAGCTGCCACGGTAATGGTAGCAGTAGCTTTCGTATTTTATATATTTATCAGTTTGACTGCAATAATATCCTACACTCTAATGATAGTTGGTTGAATATTATTACAAAAATAGTACAGTATGGTTGGATGAGTAATGTGTGTGTGTTACTTAATGGGGGCACACCTCGGTTATTACACACACCGCCCACATGATGTTAAGAGTAGCGGTGGCTGGCAGGGTGTTGCGAACTCCTGTTCTCACCCAAGATGACCTCCCATCTGGAGATCATCTTACCTTGTCAAGTGAAATAAAGCATTAAAGAAGTTAACTTAGGCTTATAGAACTAAAGTAAATTATTAAAATTGTCTGCATTATTTTTTTTTGTAATAATAAGTTGTGTTTATAGAGGTAAAATTAAGTTCCTATTATGTCATGATCAGTTTGTTTGGTCAGTATTAATGTGTTAGGCAGCAGCGACCATGGGAGGATCAAGTTAAGACGAGGTTTGTATTTACTTGCCTAATACTACCACGTATAAGATAAAGGAATGTCTCTCCATATCATGTGTGTTCGAGGTTTTTGGTTCATCGCCATTGTAAATACCGATTCTCTTCCCTCATAGTTTTGTTTATTAATGTGCCAGTGATATTATGGTTATTCTTTCTTATAAATATGAAAGTTGTAAAGAATTTGTAAGAAATTTTATTGATTTTGCATATTTATGTAGCTGCTAATATTGCTGCTTGGTGGTCCCAAGTACTGCTGCTTGATGGTCCCAAGTTCTACTGCTTGATGGTCCCAAGTACTGCTGCTTGATGGTCCCAAGTACTGCTGCTTGATGGTCCCAAGTACTGCTGCTTGATGGTCCCAAGTACTGCTGCTTGATGGTCCCAAGTTCTACTGCTTGATGGTCCCAAGTACTGCTGCTTGATGGTCCCAAGTACTGCTGCTTGATGGTCCCAAGTACTGCTGCTTGATTCCGGTGTTGCTTGATGGTCCCAAGTGTTGCTTGATGGTCCCAAGTACTGTTGCTTGATGGTCCCAAGTACTGCCGTTTACGGGTCCCAAAATGCTTGATGGTCCCAAGTTCTGCTGCTTGATGGTCCTGTTACTGCTGCTTGATGTCCCAAGTCTGCTTGATGGTCCAAGTCTTGTCGGCGTTTCGATGGTCCTGCATTGTTGTTTACGGTCCAGCTCTGCTGCTTGATGTCCCATACTGTTGCTTGATGGTCCCAAGTACTGCTGCTTGATGGTCCCAAGTACTGCTGCTTGATGGTCCCAAGTACTGCTGCTTGATGGTCCCAAGTACTGCTGCTTGATGGTCCCAAGTACTGTTGCTTGATGGTCCCAAGTACTGCTGCTTGATGGTCCCAAGTACTGCTGCTTGATGGTCCCAAGTACTGCTGCTTGATAACCGGGCACGTCGCTGATGTCCCAAGTACTGCCGTTTGATGGCCCTGGCACTGCTGCTTGATGGTCCCAAGGTTTCATGTTACGGTCCCAAGTTCTGCCAGTTGGATGGTCCTGGGCATTGCTGCTTGATGTCTTCATACCATGCTTGATGGTCCCAAGTACTGCTGCTTGATGGTCCCAAGTACTGCTGCTTGATGGTCCCAAGTACTGCTGCTTGATGGTCCCAAGTACTGCTGCTTGATGGTCCCAAGTACTGCTGCTTGATGGTCCCAAGTACTGCTGCTTGATGGTCCCAAGTTCTGCTGCTTGATGGCCAAATTCATAATACTTCTATTATGCCAAAATATTAATAGAATCTTCAGTTATTTAATTTGAAGAAGAAAACATTTTATAAGCTGTTCTGAGTCTTGTTTCATAAAGTTAGATAAATATATAGAAGAGCCTCAGGAGTTTGTACTCAGTGAGGTGTACATTATAGGATGTAGTTGTGATTAAAATTTATTCTAAAGAGTAAGGGAAGATAAGAACTTTTACAATTATTAAGATAAAGTTATTAGTTATAATAATAGTAACATAATCATTGTGCACTCGGTAAGCCTCGAGAACTGTGCCCATAGTGTGGAGCAGAACCAGTGGACATTATCTGTTGTGCTCTGTGTTTACCTGACCATGAGGTGATGTTCACTAGACATATAACAGGTTGAACCAGCTGAGTGTTGGGTACAGTGAATGTTTCTCCAATAATTGCCCTTTAGCTGCCACTAAAAAGAACTGTAGACCTGTTGATTCAACTAGTCATGATATTGTTCTCAGCAGAGCACACAAGAGCACTGTCGTCTACTATTTACTAGGTAATATAATTTGGGTAATATCTTTTATTATCATTAAGAGCAGAATTTTTGGATGTGAGGAGCAGAGACAGTGATGACTCGCACCATCTACATTAATGCATCACTTATCAACAAAGTACTGCCAACACTTTTATTCTTACTTAGTACAGGTATAATAAAGTCTTGTTTTATCCTTTGACTTACCAACGTAATTATGTAACACAATGTTAACATTAAGAATTAAATGACAAATAAAGTACTGTATGAGGATAAAGTTGTGAGTGACAGTGCACAGTGAGTCATCCCTTGCTGCTTCTCTTCAAAACTTTACGTTGCAAAATATTTAGGTTTATTAGTTCACGTTTGACTTTTTTATTAATTTGTATCAAGAGTTGTATGTTTGGACATTACCTACCATAAGAAAGAGTGAGTAACATAGCCCGACCCTTCCTGTCCCCGAAGTGGCTCCTGAAGGAAGTATCGGCCGGTTTAGACAAGGTTAGAGAGTTGCTGTCAAAGTCGGATGCTAAAAGAGACCAAGTGTTGAATTTTTGTTGAGAATTTTACTTATAAAATGTACAGTAGTTTTGTTTTTTGTTGTTTAGAGACAAGACAACCACAGTTTGTGATTCTCTTGGTAACTAATGGGTAAGAGTGATGTGCCATAAGAGTGTCACCTCCTTCAGCATGCCAGCTTCCATTGACTAGCCTCACATGTCAGAGGTGGCAAGAAGCTAGTCCTCTCGTAGCAATAAAAACAGCTTGGCTTCACAACAATAAATAGCCAATTTGTTTTCACTCCAATAAATTGAGTTCCACCACATTGCTGGATTGTTTTAATGGTCTGTAAATTCTAGATTTTATGTAAAAATACAAAGTCTTTAATATATTATTGATATACACAATGTATTTCATTATCCTTACAAACCCTTCTTTTAACTTGCTTACCTTAACTTCTGCAGCTGTTCATCTCAGTACAGTAATTATATACAACTGCTTGCTGGTCACATACACAAGACCTGGCATAAATCTGTCAAATACTCATTAATATTCCCTTAAAAGTTACAGTAATAAAAAATGAAAATGGTCTTAAAATTTCCATACTGAATTATTGAACTCAGAGTACAATCTATGTATTATAGTAGCACCACTAGCCCGGAGTCCATACAGATATACCACTAGCCCTGAGTCCATACAGATACAGTGTTCCCTCGGTTAACGAACACAATTCGTTCCAGAAGGTCTTTGTTAACCGAAACCATTGTTTCAATGGGATTTTGGGTAATTGGTTCCAGCTCCTGGTTGATGATGATGATGGGAATTAGAAGTGGGGGTGGAGGAGAAGAGAGAAGAGAAGGCAGTGGGGTGGAAGAGAAATCACCCTATGCTTCATGCTGCCATTTCACTCAGTACTTCAGATGGGGAAGCACTTCACTCTTGAAGATCGTTACGAGGGACAGTCCGTCTAGATATCTGAACGATCTTCTTATAAGACCCAATACTGTAATTTATTTGCCTGATTTACCTTCTCGCAATGTCCCGAGAACTTCAGTTCATTGTCAACATACGCACTGCTTGTTTTATAATAAAAACACATTATTCTGACGTAGTTTTACCTTTTAATTTCGAAAATATCTATATCTTGAATAAATAAACTATCAGAAAGTACTGAAAATTATAAAATTATAAATATTTATGGCTCTGATAGAGGTAAGTGCCTAGCCTTGTATTTTCGGCAGGTCCGTCATTTAGGGGGGACCGCCCGGGGCCCCGCACGTGTGGGGGCCCCGCGAGGCCCAGCACTAGACCCAGTGACCTCGGACACATTGCCTGTTGACTGGTTAATCTGACCTGGCAGCTTACGCCACCATCGCAACCGTGACCTTACCATCCATAGCGACAGTCCCATGGGGGTTGGTGGGGCCCCGCAGTGGCTGAGTTGCCCCGGGCCCCACACCCTCCTAGGGACGGCCCTGATTTTCGGTGTTTAGCTGGTGATGGTGGTGGTGTCATAGAAATCGAATCTTTTTATAGAAAAGGTAATGTTTTATAATTTTTTTTGTTTCTCCATAAAATATATACAGTATATATTTTAAATTTGATCGGCCAAGCGGCTAACGAGCCAATCAGTGGTGAAGAGGAGAGAAGTAAAAGAAGATCCCTGAATTTCACCGTGACCTCTGAAATGACAATTATATCAGAAATGTTGTATTAATTGTAAGAAAAAGGTACAAGGAAAAAATTCTAAAGAAGATTGAATGCAGACTTTCATCAAGATGTATTAATAGTGACACTGATGAAACATACAAAACACAGACCATGTTGTCGTCGTCTCAGGTCAGAGTGCAGCTAGCGGCGGTACGATAATTATCATACATACATACAGTACATACATACATATACAGTATACATACATACATACATTTAAGATAGATTGATAGATAGATAGATAAATAGATAGATATAATGTAGTTATAGATAAATAGATAGATAGATATATAGATATACTGTAGTTATATATAGATAGCTAGCGAGATAGATAGATTGATAGATATACTGTAGTTATAGATAGATAGATGATAAATAGATATAGATAGATATACTGTAGTTATAGATAGATAGATAGATAGGTGATAAATAGATATAGATAGATAGATATATAGATAGCATAGATGTTGTGTGTACGATAGTCTCAAAGTACAACAACTAGCCATGATATGTATGATAGTTTGTGAGTGAAGCCTTACCTGCCAGAGCCTCACCCACCCACAACTTGTTGAACTTTGGCGGGAAGGAGACCAGCTCTACCTTAAGTGATATCTCATGAATATACAACAACAAGGTACTAAGAGCTATTGTACTTGTGGTTGAGTCTGAATATATTGGTTCAATAGGTTTTAATTTAACATTTATTGACAAAGGTTGGAGGACAGTTTGTTTATTGTGAGTAATTCAGTCAGGTCTTGACACTGAGGGTGGTGTCACTGTTCACTGCCACACAGGACAGAGGTTCATACACAGAGAGATGCATCATATTAGCAGTATATATAGGTCAGTGGATCACATACATTGGAGTCATATTCTAATTGAAGACTAATCAGTGTGGGCCAGCAGCAAATTTGGGATAAACAGCAAGAATGTCCTCAAGCACACCTGATTCAATGTAGTAATTACATAGTTCATGATACAATAAGCCTGGTGGCCTGAAGTCTTTGACAGTGTCACATTTAATAATATAGTGTTCAAGTGTATGCTTTAAAGGTTTATCACAAAGTTTACATGCTGAGTGTTCCGGTGTGGGTACAGCGTTACTAACTTGACAGACGTGTCTGTATCCTAGCCTAATTCTGGCCACGACTACATCACATTGTCTGGTTCTGTCCTTATGCTGGCCATACCGGTACCTCTCGTCACAAAATTTGTCATATTTACTATTGAGTATAAAGATTCACGATGATGATGATGTCACTATGGGAATATATATATATATATATATATATATATATATATATATATATATATATATATATATATATATATATATATATATATATATATATATATATTTTATTTTACTTTTGGACATAGCTCCCCCAAAAGTTATAAACAACTGAAACATTTAGTTCTCGCTCTTCTGGGTGAGGGAAAACACGAATAAGAGTCGTCTAACCTAACCAAACATAACATAATCCCTAGCTGGGGGCTCCGCCCCAGGACCACTAGTAGGCTTAGCTTAAAGTAACCTAACCTATTAATTTCCAACTAATATAAATGGGGCTCAAAAGACTCAAATAATGAGCTAAATGTTTATAACTTTTGGGGCGCCATGTCCTGAAGTACAATACCTTAGAAGTGGAAGGACCAGGGATAGGTTCAGGGTCATCGACCTCCACAGTGCGGGCGCTCAACAGACGTAGGGAGAACACGGTGATTATATAGGACTTCTATAGCTGGTTTTCTGGCACCTTCGCGGTGTAGATTAATATAACCTTTTACTTTCTATGTTTATTTTTTCGCCCCCTAGGTCCCGTTGTGGGTCGATGACCTGTGCCCGGGTGGGCTATTCCCCGTAAAAAAAAAAAAAGTTAAATAAATAAATAAATAAATAAATAAATAAATAAATAACATGAACTTGGGTTATCAGGTATCACGTGACCCGACAGTGGCGTTGAATGGTTTTCACTGAGTCACGTGATGGAGCTCACAACACAGAGTGATCACTGTCGGGTCACATGATACCTAACAACTCTCTGGATCATGTTATGTCTTTCTGTAGCATTAGGCTACATTTATGCACAATATTAGGTACCTAACTGATATAGTTTGTAGTGTATAAAATATCTACTCATGCAAATCTGTAACAATAGACTGTCATTAAGAATAAGCTTTATATTTTATAAATCATATCTCATAATATGATATAACTGCTCCTTGTCACTCTGTTTTGCTCTTTAATAACACTGTTCACTGTTGTCAATACATACAGTAGATGATCCATTTGTGTGACAGATGGTTAAGTGGGAGGCTCTGGATGCTGAGTGTGATGATGAGACGCGTCAGGCTGATGACCTTGGTTCATTAGCTTCCTTATATGAGGTGGTCAAGTTAGCTTACCTGCAGCCTAATGATGAGGTAAATCACTCACTGTTTTCTGTTAAAAATATTACTAATATGAGTTAGAAAAAGTGATAGAAAATTTGGATGAAATATTATAATTATTGAGATTTTTTTAAGATTTCATGACTAATCATATGTGTGCAAAATCATCTGGTCATGTTCTTACACCAAACTTTAATTACAGGTCATTGGGTTACCCCAGTTATATGGCAGTGCTGCCTGGGGTCATGTTGCTGTGGTACTTGACTGTACCATATTTGTTTTTGGGGAAGGATGTTCTTCTCTTATCATGCAACTGGCTTTAGATGTCCCCATAGACCTGGCACTCTGGATCCCTCAAGGGGAGTTTCTCATCTTAGGAGACAATACTGGTGGTGTCCACTGTGTCCATGTGCAGTCACAGAGAGTCTTGATCACTAAGTAAGTTCACTCATGTACTGTATGTATACCTGCATGTGTGTGGTGAGAGAGAGATACGGTTTATTATAATGTTCTTGTCACATATGTAAATAAGGTCCATGAAGTCTGCTGCATCATATTTAACCTTAGAGCTTAGATTCTGATGCTAGCTTATCTTGTCAACATGTACAGTACGTAGTTAGACTCCACCTCTAAAGGAAAAGTTCTTCTGGAAGATATGTGACTAAATTTTGTTGGCACATATTTTGGATCATTGTCTGATGGTGCACCTTAAACCTTACCATCATCATTTCAGAAATCTCTCTTGACTTGTTTGACTTTTCACCCCAGAAATAACATAACTAAATGAGAAGGTTGTTATGCAAAGACCTGTATGATCACTTTCTAAAAGGTCCCTTGAATTTAGTCAGGAATAGAATTTATGGGGAACTGTTCTTCACTGATTTGAGTATGTGTGCTCACTAAAGCATTGTTTTATGACTCATGAGAACTTGATATTAGGGGCTGGGACCAACTGAGATAATTAGATAATTAGTGACAGACCCCAAGAGTGATAGAGCCCATTGAAGGGGTTGTTATGTTTTATCTGGGCAAACAATGATGTACAACAATAACTACATGACCCATTTCCTGTTTTGTTGATCAACCAAGCAAGTTTGAAGGCATTTATATCATGAATTTTCAGCTACACCTCACAGGAAATATGTGGTTCCACCGATAATGCATTTTAAGCTATATTTATGTGTTTAACCAAGCCACACAATCCTGTGTTAGTATTTAGTGAAAGGTTATTAAAATGATGTTGCAAGCATTAAATACTGTACGGTACAGGCTAACCGATCTGATTTACCAAAAAATTATGATGTTCATCACATGGATGTCCTGCACTCTTTCTTGTTCAAAGAAGAACATGACAGCAAAAAAGGAGTCAGCAACATCAGACAGGTCACCCTCCTGGCCTGGCTGGTTCACTATACAGTACAGTACAGTGTAAGACAATAAGTGTGCTGATTATTCTGTGTGTCTTTCTATTCAAAAGTTTCTGAAATCTGTTCAATAATTATTTGAATTTCACAAAACTTAGTACATTATGGTGTGTCTGGTGCTATGGAGGCTTCACTCTTTAATTTTTACCAAGTTGAGATCTATTGTGTATAAGTCATGGCTGAGGGATATGTCATCTTCATATGATGATGACTTAACTCTATGGTATGAATGTGAAGTTGTTAGATGGGATTTTTTTAATGTTTATTGTTATAATAGATAAATGTACAATTTTATATGACTATATTTACAGACATCTGCCACTGAAGACGACTGGTGTTAGGCTCTTTGTTGGGGGAGAGTGCAGGCAGTCAGAGGATGGTATGGTGTCAGCCTCCCTGGTCACTACCCACGGTGAAGTCGTCAGGTATGACACATCAGTCTTTCTGGTGTTGTAATATATCAGGGTTTTGGAGCTATAAATTATTAGCATTATATCACTACATAAACCAGGAAAGTAAACAGCATGAATTGAGCACATTGTTCCTCACTCCAAGACTGAGGTGAAAAAAAGTATTTACGTGTTCATTATGGCTGCCACACCACCTCAAGAAGAAATAAAAAGTTTGTAGCATCTCGTGTTATTTGTACAGTAAATCTTGTCACTTATCCCTTCTCATGGTACAGTATCTTCCTGCCAAGTGAATATCTAGTAGCATGGTATGAAGGTTAATACAGTATGAATATTTAATTTATTTAGTATTTATATCTCAATCACAAACTGGGATCCAAGAGTCTGGCCCTACAACCTGTTGTCTTATTGGTCATACAGTACAGAATTACCTGACCTGGCTTTATGGACTCATAAGTTGGTGTTTAATTCTCTCAATCTTCACTTTTGAATTTTATTAACTGACAGGTAGATGTGGAGATATTTTATACAGTAATCATCCATATATAAATAGAGTACAGGAACTTGAAGTACAGTATGTAGATTATTTGTTATTTATTCTGTACTGTATTGTGGCTGTATATTTTATTTATTTATTTATTTATTATTTTTATTTTTTTTAAAGTAAATACTCATTGAAAATTAAACTCTTTCATGTATGGGGAATTTTTCTTGTCTCATTTTATTATTAATATGTTTTTTTTTGTTTTTTTTAGAAAGAAGTAATTTACTATTTTAAATTGCAGATGGGAAAACATTGATTCAGAGGCTGTGTGTGACAGTCTACGTGTGGGTGATAAAGAAAACCTGAAAGCTCTTGAGGCACAGATGACCCTTGCAGTTGATGATATTGATCTGGGCGGTTCAGAGGTACAGTATTGTGCTCCAAGTTGTCAAATTGTTTATGAAAAATATTATACAGTATTCCTGTTTAGTGAATTAAAAACTATGATTAAGTTTATGGTGTTTGCCGAGGAAGACTTGGGGTAGCGGTGGAAGACAGGCGTAGAGAGTGACGAGATGTGGTGGAAAAAGTAGAATTCTGTTTGCATACTATCCTCATACCTCCAACTTCCTTACCCATTATATAGTGAACTTCTGTCATCCAATTTGTTTCATGATATTTCTTAACAATTTACTTAACCTATTGAGTTATTAAGTTTGTTCATGTTCCATTGAATTGTTCGTGGTCTAGACTCATTCTTTGTAATAGAGTAGTGGTAATGTTGACTTATAAATGGACAGGTGTTTGTGTTTCTCTCTGTAGGGGGGTTCCTGAAGTTACTGCCACCTACAGCCTATCTTCACTCTTTAGTCTAACTTCCCAATATTCTTTTATCCCAACTGTCACCATTTCAGTTTCAAGATGTGAGTCATTAATACTGAAAGAAGCCTAATTCAGCCAATGCCCTTAATAACCAAACCAAAGCCCTCAAACACCTCTGACCCTGTTGCAGTAGTGTACAGTAGTTTAGTTATATAACACCGACGAGAGGCAGTGGTAATGGTGAGGAGGGGGTAAGTAGTTCAGCTGCTTGGATTCCAGTGGAGAACAGAAGCCTTTTGCCTTTTGGGTTTTCTTAGAAGTCAGGCTGGGGTAATTCTCCCATATCCAGGTGACACATCTCCCCTCCCCCTCATATCAATCTTGCTGATTCTTTTTTGGCTTGAGCTTGTAATCTGGGTAGAAGTTTTGTCTCCTGTGACATTCTGTGTCTAGGATATGTTTAGGTCTCTTTTTTCTAGTTTACCTTTGCTTCTCCTCTCCCTCTCAGTGTGATGGTTATAGTATGGGAGGACAGATTTATAGAATTACGTAGTCCTGATCACTCTTGTCAACTCTCGTAGTAGACTAAATTGCTTAACAAATGCATTATTAGTCTTCCAGCTCCTGGCTCAACCCTAGAATGAGGTTTCTATAGGAGTTCTTTCATTTTACATCTATCAATGCAAATGTATAGTATAGTTATATTGTGTTTGTTGAAGATAGTTTCTAGATATTTTTATATGTTACTTACCATATTCATGACAAGCGCGGTGGTCGAGTGGATACAGCACTTACCTCTTGTTCCAAGGATCAGTTGTTCGAGTCCCAGTTCACCTAGCTGTAAATGGGTACCTGAATGTACAACTTGGGGAAGCAAAGTCGGTCGAATGCAGTACCGACCATGCTGCCTCCTTGTGTACCGAAGGTTTAGTATACAGCGTGCGGTATCCATGCTGTTCCTGACTGGCAGTCATGCCTATGTGACTCACTTTCACCATTCATAAAAAAGATTTAATACTCATCAGGATTATATTTTTCCTCAGGTAACAACTGCAGAATGCATTAATGATAATTCCTGGGTCTGGTGTGGTGGCAAGTTGGGGCCAACATTGTGGATCTCTTCAAGCCTCCATGATCCTTCTCAGTCACTTACCTGGCAGTTCCCACACAACCCAGACTGCTTTCGGGTCATCCCGGTGTTTGACAGTAGGTCAGTAAATAGGTTTGTTTCATTTACCCCACCAACCTAGCCCTTAACATGTGTCCCTTCAATTTGTTTTTCTCCCTGTATCAATCTTCTAACCTTATTGGAATGGTTAATTCTACCCAAATAAGAGTTCATCTTTAAAAAAATATATATATATTGAGTCCACATAAACTACAGATAGGTATTATGAGGGTGACATCAATACAAGGCCCTCACATTTTATGATTTGCGATTAATGATCTCAAGACACCACAGGCAGCCTATGGTTTACAGTTTGTTAACCTCTATGACAACGAATCTCATCGTGTACTGTACTGTAGTGGTGAGGTGCTGCCAGTCTCTCAACTGGACCTAACACTGAGAAATGGGTCTGCAGTTAATATAGTTATGTATAATGTAAGCCTATCGAGTATGACTACTGCATATACTCACCAAAGGCTTTGGAAACTCTTTAATTTTGGTAACTAGAACAGTTATGTAATGATTAGCTTTCTCACATGCTAGCAACTAGAGCTATTAGGAAAGGGTAAGAAAAAACTATAGTTCTAGCAGCTAATGATTCACTGATTCAGAGATAAGTGCTGACCTCCAGGTGCACTTTGGGGTTTTATGGGTCAGGGAGATACAGTTCTTGATATTGCTGTTAGGGTGAGTGTGAATTTTACCTTCTGTCAGGTTCTTCTACATCTTTGTGATCATGGATAGTTTGGCGGTACAGGTATGTATTTCCTTTACTGTGAGTCACTTGATCTATTCCAGGCTATAAAATGAGATTCAAGGAGCAAATGCACCTGTACCATTTACAATAACCTTCAATGATTTTCTCCTCCATGTATGTCACCAAACTGTTGCAGATACGTCGTGACATTGGACTCTGCAGGTAAACTTACAGTGCTTTGTGGTGTAACTGGAATAACTGTGTGGGAAGTGGGGAGTGATGAGCCGCCAGTGCTGGACGTATCACTCCTCCAGGGCGATGACCATAATATCCAGCTCCTCCTCCTGCTCAGAAACCCCGACTCTGGCGGTTGTTTGCTCCGTATTGTGTCTTTTCCAGGTGAGTCGCCCGGGAGGAATTTTATGGGTAATCTGTATTTAAGTTCTTTATATTAATTTATTGACTTTTGACTAGGAATAGCAGTATATTTTACTTTCAGATGTTGTGTCAGTAGTTGTAGACAGTTATTTAAGTCTTCTCATTTGGTGCTCACTGCCCCTGTTATCACCAGTTGGGTACATCATACTGCATTCATATCTGTTGTAATCCCATACTGGTAAAGCCATTAGTAAAGACATGTACACAAACAAAAACTGTCTGCCCACCTGGATCCAATGTGTTTGGAAATGAACACAATGTACCGCACTTCTGGTTCGGTTGTCAAGAATCAGAATTGTTCGTCCGTTGCGTAATATTGTGTTAACGAGAAAAGGGACTTATTATTGTTGTTTTTCGTGTGTACATCAATCAGTTACAATATACAGTACGTATAAGATGGATTGAAATATTTTTTTATTTATTTTTCACCTCTGCAAATGGGTCTGTTATCAAAAGCAAAATACTTGCTGTTATTAAAGCTAATTATTTGTTACAGCAACATGTCACTTGGAGAAGAGCTACTTGAATTTTATACACTTGGAATTTCAGACTGAGAAAATAAGTGGGTAGAATTATGATGGTACAATACACAAGGGATAAGCAGGATTATACCAAATTTTACTCCTGGAGGCCATAAGCAGTAGGGATAAAAGTGTATAATTTCACTAAACATATCTACCTGTGATAATGAGTTTAGGGAACAACACCTGGAAACTTTTGATAATGTAAAGGAGAAAATTCTCTCTCTCTCTCTCTCTCTGTTATGAGTGTAAACTATTACTGCAGATGTGATTATTTTTTTTCAGGATTTGTGACCGTTTATGAGTTGAGTGTTAACAGGGATACAAATCTGGTAAAGATTGGAGAAGGAGCAGAGTCCATACTGTTCTTAGAGCCAGACATGAGCCCTGTGACCTGTGTTACTTCAAGCCTTAAACTTAAAAGCATAGTGGATGGTGTTCCTGAAGCAAGGTGAGTACAGCACTGTGTTGGCACCAGAAATCCTTGTTGTTACTTCTTGGTGAAGCCAGAGGGAACTGAAATTGGCCCAATCTTTGACCTACAGTTTATTCATCTCACCATAAGTAATGTGTTATGTTCAGTCATTCATGTTTAACTAAGTGTAAAGCAACTTGGTTCCCTTTCTTCCTCAAACAAGTTTTTTTATCTGAATGAAAATGATAATTAGTTAGCTGTATATTATTTTGTTTTCAGTTTTCAGACTTTTTCAGTGGCATATGAACCTAAGCTGTTGCACCGCCAGTAAAGTTATTACCAGAATCAATCAATCAAATCAATCTTTTTCATGATAACTTTTTCTACATCCATGTTGCTTTTTGTGAAGGAAGTATCCCATATACAGTACAGGAAAGCCTCCCATAACGACAACTCTACTAACGACGATTCATATTTAAGACCCTGGTTAATTTAGGACCCAATTCAATTTATGCCATAATAAGTAAATCCTGATATGTATTATAAAAAAAAAAAAACTCTCTGCACATGGAGACTGCCGGGCTTGTGAGGGTGGTCCCAGCATCACTAGTATAAACAGTCATTGCTGGTGGGCCTTTTGTCTTCACGCATCTGAACAGGAAAAGGGGATAAACATTCTCAGTTTCTTACTGCATTTTTTGCGACCCTATTCAACATGAGCAAGCGAGCGAGTGATGGTAGTGCTGGTTCAAAAGCTGAAAGAAAGTGTTTAAGCTTAGCCGAGAAACTAGATGTGTTAAAACGATATGAAAAAGTTGAGAGGTCTGTGGATATTATATAGAGCATGCAATGAATGTTATTATTTTCTGAATTGGATCCATTAACAGAACGAAGCATTAAAATTAACAGGGACATGAAAAACACATATGACCTCTTCGTAAAGATGTTTAATGAGAAAAGAAAGTAGCTGTGAAAGGTTTTTTAGACAGCTTTATTATTCAAAGGCCTAAACCATCAACTTCAGCTACACCATTAAATTCAGCATCATAAGCAGCTTCAGCAACAACTTCAGGTTCAGTAACAGTTTCAGTAACAGCTATGATATCTTTATGGAAAGCTTCAACTTCAGCCAGAGTTGAACCTGATTGACGAAATCATCTGAGTAAAAACTCGTACAATATTCATTGGCTGTCCTTATATTTTACATTAGTAAGTATTATTTAAAACATATATGAACAGTAATAAGTGTTGCTTTTATATTCTTATGTAGAGAAATGACGATGTTTTCACATGTACGCACTTACATACGATGGCGTTCCCAATCTATTTTGTTTATTCTTTACCGTTAATAGTTAGCTACTTCTATTTTTCCATTTATTAACATTACTTAACACATACATATTCATTTTTTTACATTAATTTTACTACAACAACAAAGAGGATCTTGATTATTCAGTTTCTTATGTAGAAGTAGAACCATCGTCATTTGTCACTGGTGTTGTAAACGTGAACGAAAACAATGCCGTCTCGTCTCCTCGTGTGTTTTAATATTCTACGTATTATTAATGAATTGCATTGTTCATTTCACATATATAAACATTAATTCAATCAAATACATATTCAGCAATAAACACTAATGAAGCTTTTGTACATATTCTTAAGATAAACGACATGGTTTCCTTGAGGGCACAAGTATACATTGCCGTTCCACTATCATTCACCTTTTTTCTCTTTAACATCAATGGTTACTTTTACTGTACATTAAATAACATTAATTAAAACATATACTGTATATTTTTTTACATTCATTTTACTTTTGCAACAACCAGGGTCTTATTTTCTTGTTTCAGACGGATAACTGACCTCATGGGTGTAAACACTGACAACAATAGCATCCCATCTCCTCTTGTGTGATCTTATTATTGATTTATATTATATAAGGTGTATTCATAAACAGTATTTAAAGTTATAGTTTGTATTTTTCATTAATTGTATTTTTTTAGGGGAAAAGGTCAAAAACCACACAAAAGCTATGAAATGGCCACACTGGGGAACGCACCTCATTATTATTGCTTTATTTTAATGCTAAGTAATGATTCACGACACGATGATTCACCTTACACTACCGTCGTTATTCTAGGCTTTAGTGTATTGTTAATTACTTTTGTGTAAGTACAGTAAAGGGAATACAGTATTTATATTAATTTTGTGAACGTTTCAGACTGGCCAAACTCTTGATGAAGCGCAAATTCAAGGAGGCTGAGGATTTTTGTGGCAGATTTAGGTTGAACATCCAGGACGTCCATAAGGCCCGGGCCAAGTTTTTGTGTGACATGATGAACCCCTGGATCACCTCGGCTCAAAATATGTCTGTGATTGAGATTGAAGGAAGTGGAAGGTACACGTTGTATATTATTATTATTTCTATTAAGTATGATTCAAGGAAGGAAGGGTAATGAGAGGGATGAAAAACAAGTCCTTTGAGTTAGAGCATTTGAGGAACCTTCAAGCCTAAAACCTCTACATGTAATTCTTAAGTTTTTGGAATGTCCGTGAAGCAGCTGACTGAATGAGTTTATAAAGTGAGTTTACTCCAAGATAATTATGTCAAAACTAAGATGAAAGGCTTTTGAAGAATGTTTTTACCTGAAGGGAGGAAGGTCAGTGGCCTGTGTAGGATCCTTCCATTGTTCTGATAATTTTGTCAAGGGCTATTTTGAAGCCCAGTACTGTTCTTGATAACAACTTGAGCTGGTAGACTGTAGACTGTTACTTAGGTCTACCATCCTCTGTGTGAAAAATTATTTACTTATGCTCGTTCTGCATTATAACTTCGAGTTTGTAGTCATGTCCCCTCGTGTTGTTGGTGTGTGACATCACCAAGAAATGGCCCAGGTTCACATTTTCCATCCCTCTCAGGATTCTGAATGTTTTAATGAGATCTGCCCTTGTACAATAACTGAAAGTAAATATGAATCCTAGGAAATATTGAATGGTTTACCAAGTGCAAAACAGAATCCTTATTCTGTTAATCTGTGTTCACTGTAATTACTTGATTTTTAAACTTGTCAGACAAACTGAAGAGCTGTTGGCAACACTAGGAAAGATCCAGGATTCAGAATTTGTGACTTCACTCTGCATTCAGGCTTCTTTACCTGACTTGGTTACTACGAAGATGGTTCTCAACTATGCAAAAGGACGACTTGTAAATTCAATTAAGGTATATGTGCTGCTCCTAATACCTAACTTTCACAAGCCCATGCCTTTTACAGTGGTGGGTGACCTGTACCAAACTCATACAAGGGCTCCCTATTCACCAGTTTATCTTTCTGTCTCTCTAATTACAACCAAGCATCACCTAGCAGCAGTGGCACCTTTTGACATCATATTTTTAGAGTCATTCACATATTACACTGTATCTTGAATCTTTATCCTCCTAATACAGAAGTGCTTCCCTTACCCTATCCTTCCATCTCCCGAGTTTTCACCTCTCATTCACATATCATCTGAGCTGGCTATTCTACTTTGCCTGATGCTGCTCACACTTCCCTCTACTTTATTCATATAAAACAGTACAGTACCCTCAAGGATGTCATTGCAGTTAGTACTTCTGATTTCTGCCTGACTCAGTCCATGTAACAGTGTTGAGTCAATGATTCCCAGGACAGCATTCAACAATTTTCCATTAAACTCTTATATTTTCTCTAATACTTCCCACATTAATCATCTATTTACTCTATATTAACCATTTTCAAGGTAATTTCACCCTTAACTACTGTGAATTTCCATAATGAACTTGTTGCCATATTCACCCTTTGATTCACTGGTTATATTTCTGTTGAACAAGTATTATGTGAAAATTCCATTGACATGCTAAAAGTTGTGGTCATGTGTTATGTACAGATGTATTTATGTATGTATGTCTTATAGGTACAAGCAATTCATCGTAGTTCAGGTTTATTTTGTTAACTTTTCCAGTCAGAAGAAGGTGACCAGTTGAGCAATCTGATGCAGCGAGTGAGTGAGACCACCTACCGTCTCCAGACATTTGAGAACATCTTTCCGTCCTCAGATATTCAGCACTGGCTTGTCTTCTCCTCCTCAGATATGCTGGTGGAGTTTGTTGAACACTTGGGCAGGGTAAGAATGTGAATTTTAAATGGTTTATCCCAAAATTTATTATGTAGACTGAGATATGTAAAATAAGGGGGGTTGCCATAACAGCATCGATAAGCACATATATACAGTGTAGGTAGGCAGGTAGGTTGGTGTTATGGAGGGCATCCAGCCTTAAAACTTACTTCAACCTGAGATGCCATGCTGTGAGGTAATCATGGCTAACTGATCAATGTAAGTGTGGAAAATGGCCAGAAAACAGTGATGATAATAATGATGAGTTGAAGAAAAAAAATGGCATATCGATGTCTGCTGCAGGTGAGTAGTGATTAAAATAGGAGAAACACCTGGATTAAGAGGAAGGTAAAATGAATAGTGAGAGAGTATAAAAGATTAGGACTGTACTTCACCATAAAGGAAAAGGTTGACACTAAGATGTAAAGGAAACAAGAAGTTGCATTGGAAGTGAAAGGGGTGAAAACACTTGGAGATAATGATTAAGGATATATTGTGAAAGGAAGATGGGGGAGAATATCTTGAACAAGGGTGAAAGAAATGTGGCGAGTTGAAATAGGAGGAAGAGTTGAGAGGATCTATAAGTGTATTTGGTAAAGTTCTTGGGTGAATGTATACAGTAATCATCATAGATAAAGAAGGGGAGGTGGGGAGCAGAGGAGTAGAGTATTGTTGAGACATGAAGTTGGTGGCCATTAGGAAGGTCTTCTCTGTATGGCTTCATATTAGTTACTATTAATGTTTTACAGTATAATAAAACTTTTGGTTATCATCATTGACAGGGGAACTTGGATTCTGCATCAACGTTGTGGCATCGACATCAGTACGAGTTTAGCCACCAGGTAGACCAACTGTGTGTTTCTCAGATCTTGGATGCATTTCCGCATAATGTACCTTCATCAGTACTCTGCAACTGGCTGCCAAAGAATGTGCTATCTGACTTGGTGAAGTTCTGTCCCAGCTCAATGGAGATCATTGCCACCTGGGGAGACAACAGAGTCAAGTGAGGAGTATTAAAGTATTGTTACACGTTCATTGTTTTTATCGGTGTGGTTTAGGACCCAAAATTAAGCAGTACCAGATGTGTCTTTAACTTTTAACTACAGTACTACACTATCGGTTAAAATGTGAAATATTATCTCCCTAGACACCCACCCATTCTGAAGACATACTGCACTTCCCTGGTCACCACCAAGTACTGTACCTCATGAGATAAAAGATCTTTGAAGCCCTAAGTTAGGGGTTTTAATGTTGTAGGGGATTTTTGAAGCTGAAGATTGTAGATTTGGCACAAGTAAATTGGTTTGGTAATTAAATTAATCGTCAGTTGTCTTCTCAAGCAAATATTGTAAGGTATATTTAAAAGATCTTAGAAATTAGAGAAAGATAGCCGTAAGAACTAAGTAATAAAACATGTTAGCTAATAGATTTATCTTGTGTTGTGGGTTGCAGGAGGCTGGAAGTCCTGGAGAGAAGTGCTTGGCCTTCCAATGGACTAACACTTGCCAATACCATTATATCAGTGTTAGAAAATGTGGCTGCTGACTTCCAGGCGGGTTGGTATTAATGAACATTTTTATCATTTTATTATTTATTTATTTGTTTGTTTATTTATTTATTTATTTACACTATTTAAATTTGATATAATTCCTTCACTTGTAACATTACCATCTGGGTGAAGAATTTAGATTTAATGGTAAAGAAATACAAAGTTGGTCAGCTCTGTATAGTTTGGTAAATATATACTGTATATATTTAGTAACTTTGTCGAGATCATTCATAGTTTTGTCCTTTATGAATCACCTAAAGTAGCCCATCCAAGAGCCCACCTGAAGTAACCTCTCAGCATAATCAGCCTGGAGTTGTATCGCCCTGAAATTATCATCTAGTGACTCCGGGCTGAGTAGTGAGGGCTAATCTTGTGGTGGCCCATAAAGGCTGAAATTGCCTGTGGTCTCGTTGATGTTTTCTGTCTGTCTCAACTATATCACCTAGTAAACTGAGAGCATGATACTGTCATTAACTGCTTATCTCACCTAACCTAACATAACCTAACCCACTTTAGGCTTGATGTATTAAGTATAAACAATTGTATCAGAAGTATAAGTAAATAATCTTTCCCCTCCCCAATCTCTAGCCAGAGTATGAAGATTTCCATGTGACCTAACCTAACCTAACCAAACCTTCAATAAATATGAGTTCTGGCATTCCTGTTATATATATATCGTGAATCATATACTGTACTGTACCTTAAGAGACTTAACAAAACGGAGAGGTGAATGTGTTAGAAAGATTAAACTCTAAGACAACACAGTTTTGAGTCGAGACAGAGCACTGACGAGTCCTGACTAGACCATCTTGTGCGACCAGATCAAGTGGTGTAAGATAGACTGACCATGTAGCTAAATAAAGTAACTGGAGAGGCCCGAGAATATTATGCTGGGCAGAGTAGATGAATTGGAAGACCTAGAAAAAGATGGAGTGATAATATGAAGGAAACTCTGAGAGGCATCGTGTGGGTAGCAGTGTGTCTGGCTGTGGCCTGAGAACCAACTGAGAGAGAAAGCAAAGAAGATTGTTTTCAGGCCCACAGATGTGTCATAGTGTCATTGGCTGAAATGTGTGTAAATATTGTAACCTACAGTTGGCATTGGTGATTTTGGTAGATATTGAGGTTTGCCATGTTGGCTTTATTAGAAACAAAAGAAAGTAACTAAACGTGTGACTAAGAAGTAATGTACAGTACATCTGAACCTACTTGTTCTTCATTAGGTGGCAACATTGAAGTACAGATGGCAGTGC
Organism: Homarus americanus; assembly: GCF_018991925.1. Taxonomy (NCBI): domain Eukaryota; kingdom Metazoa; phylum Arthropoda; class Malacostraca; order Decapoda; family Nephropidae; genus Homarus; species Homarus americanus. The sequence continues at coordinate 2,501,545 of NW_024731965.1, read as the reverse complement.
ACGTTGCTCAGTGGAAGGCTCACTCCCCATCTTCTGCTCTGTACCACCTTCGACAAACAGCTCTTGCACTTCAGGATCTGCAACTCCTAGCAAATAAATTTAGAATCAAGATAGAATTCAATCAGTATATACAGGCAAGTACTGTATCATCATGAAGAAATAGCAAATGTATACTGGTATTTGTAATGAAATAAATATAAATTTTTTTTCTTTTATTGCTAAGTATTTTTCCTCTTATCTAAAATTTTACTTACATTTTTACACAACAGGAAAACAAAGAGGCAGTTGTAGCAGCTTTACTGGACTGGTTAGTGTGTGGTGAAGAAGTCTCCCCCTTAATGGATGACTTTGTACGGTCATACTTGATACGTCATGAGCTGGATTATGATGGTACTCTGGCACGCTATGTTCTGGACACTTTGGCCTCTGCTTTCCAAGATTGGTGGGCCTGGCAAGAGGCACCATGGGAAGATAAGCTGTATGCTGTCATAAATATTATGTCTGATGCTCAGGTGCAGTACTGTTGTGTATTTTATTAATATTCATTTTTTGCTTCATAGAGCATCATTATTATACTCTCGGCTGACATGATTTGGGGGATATTTTATATTTGTCCTCCCCTAAAGATTTTGTTACTCACATTAAACAGCTAAGCTTCATACACAAGGACATAGGGTCTACCATTGTTATATTTTTGCTAAATGTTAAATTAAAGGCTTTTGAAAATGTTCATAATGGTACTCCAGTCAGGAGTGACATATGGATCCATGGTTTCTCCAGTAAACTCTTAGACCATAATAACTTGCAGGAATAAGAAGATAACACTCCCACTGTCACCAGTTGCTCAAAATTATTTAAAGGTCATTCTTTGCCTTAAGGAATGGGATTGTGATGAGTGTAGCTTAATTCTTTCTGCTGCCTATCACATCTTAGTTGACAATGTCATAGACCAGGCTCACGGGAACAACCTCCTCAAGGACACACATGTCACTTTGACTCTGTATCTGTCCAGCATTAAGTTCATTCCTCGTTAACACTCAGGTTAAATGGGATGTATTAGTTGCAGATTGCCTGTATTGGTTCCAGGATGTTTGGAATGATGGTCCCTGAGTATCCAAAGTGGTTCAAAAATATCATAAGTGGAAGATAATATTGCCAGAGTTGATATATGTTCACTTATCCCCTGATCTTGTTTATATAAAAGCTATGGTCTGGGGATATGACATACTCAAATGCCTTGCTGCTGTTTTATATATAATGTATTTCAGATTCGTGCCCAGTGTATTGTGGAGTGTGTACGTGTTGCTCCTGTACCATGGAGTGAGGGAACACATGCCATGTGTAAGCTGGGACTATCCCTCAATACCTCTCTTAGTACTCAACTTGAGGATCAGAGGCGCTTAGTAGATCTAAAGTTGGTATTACGAAGATATTCTCTCCATCTTACCAAAATTGATGATCCACGGAATTCTGTGGTTAGTTATTGCAGCTAGTTTGTTTTTTGTATCTTGTGTAAATGTGTAGTTGTCTGTAACCCTCCCCCCTCTTAAGACTATGGAGGGGGTGTATTGAGTGACTGCTGTCCTTTCATCGTAAATATTAAGTCAAGCTCCATCCAGGGGCCCTTCTGTGTGTCCATGTAACTACTGGTAAGAATCTTCTGTGTACATGATGGACCTTCACAGAGTGGCTTGATGGGAAGGAATGTGAGAAAATGCTTCAGAGATATTGTCTAAATGTTGCTATTGTTCTTCTATTTATTCATGTCCATTTTCCTGTGTTGCAGATGATGTTACAAAATATTTTATCCCATGATGAAAAGGAAGCCATGGATGATGCACTATGTGTGGTTGCAACGTACAAACATCTCTCTCGTGTTGATGCGTATTTTACCCGGGCCATTTATCTTCTGAACACGAGGTGTGTACTGGGGTTTGCTTCTGTTACATGAGGCTGTCACAGTTCAATAGGGTTTGGTAAAGTCTGGTGATGCTTTTTGTGAGAATGGGTTCAGTAGTGGCTGTAAGAGAACAATTCTTCCCTAGTGAGTTGCAAGTGTCCGACTGACTCAAAAATTAATGTGACATCTTTTTTCACATAAATATGAGGGTATTGTAATTGTTTAAGCATTTTTTGTGGGCATATAATGGAAAATTGTGAATACTAAATGTGTAAATATTTTACTTTGGTTATATACATTAATACCCATACTGTAATCAATGTTCTTATGTTAATATTAAATAATTTTTGTTTGACAGAAATGTGGAGGGAGTGAAGACGCTTCTCCACGGATTAAAGGACTCTCTACAAAAGCAGACTTGTCAGAAGTTGATTATTTACTTCACTCAAAAACTTTTATTTTCTCCAAGTGGTCAGAAGGTAAAGTGTGACTTGAGTTTCATTTTCTGAACGTTCTTTAGCCTTCTGGACCACTGTTGCTGCTGTGTGTGTTGCAGTCTTTAGATTTATACCTTTTGATATCTCTCATGTTCTTGATGTTCTAGGCACAAATTTTCTTTTAATTTAGCTGCCTCTTGGTTTACTTACAGAGTTAATGCATCACTGTACAGTATGCTTTCCAGTCATCTCCATCTGATGGCTTTGTTGGTCATCCTTGGTCAAATTACAGGTTGTGATATAAGTTTGTGGATAATTTCCTCTCCCAAAGTTTCCTGACCAACCAGGTGATGTAAGTGTGGCTCACTGGCTACAGTAGGATGTGTTGGGCCACTTTATGGACCCAGGTAACTTACAACTTCCTCTGATGATGGCCACCTTCCCTACAGCTAACTTCCACTGATGATGGCCAACAATTAAGGCTAATTTCATCTTTTTTGGGGGGTATTTTACAGGAACAGGAGTCTTATAAAGCTGTGACTGGGGGTATGGTGGCCCTTGAAAGTATCTTAAAGAAATGGCACCATAAGACTGGCACTCCATCTGATGAAGATTTTTTCACAACTATTCACAATCTTCACACCATGCAGGTAAGTCTTAGTGTATGTTACTTTTCACACTACTCTTTGGCACACCTCATTCTAAATAAAGGCTTCATCTGTTTCTTCAAATTTCTGCCATATTTCAGTCAATTCTAATGTTTGTTTTTTTCTCATTGGCCACATCATTCAGTATTTACCCCCCCACAGAGGGATGTGCATTACTTGATTGATTTTTAAGATGCTCAGTCACATGGTCATATTATATTCAAGATGGTACATTTATGGTATTTCATTTATTGAGAACAAGATCCCAGGTGTCCATTTAGTTAGTGTTGAACTCTAGGGACGAGATGGATTCTTGTACTGTCTATAAAACTTAACTATATTTCTGTTTCAGGAAAAGTATGATATTTACCCAACACTGAGGGAGCTGGAAGACAAAACCTGTTGCTATAAAATTCTTAAGGATAAAGTAAGTGATTGGTACAAGGAATATGGCCTTGTATGGGATACTGAAGAGCAAGCCATAGACACCAGAAGTTGTGACCCAGTAGTGACAGACACCAAAAGGCCTGATGTCAACAAGGAAGAGAAAGACACCAGTAGAGGGTTAAACCATATGCAGCAGCTTGCCTTCCTCTTAGATGTACCCAGAGGTGATTTATTTTCCCTCTTGGCATCATTAGCTGCTAAGAACGGTAAATTGAAAGAAGCCGTTCATGTGTGTAGGTAAGTCTGATAAATGTCCTACCGGGAGGATAGTATACTTCACTGTAGTAGCTTTGCCCCCTCAATACATAAGTATGCATGTATGTATGTATATACTGTGAGAAGCCTGGGTCCACGTAGTCATGGGGTCACTCCACACTGGCTTGGTTATAGAATAAGTTTTTAGGGTCAGGCCATTATGTAATTTACTGTGTATTCAGGAAAAGGTGTTGTTTGGATCAGGTGTTTGCATAAAAAAAATTATAAAAGATTTTGTAAATGAGAAAGAATTGTCGTTTAAAGATTTGGAAAAAGATTCATATAAAGTGGATAAAACAATTAATTGGGTGACTTTAACAATAATATAGGATACATGGGAAAATATTGAGTTATTTATAGTTTGTATGAGGTGAATAAAGTGTGTGTCAGGGTGTGTTGAGGAGAAGGATGATGGTTGTCAGTGAAAGTTGGCCTAAGGGTGGAGGAATAAGAGTACAGGAGAGGGAAGCAAGAGTACAGGAGAGGGAAGCAAGAGTACAGGAGAGGGAAGCAAGAGTACAGGAGAGGGAAGCAAGAGTACAGGAGAGGGAAGCAAGAGTACAGGAGAGGGAAGCAAGAGTACAGGAGAGGGAAGCAAGAGTACAGGAGAGGGAAGCAAATATTTTGGGTAAATAGGATGCAAAGGTTAAGAAATACAGAAATTAGATGTGTTTGGAAATTAAGGCAACGTTGGACAAAATGTTGACCAGGGTGTGTTGCTTAATGGGAGGTGAGGTGAAAGGATGTGGACAGTGTATACTTTACAAGTGGGTGGTGAGAGGGAGAGGGAAAGACCAAGAAGGGAATGGAATGATGGGTGAAGCAAGTACTAGAATGTGGAGTAGATGACTGACCAGTGAGAAACAGCACATTAGAGTGAATAAATGGAGGTTAGTGAAAAGAGAACCTGTTTTGCTTTAGACTCCAGCCAATTTGAAGCATAGAGAGAAGAGACTTGTAAGAGCTAAGAAATTTTAAACAGTTTCATCATTCTTAAAGAAATTTACAGAAGAACAAACTCAAGACCAGCACAAAGATCATGGTCACAGGGAGGTTAGTTGATGCAATATAATAAGAGAAATAAAGCCATAGACCTAGCCATGGTGAGAGGACGTGGGGTGGGGTGGGGTGGGTCAGAGTGTGTTGTACTGTACCGTTTTTTATCTGTTTATTCTTTGCTTTTACAGAGAGATCATAGCAGATCCAACTGTGTTAGATTGCACTGAAGTTGGATATGAGATAGTCAAGCTATTGGTTGAACAACTAAACATAGAATTAATAAGTCACAATGAATCTTCATCCCCGAATTCCACTGCGTTGCAAGAGAGGACTGCCAGCGTCAAGTCCCGGGCTGACCTTATCGGTGTTATTCATGAAATTGTGGGTTTAGCCTTGACATCTGCACATCCAGGTCAGTGTAATAGTTTAAGAAAATACTGTACTAGTTGAGCAGATGCAGTGCAGTACATCCTTGTGCTTCATTGGCCCATAAGAGCCCAGTAAATTATTTCTTACATATCATCCTCACTACAGTTCCACAGATCCTTGCTTTCATGTACATGTACAGTTGTGGACAAAATTCCCTGGACACTGGAAGACCATTGGGTAGAGAGGGGGGAATTTTAACATATTTTCTCAGATTTTTCTATGTATGAATTTTTTATTTTATTTTTTTCTGTTATAATTTGTGATGAAAACCAGCATTATTAGATACTGTACTGCATAAACTCATCATGTATATGGCTCACAAGCAGATGCCAAGTGTTGAGAGGATTTTGTCTACAACTGTACCTGTCTTACTACTGGTTCTGTGTGTAGAGGTAACAGTGAACAACAGAGAAAGCTTGGGGTCACAGGTGTGTACTGTGGAGGGAACTACTGTCACTCTTCAAAGGAATACAAGTATACTTTAAGGCTGGCTCGTTGACTTTAACCCTCTCACCAAATACTGTACAAGGAAGTCATTTGTAATAAATATCATATAAAATACAGTATAACATGATGAGGCTGTGCCATAAGTAGTTCCTCTCTCTCTCTCTCATTTTTATTATTTAAGTAAAATATGCAGAAGATTTACTGTAACTTCCCTCAAAATTTCTGTTTTATTCATGCTAGCTACTGTATTTCATGTTACAAGTTCTTACAGTATATGGTAATACAGTCCCGAAGTCTTAAAGTAAACATTATAGTGTTGTAATATAAGATAGTTACCGCCTTGGTACTGGTGGAAAAAGGTGGAGAATATAGGTTAAGAGTTAATGCTGTAAAGATGAAAGTTATGCTCGTTTCTAAATCCCGGCTGTGATGGTCGCTGTATGAAAGACATTATAAGAATAGTTCAAGCAAAAAGAGTATTTAATAATCTAAAAGACCTATTGAAAAGGGACATTAACTTCAATTGGAGAAAAGGGCTGCTGAAAGGTATATATGGCCCTTGTATGAGTGAGAAGCGTGGACATTTTCAGCAGAGGTTAGAGGCCTTTGATATGTGGTGCTAATGTCAGGAACACATCTCTCTAGACACCACGTTTATAATAACCTCTTTTAATAGATTAATTCCTTACCAGACACTCGGGTACACATCTTGTCTGTTATAAGAGATCTACCTGTATTTTATTTATCTTGATTAATAGATTTATGACCTTTTTTTACATGGCCAGTGCTGAAAATATAATCTCCAAAGTCACTGGGAAGGAGGTTCTCTCTTTCTCCTGATTTGTGAGATTTAGTGAACCCTTGCTGACCGGTTCATATTTTGATTGCATTGTGTTCAAATGATCCCACTATGTTTGAATTTAGACCTTCAGTCTGCTTATATACAGTACAGTATGTTGTATGTAGAACTATTGATAATATCTTGTTAATAATGCTGATGTATCTCTTTACATTCACAGACCTTCTGGAACCATTGCTGGAATTGGGAACATGGTGCCAGCTGGGCCAGACTTTATATTCTCAGTGCCATGTAGAAAGTATTTATACCAAGTCCAGTGCTGTAGAGAGTTGTAATCCCTACAGTATCTGGAAGTTCAGTCCTTTGTTCCATGATGCTAGTATGCCTATAGAAGATGGCTTAGTCACTTCATTAATGACACACTCCATGGAGGCCTGTTTGAATTCCCAGCTTCCTCAGGCTAGAACTTTGTCTCTCCCTTATCTAGGCAACGGAGAGAAGGGAGCATATTTGTTGGAGAACGGTTCTTTAAATAACAGCTTACAGGACCTCATTAGTCATCTTCGTGAACGTGGTCAGGACTTACTTGCTCTTAACTTGAGTTTGCTGCTGTTTCAGAACCACATTATATCGGGTACCCAATCACTAGTGGCAGGATGCTTACCTGACTGGCAACAGGTGTTTACTATACTGTTAAAAGTTATTGGTAGTACAAGGCCAGATGTCATTCTGGCTGTCAGCCTGCTTGTACTCCTAACTAAAAAGGATGCTTTGAAAGTACAAAATGAGCTCATTAAAAGATTTGGAATTGATTATACCCGGCTCATTTCTGTTGCTACTGTAGGAAGAGACTATTGCACATTACATAAATTAACAGAGGTCAAGGAACAATTTGATTTGTTGCTAAAGAGAGTTCTTTGGGGAAAGCGTTTGGGTGATATGAACGTGTCCTTCAAGGAAGCCTTCAAAGGAGATGTTACAGCTCTGAAAAAAGTTATGGTTGACTTTGTGTCACATTCAGAGTGTTCTTTCTCCCTGTTGTATGATTATTGTAAAGATTTCAATTTAGACGTGACTGATGCTTTACTTCTCTACCTGAGGACCACACTACAATCTTGGACGCCGGAGGTGCCCAGTGAAGAGTTTCCGTCGGGTGGAATAATTAAAGTTGAACCTCCACGTACTGTGATATCTAAGTGCCAGACTATTATTGCCGAGATTAGCAACAAGACCCTGTTGTATAAGATGCTTCAAACAAAGCTAAATTTGCTCAGTCCTTACAACTATGAACTAATTGAACTTGTAGTACAACAACTAATACTCCTTGAGCAAGATTCTCAGGAATTAAGTTTATTGAAGCGTGGATTAGATGTGATCAATTTCCTTGGAGTGTACATAAGGCAGGCTCCTCCAAGTGATTTTGAGGTGGATGAATGGGTCTCATCCCATCCTCAAAGTCTGGGACCTCCTGATATATCTAAACACCGTCTTCCTTTTCATGAGCTCTTTAGGCGAAGCAAATATCTGATGAAAATAATTGAACCAGAACTAAATGTATCGACTGTAGATACATGGCTTCAAGCTTCTCATACCTTAAAATTAAACCCAGATCAGTTGTGTCTGATAGCCACTCAGAATACTGTCTCCAAAGCTTTAGAACGAGAATCTCCTGAAAAATCAGAGGTCAGTACTGGAGCTTCAGAGTCAAACAATCTGAAAAACTCCCCATGGCAGGTGTGCAGTAGCAACAGTGCTCTGTTAACGTGTGTCCGTAGAGTGGTGAGCAAAATACAACATGGCGAATTGGCAACTGCCTGTGCCAACTGGGTCGTTAATAGACTTCCTCCGGGGGCTGATAAAGTGGAAGCGGCCGAGAAGAGTAAACTTCTGGCTAAACAGTGGCAAGAAAACAGTCCAGATCCTAAGGCAGCCGAGGCCTATTTACGCATGAGTAATCGATACGAACAGCTGGCTATCGAGCATGCGTTACATAAGCATTCTCTGGGTGAACCCCAGTACCTGGCACTAACTCGCACGCCGGTGGAACTCGTCTTTGCCCTATACCAACATCCCTCCTTGGACTCCTTAGCAACTCTTGGTACTCACACCATGCCGGACATCAATGGCTGTGTCTCGGATATCTGCAGCATTACTGACTGTAATCAAGTGAGTGATATATACAGTATTATAAACTTCTTATTTTAACTAGTGAAAATTAGCATATGACATACAGTAGTATCTCTTTATTTGTATCCCATACAATATTTCCTTCTTGTTTCCTTTTATTTAGCAGGATGGTTTTTGTACTGTCTCTTCCAGGCATTCATGTCACTGTCAAATTCTATGCACAAATCCTTATTAACCCCCCCCCCCCTTTTTTTACTCTTCTCTACTCTCTCTTCCTCCCTCTCTCCACTTTTTTACCATCACCCATTGTTCATCCAGTCTCTTCATGATAATAATAGTTGTACTGTAATAAGTATAGTAGACCTGTATTTAATCGAAGTTGAGTCCCAAGGGAGTCTATTTAAATGCACATTCACCTAAATGATGGAGAACTAGATTGAAGTTTGAAGCATTGCCAAGACGAAACATTTAGGTAAATTTTATCACTGTATACTTGACTAGTTACAGCCCTCATAAAGCAATAGTTTTGTGCTAAAAAATGATTAATTATATAAAACCTTCAGACATTTTTAATTGTAAATATCAACAATAAGGAAGTTAATCACTGTTATCACAATGGCAGGCTCATAGAAGCTTGGTTTGTCTGTTCACTGTGAGACACGATGTTTGTTGTGTACATCTGTGAATGTTGCATCAGTCACCAAGAAATGTCACAGCATGAAACACTGAAAAAACATCATCACCCTGGCAGAGGCCCGGGCAAGGGTGGTGTACCTTGTGCATTGATAAATGAAGCATCATTTGCTAAAAAAAGATATTATGATATGTATGGAGCAAAAAATATTATCACATGGGCTGAAGCTTGGGTCAGGTGAAGTGTGAGATGAGGTGTTGGGTGAAGTCCTGCACCTCCAGGATGCTGTGAGCTGTGTCCATGTGCTCTGGAGGTGGCAAGAGTCAGAAGTGGCTGGAGGAAGTTTTGGGAGCTGTTGCCGTTATTGATGGCAATGGGACCTTCTCTTTGTGAGAAAGGAAAGATGTATGTAGCCACAATGAGAAGTGATATGTTGTATGGCAGTAAAACACGGGCAGTTGTGCTGACATGAGAATAATGAGGCAGATATGAATTGTAACACTGATGGATGGGAAACTCTTCGGACCTAAGAGAGCAGCTGGGTTTTGTGTAGAGCCAGGCTAAGATGGTTTAGACATGTGGAGAGAATGGAGGAGACCAACTGGGTCGAGAGATGCATGAACTTGAATGTGGAGGGAAGGAGAGCCAGACATAAACCAAGAATGACATGGGGACAGATTATAAGAAATTACCTCAAAGATAAGAACTTGACAGAGGTTGCAAGAAACCGTGCAGCATAAAGAGCTGCCATCAGATAATCATGGCTAACCCAAGCAAGCTTGTAAAATGGCCATAAAACAATGATGATTACTGTTATATTGGGAGGGGAGATTGGTCTTCTGTGCCAAGAGTGCATATTAGTAGAGGAATTTATTTCAGTTCTTGTTCCTAAGTCATATGGTAGATAAGCTTTAAGGAAGGAGGATTCTAATTTTTCTTCATAATGTGTCAGTTGTAACAAGTATAAAAAAAAAAGGCTGATATAGATCTTTCCTTATGGGAGATTTAGAAGAAAGTGTTCACCTCGCTCTAAATCTCTCGCTTAATGTGTGGTGAGAAGCTCAATGTTAGAGGAATGAGTTGTCTATATTAAGCACCATCTTTCTCTCCTGGATTCTCTTCCTTAAAATGTGTCATAATGAATTTGTTTGTGAGACGTACTGTTATTTGGGTTGCAGGTGTTGATTCAGCTGGATTTAGTGGAGAAGTGGCTCCCACCACCAGAGGATGATCACGGACTTGGGTCAGAGGAGACAGTCACCAATTTCAAGATTGCTCTGGATCCTTCCTCAGCCATTGATGAAGACCCTGCTGATGATGCTTCACTCTCAAGGTAATAATTCAGGTGTTCACTTACCTCAACATTGATTATGAAATGAATTTTACTCTACTGTATTGTATTAATGGAAATTTGTTTACCTTTGACATCTCAAGTACAGCTTAGTTTTATAGTCCAAGTACATTAGGTAGTAGGCAGCTATCAAACAGGGAGGTACTATTGCTTGGGAAGATATTGGAAGCATAATGTGTTGTCTACTGGTAGACTCTGCTGCTATATCTGACCAAAGTTGCTGATCTGACTTTCTGCTTCATTTACACAGAATTACAGGGTCTCAATTGTTTCTCTTTCTTTGACAACACAACATAGTACAGTGGTCCCTCTGTTAAAGAACGCCTCGGTTAACAAAATTTCAGTTAACGAATTGCCTTCCATAAGAATTTTCAATTCGGTTAAAAAAAACGATTAACGAAATCCTTATGAAAATCACGTTTTGTTTTGAACATCAGCTGATAAGCTGAGGAGGTACTCAGCCAATTCAGTGATCTCTGCTATGTTTACATTCGTTTCCAATGGAGTAAACATAAAGAAAATTGTGCTCTTTAATATTTGTGCATTTTTTATACAGTATTAAAATTATTATTCATTTTAAAATTTAGCCATCTGAACTCTGTCTACATAAAGTTTTTCAACTATTTTTGGCACATATATGTAACTTTATTCATTTATTGAAACTCATTTACATGCACACACTGTCCTAAGCACAAAGCTAAACTGTACATGTAATCAGAATAATGTACAAAATTAATCACTATCTTATAAGAATTCCAGCAATGTAAATTATATTCTCCCCGGTCACTTCTATTAAACTGTATAAGCAAAAAACAAATACTCAATCTAAAGGAAATAAATAAACAAATTAATACTTCACCAGACCTTCGGCACTAACTTTCAAACATGGCACTGTCACCCCTCCCTCCCTCCCTCCCCCCCCTCCTCCCAGCGAAGGTTTCTGGTTACCGGTATACCATAGGCTTTAAATTTGTATCTTATATAAAATCACAGACTAAAGTTAGGAGAATATAATTTGCATTGCTGGAATCCTTGCAAGACAGCGAATAATTTGAATATAAACGTCATATATTTTGCACAAGAGATAAAATTAATCACCTGTATCACATTACAGTAGTGATTTAAGAGTTCTAGTGTATATGTACGTATATATATGCAGTATAGTGATTTAAGGGCGATTTAGGGGAATTTTAGGAGTGTTTCTGACTTTATGCGTCTTTGGCTTTACTTTGTATATACTTTTCTGTGAGCTGGAACCAATTACCCAATATCCCATTGAAACAATGGTTTTGGTTAACGAAATTTTCAGTTAACGAACGACCCTCTGGAACAAATTGAGTTCGTTAACCGAGGGGCCACTGTATACTGTACTGTACTGTATATTGTTTTGCTCTCTTGATCTGTTTTACTTTTTCCATTTCTGTATTTATTTATTCTTTTATGTATTCTTATGCTTATTTCATGTTTATTTCTTTAATACCATAAGACTGGAAAACACTGGGTGTAGATGGGCCAAGTGCTGGGTGGTCAGTTGATGGACGGCCGTCAGGTGGAAATTATCCACACACCTTTCAGTTATATTTTATAAATATTTTTATGTATTTTGTTATTTTTATCAATGTTTAAGTGTTTCTCTATGAAAAGTTTCTTTTAAGAAGCATGGCTGTGAGATTAACAAAATTATTTGAGGACAATGTATCGACAAAGACTACTGAATCAGTGTATCTTGAAGTGGGTACCAAGATTTTCAGAGGTTTTTCAAACTTACAACTCACCCAGACCAACATTTTTATTTTTTTAAGAGTGATATATCTTCTGCGATGCTGCCCCCAAAATGAAGCTGTGAGCTACCTTCTGAACCGAGCCCTGAGTGAGGACACAAGCTTTTCTGCCGCCTACCGTCTTAGGGCGCTGCGTTGTGTGCTAGCTATCGCTGATGAAGACACAATCCGGAAATATTGTCCCAAGGGCATTGCCTCCATAAGGTACAGTAATTATTAAAACAGAACCTGTTATTTATACTCTCTAGAATTTCTACAGGTTAATGCAGTTGCTGAAATATAGAACCAATATTCCCACACTGGTGAGGCAGAAGGATTCATGAAGTAACTTAATTACCATAATACAATAGTTCTTAAAGTGGGGGAACAAGGGGTCAGTGGGGAAAGCTGGTATTAAAGGCTTACTAAGCAGAAGGTTCACTTACACACACACACACACCTTATAATGTTCATAGCATTTTCTTGCTCAACATCTGGCAATGTGTGGGTTGAGAATTAGAACTGTAAATGGTGTACGTTTGTGTTGTTTGGTTTCATGACTAGTCAGCAGGAACTGACGCATTAATGTTCAACTAGTCTCTGGTTCTCTTGGATGCTTTAGAGCAGAGTCAGATTCCTTAGGGTTCATAGATGGCAGAGTCAATCACCATGGTGACTGAGTGCACAGTTGGATGGTTATGGGTAAATTGACCTAAAGATTAATACAGGCTGATATTGAGAGACGTATCTTAGGACTGAAGGTCTACCTGGAAGTCACTGAGTATTACAAGAGCTGCCTGGAATGGGTTCTGCTAGAAAAAGGAATTTTATGAGTAGTGGTCCTCTTATGGCTCAGGACTGAGGTAAGTAACCTGGATACCCTAAGTCTCCTCAAAGGTTTGACATGAAGGTTGCAAGAAGTGGCCTTCATCATCTGCTTATGGGTGTATTCTTTTGGCTCTGAGATTCATAAGAGGTGCAGGGATTCATTTCAGATTTCCAACCCCTGATTCAGTGATTCTGGCCATTGGAGACAACCACTGTGTTAAGTCATACACCTTTGGCCCCAGATGTACTTCTATAGCCACATCACTGTTCAAAAGAATTATGTTTATTGTAGTTCCATGACACAGTACTCACCTTAACCACAAAATGGTATTTCATGGTTCAGTCTTCTTTTGAATACTTGTCCAAAGTTCTTTCAATTTAAATTATTTTTCATTTGTTATAGGTCATACCTGCAGACCATGACATATGTGAGTCGCCTGGAAGCACTGGGCCATGCTACAAATGAGAAGCAATTCAACAGTATTGACAAGAGTTTATTAGTAGAGGGACTTTGGCGATCACAACGGCATAATCCGATGGCACTAACACTCCTCACTGACCTCTGCCATGACTACAAGGTAAAGTATTATTGATACATTTACCACTCTAACCTGAGGGTGTGGCTGGCACTGAAGATTGAAATATTGCTGGGATCCAAAATTATGACTAAACAAGTGACTGAAATGTTGCTCACATCTTCAATACATATTTCTAAGCTGGAGAGCTGCTCTAATCGCTTGATCAATCCCGGTCTCTATTTCATCTGTTTGTTAGCTCCGAAGCTTTGGCTAGTTGCAAAACACAAGTCATCCAGTCCAGTCTATGTTGTAGAATGGGGTTCAGGATCTGTCCATTTTTTCCATACTTCAGAAATAGGTCAGTTATTATTGAGAGAGTGGATGTGCGACTGAGGTTACTATACTCTGCTCCTGCTTTTCAGGTGGAGAAAGATTCAACCTGTGTAACATAAATCAAAACTAATTTACTTTTGTATTAGAAAAGATTGGTAAGAGCCATGCATAGTGTACAGGTTTGTCTTGACTACAGTGTAATATTATTTTTAGTGTCTTCACCATTTATTTTCAGGTGACCACAGCATCACTATGGGGTGCAGTTCTTACTCAGCTCACAAATTTTGTAAAGGTTAGTGTCCTGATATTTTTCTTCGTGTACAGTAAAGCCCTAACCCCCTCCCTGCAGGGTGGCCACAAGCACATATTATGTACTTTCCCATTCATTCATTTTTATCTCGGCACAAGATGTGAACCTTTTCTCTCTCTGGTTTAATATCTTACTCTCTCCATCCTTGAAAATATTAAATGGCAACTTTACAAAATCATTAAATTACTGTTTTATATTTAATTTGATCATGTCAATAATAAACTTTAGTGTACAGTACAGTATAGGTGTCTGTTAATGAGAAGATATTTTAATGCCATGATGCTTCACCTCCATCAGTTCAAGTCACCAGTACAGTATGTGAACCACTTGCTTGGCTGTTGAAATATTTGGTATTGTTCTTGTCTAACTCAGATATATGAAGTGTTATGTTGAGGATCTGGATGCCTTGGCCTTCCTATCTTTTCATTATGTCTGGATCAACCATAAAAACTACTGTTCATGAATGTGTTTTGTCTATACTGTAGTGCCAAAAATCATCTTCCCTTTTCTTATTCTTTGTTTTTTTACAAATTTAAAATAGGCATATTACATTGAGATCATATTTCATGCTTTACCTTAACACAGTAAAAGTAACAAAAAGTTCAGTTCATTACTGTATTACAATTAATATGGTATTAACTTGAATGTTCATAATGTAAAGATATAAAAAGTGGATCACTCAAAGGAAAGTGTGTATCAGTCGACCACTAAATCAAATTATGAATTTTGAACCTCCATTCCAGTGTTCGTCCTCTTTAACTTTAGTACACAGTTGGCTAATTTTATTTGTCTAATTTATTTAGTTAGGTCAGATGGATATTGCAGTACTGGAACGAGTGTTAATCCAAGTGAAGACACTGCCACATCTTTGGGTTGTTCCGGCTCTCACTACAGCATGGATCACTCTTATCAACTATCCTTTTACTAAAGGTAATGAAGATACAATGTATTAGTTTCTCTATTTTGTTATATTTTGCTAAATGTGATATATCAAGTAAAGTATTTTTTATTTCATGTTCAGTGCAGAATGATGCTTTAATATTTTTTCCACAGCTTGTACTTTCTTTTGGTGGTTCTGTTGTTTGTGATTTATCCCTCTAGACTTATGTCTTCTCCTTGACTCCAGGGGTACTCAGTACAGTACAGTATATCCCTCTGCTGCCGACTTGTGGGTTTCTTTAAATTTGTCATGATTCATCTGTATGTTATTCTTCCTTTAGGACACCCCTCCCCCCTCCTAGTTAATTCATAGTACGTACAGTGACCATGGGTGGATGCTGTTCTTCTTAATATTTTATCTTGACTTTCAAAGATTGTATTCCACCTTAGTATTTGGTGGTCACTAAGCAAGGGATATCAGCAAAGCACGGAAGGTATTGTAGTACTCCCTAATAATAATAATGACAGTTAAACGATTGACTTATTAACATCAACTTCTATATAAATGATGTGGTTCAATGTTAAATGATTTAGTGAGTAAAGAGTGAACTAAATTTGAACAAATTTCTAATCGCATTCATCGAAAATGGAAAAAAAAAATGCTATGATAAACAATAAAATTGGTACATAGCAAATGATAAAGTCCAGCAACACAAATAATAACTTTCCACACTCATACCATCCTCTGGGTGATGACACAGTTCAGTCGGGCTGTTACCAACTTACTCCAAGACGTGTGTGTGTGTGTATGTCATCACACCAAGCGGATGGAGTACTGGCCACGCAGTTACAGCCCACTGTCTCCGCACATAA
Organism: Homarus americanus; assembly: GCF_018991925.1. Lineage (NCBI taxonomy): Eukaryota > Metazoa > Arthropoda > Malacostraca > Decapoda > Nephropidae > Homarus > Homarus americanus. Next base: position 2,485,572 of record NW_024731965.1, on the reverse strand, counting down.
ACATCCATGCCCATCATTTTTATTTTATACTTATAGTTGTTAGTGATACCTTTTACTTTTGATTCTAAACAGCAAGTCACCCCATTAGTGAAAACAGCTTGGCATCATGTTTACGTAGTGTGGACTTGCTCCTACGACACTGTCCTGTTATTGTCCCTACTGCACCTCTGCTGAAGCACTGTGCCAACCTTCACCTACCCCTCCTGGCTCTGTCCATTGCTGCAGCAGACCAAGTAGAGTCTCATGACCTGCAGGTAAGTTGCTCATCTCTGCCTGTACTTTTAGATCATATACCGTATGTATTATTGAAGTAAATAATTTGTCAGCCAAAAATCTACTTCACTTTTAATTTTTATGGATTATTTATGCATTCTTATTATGAAATTTAAAAATATAGAATAAATTTCTTTAAATAATTTTTTTTAAGTAAATGACAATAAATTGGACAATCCAGCAACTGGCTGAGTGACTGTGTGCATTGTATTTTGAGTAACTAGTTTACTTGCCTTCCCATGACAGTAAGTTCGTTGTAGGAGAATGATGACACAAGGAATGCTTTTTTTTGTAGACTTGTATCATTGAGTGTTAAAGAATAATGAAGTATGTTAGTGTCCAGGTATTTGCAGAAACTAAGAATATAACCCAACTGACACAAGTACTGTTCTATGGTTTATTACAGGCTTTCCTTGGACATATGCTGTATAGTTTCAAGTTCCATTCCTCTGTTACATAAGTTTTATTCTATAGTTTACATTTGTACCAATGTGGTATTGGCAGGACTACAGTGTCACTACACGCTATGGGAAATTTATTTAGAAAATGGTACTGAACCTTTTGTTACCTCTTTAATTGTCATTTGTTTGGCCTCTATGGAAGACTTTTACTTACAGGCTTTAATTGACAAAACTCCAATTGCCACCCTTAAGAGTGACTACCAGAAACTGAAGTCCACATTTGCATTCCAGAGGAGTGTTGAGGTAAACTTATTAATCAATGTTTTAAATTGCTTTTTACACTGTAGTCTAGGATAGCAAATACAGTACTGGTAGTTCAACAGTTCAGGATATTGTCAATTACAGTATGTTGAAATACACACATGTACTGTAATGCACAATTATAAACGGTCACTTCTCAAAAATTAAAAAAAATATGAGTAGTTTACTTTCCAAAGAACTTTTCCCAGTACAGTACCTGGAAAAATTCTGGGGATGTACGATTTTTTCCAGGTTTGAAAGTCGTCATCTCATTACCCGGAAGAATTCTGCACCAATTAGTCCAGCAAATGGGGATATCACTAATAGGTTCAGGTGTTTTCAGGACAACTAAAGCCTTTTGTCTAGAAAGTGAAAACTATCGTGCTCAAATGGTAAAGTTAGTCTATAGTCTTGGGAAAAAAAAAGTATGTAAAGATGATTTAAAACTTATGGGCACAGCATAATTTACGGGATTTTTTTTTTTTTTATTCTAAATGTGTTTAATTATTTCAAAGGTCCTTAACTAATTACATGTACAGTAGCTAAAACAACTATCTGTACATACTTTGTGGGAAACAATATGAGACCATGGACGATAAATATTGGTATATGAGGGCTGTCACTAGTCACACGGAGGGCTGTCGCTAGTCACACGGAGGGCTGTCACTAGTCACACGGAGGGCTGTCACTAGTCACACGGAGGGCTGTCACTAGTCACACGTCAAATTTGGGAGCATATCGACCCCCTCCTGCACAGACAGTTGTTTTAGCTACTGTACATATTCATAGCCGAAAATGTCATGACAAGGATAATTAATATTGATGAACATAATGAAATACTAGATAATTTTTGTGAAGATTAAACCTTTAATAATTACTGTTCCTCACTCTCTTTACTGTGTTTCAGGATGTGATGGAAAGTCTTCAATAGAACTGTCAACAAATACACAGTGGTCCTAACATGATTCTTTCCATTGATCTGTAAAGGAATAATGGTTTTGTTTTGTACTTGCAATAAAAATCATTAAATCTATAAAATAATTGATATAGAACCAAGGGTGTTTTCAGGATGGCAATAATTACATAGATTTGTCCCGACTGGATAAAGTAGTGGTTATGGGGGGTCACCTACAGGTAATGTTGTATTTCTCACAAAACTCCATGCAAGAATGTCATTTGTTTAGTCATCTGGGTAATGGTGTCATATTCCCAGTGTTTATTATTTGATTTATCTCTATCCTGGACAAAGATCCCTCATGATATATATATATTGTATTACTTCTCTTTCTCTCCTCCTGTATAACACTATTTGGCAGGAACTGGGTTAGTGGTGTTACAGCATATTCAGAGCTAAATGTTAGTTGGTGATATTTTGGTCTGCCTAGTGCTTCTCCAGTCATCATAACCTGTTCAAGGAAGCTGCTCCTTACATCTGACATATCCATCAGTTAAGTGGTTTGTAGTCTTAACTTAAATAACTTGAAATTATGACATCTGGTATTTTATGTTTACTTGACTGTACTGGTCAAGTAGCATTACATAGGCATACTTATTATAATGAAAATTGTTAGGAGAAAATTTTTACTGATATATTTTTTTTTTCTTTTTAAACAGTTCAAAAGTTTCACACACAATCTTAAGTATTTAGTTATTTATTTCATATTTGGGTGAATATTTAGACTACAAGTGTCTGTAATTCCTACTTGCATTATTTGGTCTAATAAACTTGTGTTCACTAATGTTATTTGACTTGCTTTAACACTTTTGAAGAACATAGTTTGATGTATAGTATAGTGAGATATACCTGTACAGTATTAAGATTTGTCAAGAGAATTATCATTTTAAAAATGACAAAACACAATTTTTCCTCACACTGGAAATTAGAAGGTTTAATTATGTCCAAAACAACAGAAAAACTCTAAAAATCAAAATGGAAAAATTACAGGAGGCGAGTAATTGGGGTTGCAAAAGGAACTTAATTTTTCCACGAGTTATTAGGACAAATGATGACTAAAATAACCTTTACCCAGATCCTTAATTGTACTCTATGTCAGACAATGGTATACAGTAGACCCTTGCCATTCTCAGGTTTGTGATTCACGATTTCGATAATTTGCGGTTACTCGATTTTTATGATACAGAAGTCTTTCCTTAACACAATGTCTTCCAAAAATAACATGTAATTCTCACTGAATTTTGCATCCGTGCCCAAACCTTTATATATAACCGTCACATCAGGTTAAATCTCCATAAACAAGTGTTAAACACGATGAGATTATCCTTACTGTGATGGACAAAACTATTATTTATTAATATTTTGAACAGCGAGTCTTTGAAAATTGTGGACACGAGGAACAGGGGATTAAAGAGATGACCGGCAAGCACTAGACAGGTCAGAATATCATGAACTAATACAAGCTAGTGAATGTTTAATAGATACTCAATATCTATGTATGTATTTGTCCAATATGTTGACTTTGTAAGAGGACGTATTCTTCAAGTACTTTATCGTATTTTTAAAAACTATTGTATAAAATATTTTTTTTCTTGTCATTACAAACTTCATGAAGACTGTACTTGTTTCTATTAATTTTAGTTACCTTATTGTATTAATATATAATACAAGACCTATTATTTAAAATAAGTATCATTGGTTACATAATTGATAACTGAAGAAATATATTTATCAGAGATTTTGTTCAGTGTTCTCTCCTCAAATATATTACCTAAGCATTCAGTCGGTCAATTTGTTAAATATTCATAGTTCGGTAATTTTTGTAAATAGTGTTGCAGTGTGGTAAGGGAATTAAAATATGTTCTGTAGTGTTTATATAAGTTACCATAAAGAAAGTGGCTGAGTGGATACAACACTCACCACATCCTGTCCTAATGGTTATTGATGTGATCCCATATTATTTCCCAAAGTTGTAAATATAGGTACCCATTTACAGCTGGGTGAACTGGGAGTGCCTAGGAATTAAACCACTGATCGCCTTGCCCAGAGAAGTACATTAAAACTCATTTAAATTAATGGACTAATAATGGGGGAAAGAATTTCCGTTGATACCGAAAGCCCGTCAAATTGATCACATTTTCAACAACTCGCAACGAGCAGTCAAATATTAATTGCTGCTGCAGTGTTTAAATCTCTGGGTCAGTGCACTTAGTGAGCAAGTTCTTGCTCCTGCTTAGAGAAGTCTCACAGTAGCAGTAGTAGTAAGAGGAACATAGTAGTACTGTACTGTGGTAGTAAGAGGAACATAGTAGTACTGTACTGTAGTAGTAATAGGAATAAGGTTAGATAATGATGTGCTTTCAGGACCTGGATGTCATGGACAAAATGTGTGACAAATTCTGTTGAACTGCATGATTGTACATGAGAGGTGAAGGCTGTCTTGGCTGTCCTGTACGACTAAACTCCCAGTGATTCTGTCGACAGATTCATTACACGCATGCCAGGTATATTACGTAAGTTAAATCATTCATATTTTCCTTTATTGTGTTCACTTCCATGAATTAAAAAAAAAAAGCAGGTAATGCAACACTCAGTTTGGTAATAGATTTGGTACTGGCCACAAAATCAGAATTAGCAATGATGTCTCAGTTTCTGCCTCCTGCTGTCTCCCAACCACTCCAGCCAGTGTCATGCTGCCCGTCTCAATATTATCTCTATAAAAACACCCAAATAATAAATGAACGGCAGAAAAAGCATGAAATCTAAATGAAATACTCTACTCACCATTTGTGGTTGACGACGATTAATTTGCCAACACCAAATGCACCCAGACAAAATGTGATCTATTAAATCAAGGTTCTATGTTGTAACTGTCTTTATTTGGTCTAAAATAATTTTGTATGTTTAACACTAGTGATCCTTTTCTGTAAAAAAAAATTTGGCATTTATAAAGTCAAACTAATTATTATTCAACAGTTCTGGAATGGTCTCATAAAACTGTACATTGATTATATAACAGTAAAATTGCTACCTTTAATGCCTCCAAGGCCATAAAACACAAAGGGCCTTCAGGTATTTACACCAACCAACCAGCTCTTGCATGTCATCCCAGTTGCCCTCCATCCTCACAGTCTGAATCCAAGTGGTTCTCGGTCTTCCTCCTCTACTTGTTCCCTAACAGCTTCTCTTATTCTCTCAAGATGAACACAAAGAATGTGTCCCAACTACCTTATAGTCTTTCTTCAATCACTCATTTGCAATTTCCCATAAGATCTCATTTCTGACACGATCCTGCCATCTTCATAGTATTTTCTTATGTGCTTTGTTTTTAAATGCCCGAAACCGTCTGGGTATAGTTTCATTATCATACCACGATTCTCTTCCATAAACCAGAACGGACCTTACCAGTGCCATGTACAAGTTCATTTTGTTGTGGATTTTCAATCTATGTGACTTCCAAACCTTAGCCAACTTAACTGACTTTATAAACACTAATAGAGTAACACTACATAACTTGCACTTTTCAGAAACAATTTACTTTGGGATCATAATGTTCCTCTCCACACTTTCCTGTAACAGAAACATGAACATTAGTGATGTCCAGTAATTTAAACACTGGCAATAGTATTCTGCACTATAAACTGCATATCCCCTAACCTAACCAAGCCTCCAAGAAGGGATGAAAGAGAAGCCCCTGTAATAATGATAAGTCAATCTTTCATATATTAATTTAACCCAAACAAGAGAACCAATACAGTTCAGTAAATTAAAAAATGTCAGACTGAAGCCAAAACTTTAGCATGAAGTGTGTTGACTGGAGAGACAAGATTCTATAAGATCTGATCTGAGTCATGGGGAGGAAAGTTGCTTGGTTTATGTAGACGGTAATGGGTTAACTTTTCAACATTTACTAAATATTGTATAATGGAGAATGGGATAGTCAGGACACCAAGTACAGCTACTTGTATTACAAGTCACCAGACTATGGACTACAGTGTAGATCTTACCTTCAGAGCTGCTACTCTCTCAGTCCAATCTTCAGCAGCAATTTTGGCCACTGCATTCTTCAGTACCATGGTGGCCTTCTCAACATTTAATCTTAAAGAAATTGTTAAATATTATAAATATATACTGTATTGTTGGTTACTCAGTACCACAAGTCAAATTTTCATTGTTTACCGACTTTATGCAAATAAAAAAACAATGTCACACACTTACTTAAAAACTGCCATAACCTTCTCCACAGACACAGCCTCCTCTCCTTCCTTCCAGCAATCATAGTCTGTTGCCATAGCAACTGCTGCATAGCATAACCCAAGCTCTCGAGCAAGTACAACCTTTTTAACAGATAAGTAGAATATAACCTCAGTTTTAGGGAGCAAAGAGCGCTTCAATTATCAATTTAACTGGCCAGTTACCAGCACAAGCCACCCTACCTGTACATATACTACTGTTTTCACTCCATATATATTGCCTTCTCTCAACACACACACACTTCTACCCAGTCCCACCACTTGTTTACATGTCCAAACCATATGAGCAGTACAAGTTCCTAAACCAATTCCTTACTTTTCAAACTTTTCTCTTAATCATACACAGCACAATCCATGAGTCATTATTGTAAACCTCTTCTCACTCTCTCTGTCCTTAGTGTGTGTCTCATAAGTGATTCAACACAAAATGTGTGAAAGTCTTTCCAAAAGCATATAAAAAAAAAATATTTATATATCTTTTGCTGCACCAAATATAATGTAAGTAGCAAACTGAATATGAGAAGCTTTACACTTAAAAGCTTCAAATATTCTTAACCTCCTAACTGTACAAACTTGTGTCCCATGTGAGTTATCCTTATTTGTCTCAGTCACCATCAATGTTTTACAGCCAAGGGTTAGCCATAATTACCTGAAGGCAGCTAACTAATGTCATATTTTACAACCTCTCCCCATGTCATTCTTGGCCTGACACTGATGCTAATGGGCCCTCCATATAATATCTGACAAGTCCTTGGAGAGTGTAGGCTCCGAGAACAGCATGTACACCCATCAGAAAAGGTCTCACAACCCCAGGAGCCAATGGAAATCACAATGAGCAAGTATGTACAAACACAGATGGATGTGTTGGGTTAGCACCTCTTGAGTATACAGTATAGGTCTAAATCCTTTACTATGCAGTATAGGTCTAATATCCTTTACTGTACAATTTTCTGTGATTTAGACTACTGAAATAATACCGAGCCTAATATTTGCACTAAAATCAATGGTCAAGTGCTGTGCAGTACTTTAATGATAAGAGATGCATTTGTGGCATACAGTAGGAAAGGATTTTTTGAGACCTAAACAGAACAGAATATTTAAAAAGTCAATTATGCTGTGCCCGTAAGTTTTAAATCACATTTATATACATTCTTATAAATACGTGTATAGACTATCTTCACTAATAAACACATTAGTTTTCACTTTTCCCAAAAACTGTCGTTTGACGTCAAAAATAAACCTGACCTAATACTGTACTGTTCTACATTGCGTTTTGGCACTTGGGGTCATACCATAGATTCTGTACAAATTTCCTGATTAAGTGAGAACTAATGTGTTTTTATAGTAAATATATTCTATATATTTTATAATATGTATATAAAGGTGATTTAAAACTTACAGGCACAGCGTAATTGACTTTACAAATATTCTATCCTTTAATTATTTCAAAGCTCATTATTTAACACTAATTACTCAAATTTTTTAACTTTGACTTAATTGAGGCAACATAGTATGAAGTGAGAACATTTTACACATGTATAAAAAACCAACGCATTCTGAATTAACCCACATGCTCTTCTCTATGTACGACCGTGGTCATTACACTCTATATCAACCACTTTTAGTAAAACTACCTTAAAAACAAAAGTTAGTCGTACGTATTGTATTAAAAACATCACCATCACAAAACAACAATATAAATCCAGGCAAGTTTACTGTAAACTCTTTATTTCTACAGCTGTTACCCAAAACCATTCATGCAGGGAGTGGGTACAGTTTGGGCACGTTTTATACACCTGTTAGCTTCATTCCCACAAAGCAATACAGGTACCCGGCACCTCTCAATCCCTGTAGGTGCTAGATAACTGGGATTATACTGTATATTGTATTTCCACTTATCCGTCCCATAAACAGAAACAATAAGAATCTACATTTTAAGACTGCTTATCATCACACCCTGACCAACCAAGAGCAAGAAGTGTCCCGTGTTCTATAACCCAGGAAATAGCAAAGGCGTCAATGCCAATTACCGTAGAGAAGAATTTACCTATTGCTCACTGGCCTTGCTTTTAATGACATCCATATCAGAGGAACATTTTCTTTCCTTTCTCCCAAAGAACTGATAGATCCAGGTGTGCTTGGAGAAGAGAGCTGCTTCGGAAGTGATCTATTACCAAAGCCTGGGTAGGTACAGTATTAGGGAGCTCTGTACAGCATGATCTATTTACAGTAACTCAATCATAATAAAATTATCATAAAACTCTGCACCAATATTCATAATAATAAGACACAAATACAATCTTTTAAAGCTGAATCAAACCATTAATGAACCTGCCAAGATATAAACAGCAAACCATCACCTTATAGGAGATACTCAAGTCTCAACCAACACTGCCTACAGGTACAGTAAAATACTTAACTAGACACAAGACAAACCTCAGGGGCTGTAGTCATGTTGATAACATCACATCCCCACAGGCGGAACATATGACTCTCGGCTTTACTGCTAAACCTTGGACCCTCCACTGTCACTACCGTACCTAGAAGAAATAAGTTAATGGCTATTAAATACTCTTACGTTGTAGTGTATTGGATCCATGTGGTCAGGTTATCAACACTAAGTACTGAAGAAATCACCTTGCCAGAATAATGAGTGGTGATGCCTGTGTTTCTTGTGTTCTGCTTAATGGTCTCTGACATGTTTTGTTTTTTGGGTATCCTTACAATTTCTAGTCTAGTTAATACACACTCCTTGTTGGATTATAATACATGTTACATCACAAATACATTTATGTAAACAAGTAAAATTATAAAAAAAAAAGTGGAAGCATTAATGTTCAAAGCAAAAATAAATTTTCTCTTGGTTACTCAGACTCTTAACTGTGACTGTATCAAGATGGGTGCAGGAACATTACCTCACAATCCACATTCATTGATTTTGCTGCAAATGATCTTATTCCACTGCATAAAATTCCTCAGTAACAAAATCAATGAAAATTCTAATTTCAGTTGAATAGTCTTAGTGAGTATGGATACCTACAACCTCCAGCAACAAATTAGCCCCAAAAATCTTACCCTAATTTTGAAACAGCAACCATAACTCAAGATGGTAACATGGCATTGTTGCCACTCTAGTTACCATACATCCAGATTTTTCATTCCTCCTGGGAACACTTTTTATGTTCAGAAAGTTTTTTGTTTATTGTGGAGTTTTATGCGGACAACTGTCAGGAATCTGGTTAATTTGGGCTAAAGTCTAGTGACATTCCTAACCTTTGTGTCCTCACCCAACCTTACACTATGAGACTGTATAACTTCTACCTACACTGGGGAATAAGGTGACTATTTAATTTGTTCCTTTGTTTATTTCAAACTTTATATTTTATCATTTCATAGTACTGTACTCCCTCTTTATCGACGGATTTTTTATCGACGGTTTCGATTATCGACGGATTATTTAGCCGGATTTTTATTTTGGCACCAAACAGCTTCTCCCAGTCCTCTCCTTGAACAGGGCTAGAGGCTACGTGTTTTTCGAATCGTTTTCAGTTAAAAAATTATTACATCACACGTATATTTTACCTAAACTGCGCCTGAATGAATATATTCTCGGAAATAAATAGTAGTTTTGCTGAAACGTGATGTATTTCAATGTAAAATAGGATAAAATACATGTCGAAAACAAAAGACTTTACCTAAGCTTCCGATGTTCTTGAGATGTTACTCGTTTTTTTAATAGTTTTCGGTTAAAATTCTGTTATATTACAATGATATTCTATTCATACTGTGCTTGATATAATACATTCACGGAAATGTAATATTTTTGTTGAAATGACGTACGTATTAAAGTGGAAAGTGGGATCAAATCGTGACGAAAACAATGACTCACTTTCTTTCGTTCAAAAGATGTTACCGTAATCACTTTTCGAATGGTTTAGTTAAAAAACTGTTGTATTACAATAATATTCCCTCCTAATTGACTTGAATAAATACTTGAATGGAAATATACAATATTTTTGTTGAAACTACCCGCGTTTCAGTGTAAAGTGTTGTAATAATAAATGGTAAACAATTTGCCTTGGGCAGCCGGATTTTTGGACTTTTACTGTACTGTACACTGTTTTGTTTACTGTAAGGACCGATGTTCACTTCAATAAATGAAATCGTAAGTTTGCTAGTATTTTTGTCCACTTATTATATTATTATTTATACACTATTATTTAAGGTTATGCGTAAAGGAAACGCATTAATGCTTAAAGGTACATTTATTCAACATATGCTAATAATAGTTAGAAAAATTACGTAACCATCACGGTATCGACGGTTTCTTTATCGACGGCCGTTTACAGAACGTAACCCCCGTCGATAAAGAGGAGTAGTACTGTACTGTGCCTGCATGGAGATTATTTTAAACATTACTCAGGAGTTCACCAGCATACTTAACTGAACCCAACAATTAAAAATAGTTAAATTAATCTAAAAGACGTGAAGAGGCAACACAACACCACCAACCTGTTGGATGCACATCATAGCCCAGTTCCCTGCAGGATTTTTCAAGAATACTTCGTGTGTCAGTGCAGAAAGGAGTATCCATTGGCAGGTGAAAAATCCCTCGAGGATGTCCTTCCTCACCATCATAAAAAGTTTGTGCACGTTTTGTAGTCCTGTCATGATGCAAATGGTCAGTTTCAAAAAGGCTGTGCTGCACATCTTATTGACCGAAGATTCATAACATTACACAATATTGAAGGCACTAAAGTATTATTACTAAAAATTCTCATTAAATGAAATTATCAAGAATATTACCAAACTAACTGTCAATGTCTACTCTACAGCAACTAAATGGCAACACTTCTTCAGTTAAATTTGTTTTGCTCTCTCTCCTAATGTATAATCTTAAAACTTAGCCCCTAACAGAGCTAAAGCATGTTATTTTCACGTAATACAATTTTCTTGAAAATTTTACCCGTCTCCAATTCTTCTTCTCTTCTTGACCTAAACTGTACTGTATTGTATATATGTAATTTTGCTGCTGCAGATTTTTGCCTTTTTTTTTTTTTTTTTTTTTTAGAGTTCTTATGTCTGAAGCCACCCCCCGACTGTCTGGCCAAGCTCTCACAGGTACAGCCATTGAATTAACACTGTTTTCCCAAGTTACTCCATCTCTCGAGTGACTATGGACATCAACAAATTTTTTCATCAAAGAAAAGGTATGATGTTTGACCCACAGTGCAGTAAAGTATTGGTAAATCTGCAAAATTGTACATTGATCCAGAAGCCTCATCTTGTGGTGGAGCCCAAAGTTAGACAGCCCTTGTAAAGTCGTCTCCTGTCAACCATGGTTATTCTTTAATCCATTCACACCACCCTTCCCCCTGTACCACCACACCACCCTTCCCTTCCCCCTGTACCACCACACCACCCTTCCCCCTGTACCACCACCCTTTCCTTCCCTTCCTCCTGTACTACCAGCCTCTCATGATGAGGACAGTTGATACTGTTTGTTACTCATAATTTTCTTTGATTTTTTACAAGACACATTTATATTAGCTTATAACATTGTACACTAATTGAACAGTATAAGTCAACCATCTTAAGCTCAAAACATCAGTGGGTTTTTAAACACTTAGGTATATCTGTTCTAATGTATAATCACACCTTTTCACATATTTTTTGGGGTTGTGAGGAGACCTGGTGTTTGCCAACTTACCTGTCAATAAACTGGTCCAAAATGACAAAATTTCCAGGCTTAATGTGCTCTCGTAGTGAACCACAGGCAGTAGACACAATGACATGTGTGCAGCCTCTCTCCTTCAGGGCCCAAATGTTTGCTCGGTAGTTGACATTAGTTGGCATTATTGTATGTTCCCTTCCATGTCTGCAGTGAGAAAAAAATACTATAAAAATAATATAGTCAAATAGTTGCTATCTGTATAATAAGCAAATGGAGTTTTGAGAATTATAAAGTGTACATTTGAATACAAAGATAGGAAAATGATCATTCAAATGTACAAATGTCAAGTACGTCCCAGTCCGAATTACTGTATACAGGGACTGAAACCCTACCTCAAGAAAGACCTGGCATCCCTAGGAAAGGTGCAACACACAGCGACTACGATGATTCCTGAATTATTTCATCAATTATTTAAGTAGACTGAAGGCATTAGGACTACCAACCCTTCAGACAAAAGGGCAGATCTCATAGAGACATTAAAAATCTTGAAAGGGACAGAACACATGATCCTGGGCCATGATGTCACGCACCACCAACACGAGGGGACAGCTACAAGCTTTCTAAGTTATACAAAATGAAATACAGTTCTTCACACACAGGCTGGTAGACCCATGTAACAGTCTACCAGCTCAGGCTGTTATCAAGAACAGTACTGGGCTTCAAAATAACCCTTGACAAAATTATCAAGAACAGTGGAGGGATCCTACACTGGCCACTGGCGTCTTTTCCTCATCATGGCTACCTCTACTGGGTGGCCATTAGGTAAATAAGGTTAAAAGGTTAATCTTACCTGGCCAGCAAGACACATGGCACCCCATTAATCTTGCCTTCCCGTAATACATCTGAGGGCGAGCCATAAGGTGTCTGCACCTCACTCTCACTACAAGCCTCAAACAACTCTGGTTTGTTCAGACCTGATCCCCCGATGATGCCAATCTGTGAGGAGTGAAGTACACCATTACTGAAAGGGATCATCAATTATTTATTAATCATTATATGAACCAAATTAAACTACCTAACCTAACCTAAAATATTTTGTATGTTATGTTAGTTTTAGTTAAGTTAGACGACTCTTATTCGTGTTCTCCCCGATTATCGATGAGGGGGGGGGGGACTAAACCAAGCAATTTCCGGCCAAAATAAAGGTCAAATTCGTTTAAAACACCAAAATACAACCCCTAGGGACTCTTATATCCTAAGGTATAAATTTACCCTTAACATTTGTGGGTATGAAGAACAGACCTAACCTAACCTAACCTAACCTAACCTAACCTAACCTAACCTAACCTAACCTAACCTAGCTTCCTCGATATATTAAACAGAAAGAACTTACTATGATATGGAGAAATTTAAAGCATTATCTGGACTGTCCGACTGATTACCCAAATGTAGCCGCAATTAAGTCAAATGATGGTTCTACAAGCATAAATCGGGCTGTAAATCACTTATAATTATCATTTGATGTCATAAAGTCACAAAAAATTGGTAAACTTAATTTAATCTGAGTTAGGTCAGGTTAGGTTAGGTACATTCACTCGATCTATTAACTCAGATTAAATTAAGTTTCCCATTATTTTTTTTTACTTTGACACCAAATACTAGTCGAGAAGTGATTAGTAGTCCTAATTATTCATGTAATATCTATTATTTAACTTCATTACGGCTACAATTGGGTAATTAGTAGAACCATTACCAGGACATGAGGTGATACAGCCTTGTGTAGGTTAGTCCTATATATTAACCAAACTATTCCAGATAACTTTAATTATAAGAACATTTATAAAATACATACCTTGACACTACCCATGATAACAACTAGTGGTAAAGGTTAAATTACTAGTTAAGTGAGTTACAGAGTACAGCAGGTGGCCGGGTTAGAGGTTACAGAGCTCCTCTTAACAACCTGAATGGTCATTAACATTTTACCTTGTTAACTGTGACACAAATTGGCTATTAGTAACAATAGATATATTTAGTATGAAACATTGAATAATATAGGCTTTAAAATTAGGTGGATTAGTATTATATTGAATAAAAAGAGTTTAAGAAGTAGAAAATGGAATAATATTATGGGTTAATATCATAGAAAATACAGTTAAAAAGGATAACTATTATAATATATATAACTAAAATATCTGATAAAATAGCAATAAATTAATAACAGTAAAGGATTCACTGAAAGATGATGTATAATGGTGTATGGATGCTTTTAACAGTGAAAGGAACTGAATTTAAGGAGTTTTTGTATAGTAAAATATAATTACTATTAACTTAAGTATATTTCCTAATATTAAGTCCACATGGCCTCAATATGTTCATTATATTAAACAGATTTCCTGGATCCACCCCTGTAATGTTGTCTTGTGATAAGATGAAAATATTATATAATATTCCTATCAAATTATACTCATTTTTTGTAATATATTAATACTTGAGATGAATACAATATTATTTAAGGTAAATCTGTAGTTACTGAGTTGTGTAGACATAAACAAACCAACATGTTGAGAAGGCTTGGTCAATGTCCTTTTTTGTTAATTTCAAGGGGAATTAGAGGTCAAGTCTGTAGGTGAGTGTTATACTGTTATTATTACCTTCAGATAAAGAGGTGGTGGTATAGAGGTAAGGTGTGTATTCCTCACTACAGCATCTAGGGTTCTTTTTACCTGTGACTCAATAGCCTCTTCTCTCCTCAGACGGTGGCTGTGTGTGGCGGATATTTATGCCTTATAATTATATACTTGTTCCTCCTCTGTACATTCTCTACTGCTTCAATATCCTTAATGAGATATGGGCACCAAATTTGATTAGCATACTCAAGGTGTGGCCTAACCAGAGCAGTGTACAGAGCCTTGATTATATAGGTGCATCCAGATGAACAAAAGTTCTTCTAATAATGCCCACTATTTTATTAGCCTTGTTGATTTTCTCAGCTAGATGGTCAGAAAACGTCAGCTTATCATCGATGACTATATCCTTCTCTACAGTCGTCTTCTTGATCGTGGTGTACATATGATATCCCTGGTCAGCAACTTATGTTCTTCCTATCCTCATGTCCGCATATAGATATACCTCACTGTCGTGTTTAATTGCCTCAGGCAGGTCATTGATAAAAAGGACAAACAGCAGGGGGTCGAGGACAGAACCCTGAGGGACCCCACTAGTGACCTCTCTCCAGTCAAATACTTCTCCATTTACCACAACCTTCTGTTTTCTCTTAGTTAAAAAATTCCTTAACCAATCAAGATATTTTCCATCAATGCGATAACTAGATACTTTTTTTAATAGTCTTTTGTGCGGTACTCTATCAAAAGCCTTCATGAAGTCACAGTACACTATGTCCACAGCCTGACTGTCTCTGTTCCACCTGTACCTCCTACTTTTGAGGGTATTTTTGCATTAGTGCACACAACTTTCCTTCCCCAAATCTATTATCATATTCGAATAAGACGTCCAATTTTAAGATAATTTTCTTCTCTTACATTACCGTCACAAATGCGTAATAACGGAGGTAGCGCATGCCAGATATTTCTCCATTTTCTTCCATTAATCTTCTGTCATTATCGTCTACCTGACCTCCCACTCTGCGTGTTTCCTTCATAAATCGTCACGCGCATGCATTCCCGTACACGTTACATGGCTAAGCAAAAGCATTTTTTTTCATAACCAATTAAAATGATTTACGGTTTAATTCGTGGTATTTTTGGTCCAATCAGATTCGATTTTTATTCTGGATCTCATATTTTGAAATTCAAATTCATTTCCGACGATGGAAGTCCGCGATGGGTGTCACTTCAATCATATGGAGCTGATTGTGCGTTTTGGGGAATAAAACGAACAAGCAATATCATGGTGTTCTCCCGACCTCAGTAACGTGTCCTAAGTGTAAGAACGAATGTAAATATTGTCGTCAAGATCAACATATGTAGCATTGTGGTAACTCTTTCCTTATTCCCAAGACAAAGAAGAGACATTGGTACACCGTCAGTGATTACAAAGGCACATTTTTAGAAAAGTGCCATTTTCACCTGTACTAATCTCAGAATCGAACGACGAACCAGAACCAGGCCAATAAGGTAAGAAATAAGCGAGTCCATCATATGGTGAGTTAGGTTAGGTCAGGTCAGGTCAGGTCAGGTTAGGTTAGGTTAGGTTAGGTTAGGTCAGGTCAGGTTAGGTCAGGTTAGGTTAGGTTCGGTTAGGTCAGGTCAGGTTTATATGCCTGTTTTGTTTGTGTATTTTGTATTTAATTGGGCATAATTTTGGTCGAAAACGCCCCACCCAAAACTCTCGATAACTAATAAACAGGCAATTTCTGACAGAAGTTAAGGTCAAAACCAATCAAGGCCCACAAAAATACACTAGAAAAATATAGTTTTGACTTTCTAACAGTTGTGTGCTCTAAAGCAAATTTACCCTTTTGACTAGAGTAACACACTGTATTAAACATAACTTCTTTCTTATGGCACATCAAGAAACTGTAAGTCAAGTTATACAGTAGTGTAGATGAGTTGTACGCCTTAACCACCTATTGTAGAACATTTCATCAAAGAACATAAATGCTGTTTAACCTCTTGTGATCAATGGAAAATGCACGAGCAATACATTTTACACCTTATTAATTTTATGATTTCTTTAGGCTTCAGTTAATGGATGCTGTGCTTCCTACAGACATCTGAGACCATTTTGTCTTTTATCACAAGTAAATGCAAAAAGGACTTAGGTGTGTATGTTGACAATGAGCTGTAGTTCTCGGGCCATTGCGAGAAGAAGGTAAATCATGCAAATAAATTATTGGGTCTTATAAGAAGGTCGTTCACATATCTAGAGTGAAGTGCTTCCCCATCTGGAGTACTGTCACCCCGTCTGGTCCCCGAGATATGCTCGGGACTGTCAGTTGATTGAAAATGTCCAAAGGAGGGCCACCAGACTGGTGCCTGCACTTTGGCACCTCAGCTACCCTGAGAGATTAAAGCGCCCACAACTGCCTAGCTTATACTACAGATGGGCAAGGGGTGACCTAATTGAGGTGTATAAACATCTCAAGGGGCACTACTCAGTCGAGTGTCCTTAGCTGGAGCTGGCGGACGCTCGCCCCACAAGGGTCACAGCTCAAAGTTAAAGTAGTCGCAGGTCCAGAAAACTGTGAGAGGTAACTTTTTCAGAGCGAGAGTTGTGAATTCTTGGAACAATCTGCCAGAGAGTGTTGTGACGGCACCGAGTGTGAGCTCTTTCAAGACCAGACTTGACCAACACTGGAGCAGGTTCAGATACATTCAGGAGCCGGTGCATGCCCGGTACTTGCCAACAGTGCGTAACAGAGACGTGACCGATCACCCAAGCGGCTAACGACCCGATCAGTGGCGAAGAGGATGAAGGTAAAAGTAATGTAATAGGTACTAGAGAAATGAAAAAAAAAATCTTATAAATTTGTTTCAGCTACATTAAGTTAGGTTTGCCTTGGCTCGATATGGTACGGGGTCTTGATTGTACCAAAACATTTTCCAGTGTTTGTCAAGTCTGGACTGAGGAGCTCTCACTTGATATCATCACAACATAATCTGGCAGGTTATTCCATGACTTAACAACTTTTACTTGACCTTTTTTTGTACTGAAACGTAGCTTTTTTAACACGAGGCTGTGACCTCTAGCTGTGGTTAACAAAATACCAGCAAACCTCAGATATTCCATTCCATGTGTGGACTGTGCCAGAACTTGTGAGTCTGTAATTTGATAAACTTGGGTATGGAGTTCTGAAACCTAGAGAAGGTGTGATGAAACCACTTTGAGTCAATTACTCTTGTAGCTTAAGTTAATGTGGATAGCCAAAGTATATTTTCTTTACTGTACTTAACACACAAGTTTTATTGCTATACAGTGCCAGTGTTATGGATAAATTCTTCATTCTTTCCAGATGTAAAATAGGACTTCACAAGCTCAGTCCAACCTTTAAAGAAACTCTTAATAGTGTCCTTCTTGGAGTCAGCCAGGCAATATTTTTTGTTTTCCAGTGGTGCCAAACCGAGAAGAAGAAGTGTACCTCTTGAGCAGCAGATAAGTGATGAATTGAGGTTTCCATTAGTGGATGACCAGTTACAGCGGCTGGTGAAGGAGAGTAATCTAAAACAACACAAAGATGATAGACCTCAAAAGACCCGCCAGAAAGAACCTCAGAAAATTAAATCAAAGAATAATCTCAAGAAAATAAAGGTAAGTACAGTACAGTATAGGAATAAGTCACACTGGTCTATACACGGTACTTTAAGAATGTTCATATTACACCAAGAAAATTTATGCAGTAGTTATTAATTCTACAATTTCAGTAATCAAGTGCAGTCCACCCTAACAATCTGGGGTGGACTCAGGTTAAAGTGGCTCAGAGCTTCGAACATGGACAGTTTACACACTGCCTTTATTGGCTGTGAATAAAATCGTAATTTTATATCAAGGATAGAAGACTTTTTTCTTTGGAGAAGTAATGTTGTTTCTGTTTTGGCATATTCAATATGTGATACTCTGGTTTCTCAGTACAATACGCCCGGATAATTCGCTGATTTTTATTTTGCAGTTCTCTATTATTCGCTGATGACACCCTGGATGCAGCCAAGAATGTCTGCGAGTAGTTTTAAAGTTGCCAGCATTTTCGCAGCCTGGACAGGGAGCCATTCATTCTAGAGACAGTAATTTCCTTTACCTGTACAGTAAACCCTTGCCATTCGCGAGGGATAGGTTCCAAGAAATGGCAAAACCGGTAATAGCCACTTATATAATACCTTAGTGCACTAATATGCAGGTATACCTATAATGTACTGTGTAACAGAAACTTAAGTCACAATACTGTACAATACTTACATTCATATGTGGAAGTCTGGAGCTTGATGAAGTGGTGCACTGTACATAGGGAGACATCTGGTTACTGAAGCATAGGTGGATCATCACGATCACTGGTGGAAGAGGGTGAATCAGTGGTGGTTGGTGGAGAGGTGGTGGGTGACTGGGAGGAGGAGGGTGGAGCGGCAGCAGTAGCAGCTGGTTCTTTCTTAAAAAACTTGGTGATTGGTAGTTGTTTCCTCTTTGCTTTGAAGTCTTTAAACATTTCCTGATAGGAAAACAATACCTGGTTGATTCCTCTGACCATCTTAAGGCTGCATTCCATGGAAGGGTCATGGTCAACAATGAAATCATTTACCGTCTTTACCCGACGAAATAGTTCACCAAAATTTTCCAAGCTCCAACCTTCTTGTTGTAATAATGTCTTCCTGTTCATCTTCCTCGGCACTTTTTACCAACTCTTCCAAATCCTCTTCTGTAAGGTCCTCTCCATACCTATCAATCAGCTCTTCTACATCTTCAGCAGCCATGTCCACAAACCCCTCACCACCCTACTAACTGATGTGCAACACTCACAATGTCATTCACATCCTTTACTATGGACGGAAATCCCTGAAAGTTATTCACACACTCAGGCCATAAGGTGCACCAACAAGCATTCATTGTCTCTGGTTTAAGTACTCTGAATGATTCACTGATGTTGGTAATGCAGTCTGCAATGTTGTACTCCTTCCAACACGTGGGAACATCAAGACAAAAGAGCTGCGTGTATAATATGTCTTGAAGGTGCATATTAAACCCTGATCGAGAGGCTGGATAAGAACAGTGGTGTTAGTGGGTAGGAACCTGGATGGCTAAACTGCAAAATTTCTGGGTGGCCTGATGCATTATCTATTAATAATAACACCTTGAATTCCATCTTCTTGGAAGCAAAGTATTTTTCCACTTCCAGGATGAAGCATTTATGGAACCAATCCAGGAATGCTTGCACAGTTACCCATGCCTTTTTGTTTGACTGCCAAAACACTGGCAAAAGGTTCTTGTTTTTACCCTTTAAAGCCCTAAGGTTTGCTGAGCAGTAAAGCAAACTAGGCTTGATCATGTGGCCAGCCCTATTGCCACAGAAGATGAGCATCACTCTGTCCTTGGCTGCCTTGAACCCAGAGGCACGTCTCTCCTGCTTGTGTATGTAGGTTCTACCAGGCATTTTCTTCCAATATAAACCGGATTCATCAGCATTAAACACTTGCTCTGGTCTGTAGCCTTTCTCATCTATTATGTTCTTCAGCTTGGTGGTAAATGCACCTGTGGCTGTGTGGTCAGCTGATGCAGCTTCCCCAGTCAGCTTCACATTATGGAGCGAGAATCTTTTCTTAATATTCTTGAACCAACCTTTACTGCCACTAAAAGTTGGTTCAGTCACTCCACTAGCCCCTTCACCACCTGTTGACTCATAAAAATGATCAAAAAGACTTTTAGCCTTTTTAGGAATAACATTACTGTCAATCAGAACATTTTTGTGGTGATGGTGCTTTCTCAGTTTTTAAAGTGTTCTTGTCACGAACAACCTGTGTCACGTTAGCACTTGCAGGAGCACTCGCTTGAGCAGAATCACGAATTGCTTGTTCATTCTTTCTTATGTACCGCACTGTGGATTCATTCACACCAAACAACCGGCCAACCGCGGCAGCACTCATCCCCTCTTTTAACTTGTCTAATAATGAAATTTTCTTTGCCTTTTATGTTTCACTTCACTAGCATCACTAGCACTCACACTAGGAAGTCTTTTTGGGGCCATTTTCGCAAAAAAAAAAACACAGGAAAGTTTTGAGAGTATGACACAGGATGCTAAGTCACAGGTACTGGGTGGGGGCAAACAGAGCGATATGAGACGCCGCTAGCGTGTGGGGTGACTTACTGCACTGAGGGGGAAGGCTTGCATGCTAGCCACTCGAGCTACCAGTTGCTTACAGCGAATGGCAAGGGTTTACTGTATTGTAGTGATTCACGGCCATTTTGAGAACCTAACCCCCTTGAATTTGAAGGGACTACTGTACTGCACAATGTATTGGTTGATGTCCATATATTAAGATTAAACGTCTATAAATATGTTGAGGTCTGTGTAATATAACTGTTAAAAGACAAAGTTTGTTGTGAGGCAAAGTTTCAGAGTCTGTGCTGTGTGTGGACCCCATGTTATGACAGGACTGTAGTTTGAGGTTATACTGTACAGTACTGAGAGACGGAGTGTATTGTTGTGCATAAGTCTATTATACGGGAATTATTACTCTTCTCAACTGTCCACTGTAATAATTTACAGCATACGGGTTGAAGCCCGCTAATCAGGGACCCCATAGTCCGGCAGCTTCGACGGTTCAGGATGGTGTCATAGTTCACTTCTAGAGGCTGTTGCCACTAGTTTACCTTTAGATACTTATAATTTACCCCTAAATATGCCTCCTAAGAGACCAGCAAGCAGTGGAAGTGTTTGTAATGCAGCAACACATAAGCATGTGACATTAACTATTTTAGAAAAGGTGTTTATACTAAAGAAATTAGACAGTGGTACATCAGTCAGGGCTTCGATGGTTCAGAATTTTCAATCATCCAGAACCGGTGTGGTCCCAAGCCTCCCAGATTAGCGAGGTCCAGGCACTAATAGAATTTTTTATTTCCTGTAAAAATCACTATTTAATTTTCTTTTCAATTCCTAAACCTTCTCTTCCCTTCAGTATCACATCATTGTCTTCATCCTTTTTATTCTCCTCTTTGCATTTCCATTTCCTACTCTTAAGTCTTTTCACCGGTATATTTTTCCACAAGGTTCTTCTCTATATGTGTATGAGGCGCTCCGGGCGAGAAGTAGATGAGTGATGAAAGTATACAGCTCCTCCCCGACTTACAACCTACTCGACTTACGACCACCCGGACATACGACCGCCTCAGTCGTACCAAAATTTTGTCAAATTACGTATTTTCGAGTCCCAACTTCAGTGATTGTGCTGTGTACGTATTGACAAAATTTTTGTTTGTAATTCACCTTAAAATGGCTGGCAAGCTTAAAAGTGAGAGTTCTGTGGTGCTGAGAAGAAAAAGAGACACCCATTTTAGATTTTCTATGTATTATTTAAGCATTTTCGACTTACGACCATTTCGACTTACGACCATTTCGACTTACGACCTGGGTTTGGGTCCCTAACCCCGTCATAAGTCGGGGAGCAGCTGTAATAAGGCCAGGAAGAACAGTTATAAGTGAGAGGGAAGTTTGAGGCTTATAATGGTATAGTAAACACACCTCAACCCTCCTGTCAGCTGGAGCGTCTCATGTGTGTCATAAAAAAAATCATATTTTTTTTTTATTTCTGTTTCAGCCAAGAAGGAACACCCCGCTAACCAGTCCTGTCACCTGTGAAGACCAGCATCAACTCCTCGCTCAAGTGGTCACTCCCTTGTGCCAGGTACTACCGCTGTATGTGTCTTGTTCCATGGTACTGTACGTGTGTCCCTCTTGCTCTGTGGTACTGTACTTGTGTCCCTCTTGCTCCCTGGTACTGTACTTGTGTCCCTCTTGCTCCCTGGTACTGTACTTGTGTCCCTCTTGCTCCATGGTGCTATACTTGTGTCCCGCCATCATTATATACATATCCTTACATATTTTATTTATGATACTGTATATATATGTCCTCACTGTGAAGCAGAATAAGGGTTTGTTCTTGTTACATGTTTAACAATATGTAATGCCTCTTTTATAATTTTCTAGGTGCCATATTACCAGCAACTCAAGATGAAGGAACATCAAACACAGAAAGTATTGCAGGTTTTGTCCAAACGACTTACTGAAGTTCGAGCGCCGGTAGTAAGGACCGTGCGAGGGCTTCCATGTCCACTTGAACCAACCAGACCATCTGTGAGTATGACTGTTATTATCACACACAGTAAATCCTTTCAGTTTTAGAAATTGAAATCCCTTACATTACTTAAGGGTGTGGTACTGTACTCTTCTGTCACCCAACTGGAAATGGAAAGTGAAGGCAGTCATGTGCAGTGCCAGCTATGTTGCCTCCTTGTGCGCCATATAGAAGGTTTAGATTACTGTAAGCTCTATCCACACTGCCCATAAAGGGATGTCTGGCCAATAGGAACTCACTTTAACTTTCCCATACTCAGTTTGCAGTTTACTTGGTTGTTACCTCAGGACTGTGTGTATACTGTGTAGGGGACTGAAGGGACGGAATGAGGAAACCACAGGTAAATTTCAAAGATAGAAGGGAGGAGGGAAAGTGAAGAAGATTGACTGTATTTTAATGTGTATTATATGTATTTATTAATTTTACAGCCTGATTTAATCGCTTATCGCAACAAAGATGAATTTGGGATCCGCACTGGTGTAGACGGTGACCCCAAAACTGTTGGTTTCTTCGTTGGACGACCCTCAGACCCGCTGATGGTGTGTGTTCCCCCAACCTATCTCATCAACATGAAGGAAAGTCACAAGTTTATTGTTCAGGTAATTACTTTCCTATTTTGGGGTCTAATTTCTCTCTCACTTCATAATGTTAATTTGTCATCTCTTACTTGTCCCTATTGCATGAGGTGAACATTAGCAGATACTGTAATACCAATATGTGTTCTTCAGCCATCTTGTATTATGCATATTTCTTTATATGTCTTGAGTGTGTATAACCATTCACTGGTGTCATTAGTATATAAATAACTTATAAAAGCACCAGTCTTATGGTTCATTGGCAACAAAAACATCACCAGTTGAGAGTTACTGAAGTTTAGCTGCCAACTTCTTGGGTAATGTTATATGACTGACTGTTGTTGATCAGCACCAGCCTCATTATAGGTTTGAGGCAGAGGCTGTGTACAGTCTTGTGTTGACAGCACAAGTGGAGCACAAGGTCTGAGGTACATAAGCTTTTTCCTTCTTTCTCTCCCCATCCTGGCATCTCCCCTTTCTCCTCTTCCTCCCTCTTCTCGTTCTTTTTTTTATATTCCCTCCTCTCCCTTCCCTGGTCCACCCCTGTCTTCTCACCCCTCTCCCTCTTACAATTTCATCCCTCATCCTCCTTCTTCCTTCTCCTCCTCCCTCGTATGTTTCCTCTGTTGTACGCAGCTCCAACCGCCGCATCACTTTATCAACTGTTTACGGGGATGCATCACAGCAACACAAAGCCTCACTTCCATAAGTTTCTGGGATGGGATGGAAATGCGTTGAGTCACATTGATGAGTAATTTACAAAGTGGGAAGCAAATGGGGAAGAGAGATACTACTGTTGTTGTTGTTGGAAGGTGAGCGTCGTAGCAGAACACATCTTTTATAACTTTAAGAATGAATGGAGAGAGAGTCTGTATTTGAACTTGTTTTATGACCATCTTATAGTTCACCAGAAAAGGGCTTGGAAAAGATTAGATGGTTGGACATGTACTGTATAGTGAATATTTTTCTAATTTCCAGAGTTTCCAGAACTATATCCGACAGTCCGCACATGACGCCTGCCACCAGTTTGATGATGGCGGAATATGGCGAAATATTACCGTGCGGTCAACTCAAAGTGGAGATAAAATGGCCTGTGTTGTCATCCATCCACAACAGTTGCCAGCTGAAGGGATTCAAGAAGTTATGGAAGATTTAAGAAGATACTTTTTTGAAGGGGAAGGATCAGAGTGTGAACTTGACTCTCTCTACCTACAAGCATGGTGAGTACTCTACTGTACTAACTTAACCACACTATTAGTTCTTATAGGTAGAGTCTCAGCTCACTACAACTACAGTATAGTGATTAATTTTCACGATATAAATAATGTAGTGGTACAATAAGTGAGTTGAAGATGAGACTTGACCTAATAAGGCATTGCGATCATTGATTATTGTCTTTGGTAAGTGAAAACAACCCACGTTGA
This sequence comes from Homarus americanus, assembly GCF_018991925.1. Classification (NCBI taxonomy): domain Eukaryota; kingdom Metazoa; phylum Arthropoda; class Malacostraca; order Decapoda; family Nephropidae; genus Homarus; species Homarus americanus. The sequence goes on along the minus strand of NW_024731965.1, from coordinate 2,460,918 downwards.
GACTGTTACGTGTCTGCTCATGATAAACAAACATACGGAGTGGGTGGCTTATAGTGTAGCTGGCTGGCTAAATCTGATGACTGTGTGAAAAGACCGAACATGTCATCAGGAATTACATATTGGTGAACCTCGTGGCTTTACGGCTGGATGGTTGTATAGTCCTAAGTTGTATCTTTATGTTCATTATGTATAAACAAGCAGTGATAAATTCTCTGTTAAGGTTGTGATAACATTTTCAGACCAATGTTTCTAAAATCTGTAAAAATATAAAATCTGGACAGTGTTAGATCTGAAGGGTTGGAGACATTTTATATTGTACCGTACATGTGGGATCTTGATGTTGTGTTCCCCATATCTTTAGGGTCTTGATGTTGTGTTCCCCATATCTTCAGGATCTTGATGTTGTGTTCCCCATATCTGCAGGGTTATATCATAGGTCATATTTGTTGAATAATGATACATTTTGTTTCCAGTAAACACACACGGTGCACACGAGAGCAAGCACCATTACAACTGGTTGCTGGGAAGGAACACATTACAGAAACCTGCTGTGATTTGACTTTCCAAATATCACCAGATGCATTTTTTCAAGTAAGTTCCTGAGGATAGAATGTTTATTGAATTATTAAATTGTGTAATGACATTGTAGGATTTTTTCATGGAATATGCTGTGATTACCTGATGGCAGGTCTCCATGCTGTGATTACCGGTACCTGATGGCAGGTCTCCATGCTGTGATTACCGGTACCTGATGGCAGGTCTCCATGCTGTGATTACCGGTACCTGATGGCAGGTCTCCATGCTGTGTGGTCTCTTGTCGTATCAGTAATCAGGTTCTGCTAAGGGTCTTGTCAGTGGTATGGATCCCAAAGGCTACATATCTTCCTCTTGGCCATAAATGGGATTTAATGGTAGTGAGGGTCGCACTGGATAACACCCTTCTCACATTTGTCCTGGCCGAGGCTCGAACCCTTGACATGTTGGTGAGAGTTATGTGTGTTAAAGCTGTACCACCAACATGTAGATTTATTTAACTCCCCCAAGAACAAGATGGTAGAACATGAAGGATATACTGTACAGTATAAGAACAAGTGGGATATTACATGCTTGTAATATCTTCAGTATTGTCTGGATATTTATTCTTTGACTTTTTATCTATACTGTTTGTAATTTCCAGATTAACACTAGAGGAGCCGAGGTATTGTACAGAACATTACAAGAAATAGCAGAGGTCTCTCCCATCACCACCTTACTCGACATCTGTTGTGGAACTGGTGGGTACAGTGATGTATTTTTTTTTCTTCGAAACTTTTTCCTGCCATAGTGCATGGTGGTGGTAATCAAGAACAAACACAGGCTTTTTCCTCACATGCTATTAATCTTTCACTCTAGCTGCTGTGACATCCCCTTTTAACCAGTGGATTGGCTGCACATAAACAATGTTGACATGAAAACATTGGCAAACATCATGGCACTTTAAAAAAAATGGTCCTAGAAAGCTGTTAGAGGCTTATTTCCACTACCTGTACAATACTAACTATAGTAATGTAGTTTACTTCATATTGTTTTTAAATAAGAGTGAAATTACCAAATATAAATGCACCTTTTTATTATACAGGTGCAGTAGCATGGCAACTGTCTACTAAAATATGTTGTAATACTGTTATACCATGTTTAGATCTATACTTCAGAAGGGATTTACAATGTTAGGCAGACCAGCTGAGTCAAGAGCTGCATGAGCCTAAATGTGATGCACTGATACACAAACTCTACTGACTGTCATTTGTAAAGATAGCCTCCCTGTACTGTACTGTATTTTCACAATATCTGGTGCTGTAGTTAGTTAATAAATATTCTGTAATATGCTTACAATACTTCATTACTTATATTACATCCTAGACAAGATGTAAGCATAAAAACTAGAGAAAAGAAAGGGAGTAGAAGAGAAACAAACAGCAATTCATCCAAACATATTTTTTTCCCATTTCATTGTTTAGAATCTGGTCCTGTACACAGTTGACTGTATCAAGAGGGATAAAGGAACCCAACCTCATTACCAGTATATCTGATTCTCCTTCACAGGTACTATAAGTCTCGTCATGGCACCACATGTTCGAGGAACTGTTGGCATTGATGAGATTACTGGAGCTATAGAAGATGCAAAGAAGAATGCTTATAATAACAGTATTTCAAACACAACTTTTATACAAGGCAAAGCTGAGAAGGTATGTATAGGGTCAAGAAGTATGTTAATACCATATACTGTACAGCACTCCACCTGAACTTGTTTTTTTGTTTGTATGATATTTAGCTAAATCATTTCAGTACCAAATATTTTATTATCTTGGTGTAGGAATGACATGACTTAAGGGAACTTAGAATATAAAGAAATTTTGGTCTCCTTATGTTATCCATTTAATGAACTTGTCTGTTCCCCAATTTTTTCAGAGATGAGAATGACTTATAATATTAGAGCATTTACCTGGTGCTATTTAACTATTCAAGAGGTGGAAATGCATGACTACACCAAGAGAATATTTAGTACAGTATACGGTATTAAAACTTAAAAGAGATCATTCTTATATAGATCAATTAGTTTTCATCGTACTGAGTGTTTGTAAATGCCTCAGGACCTTCAGTGTTGTGAGAAGGGGCAATTTGACCCTTCGAGAATATTTTTATTCCTCTTAAACCTAAAATGAATTAAGTTTCATGTTTATACCCTTAAGCCAAGTGGGTCTTAAATTACAAGCTTCTTGCACTCCCCACCCTTTCCTTCCCCTTCACCAGCCCTAAATAAGACAGCTCTAGTAGTACAACAATTATCCCCTAGAAGCAGGAGGTTTATTAGGGATCATATTATTTTGAACCTGAAGTTTTGAAGCGTTGTGGTGATATCTTCAGTCTGTAGTGAGGGGCAATGACTGTGGAAATTTTATACAATAGTTTTCATAAGGTGAATACAGGTGTTTTCTTGTACCATGACTTCCTGGGGGGAGGTGTTGCTATAGGGAGGCTTGAGCAAGGAGTTAGGTGTTGGAAAGTTAATAATAATAAGAGCTACTCCTATGTAATGTATCATGACCTCAGAACAGCACGGCCATAACCTGTGACAACAACAATTCTTTCAGCCAGTTGAGAAGGTTGATGACTGCATAAGCTGTTTGGTCCTTCATTCATGGTGACTATTGTAATGGAGGGTTGGAAGGATATGTTTTGGTATAGGAGGAGTGTGAAGAATCCTCCTTTCTATACAGGATTTGTCACACCTTTGTTATCAGTATCCTCTGGGGACATTGTGGGGTACAGTATCAAGGCTCCAGCTTTTGGGGGTAAAGTTTTAATTGATTGGAGTTCATCATGTGCCAGTAACCTTTTGGTGTATTTCTCTGTGTCTGTTATCTATCTGTTGAAATCATTCTAAATAAAAATTATGGTGTAATCTGTGAATGTCTTATCGAACTCTTCATTCTCAGTCCAGATTTTGATGTGAATTAGGGGCTGACTGCATTAAATTATTCTCTGTCAGGTGTTTGCTGTATAGTACAGTACGGTATGTGTTTTTAATTGCACAATGATTATTTAGTGAAATTATTGCAGATACTCCCAAAGTTAACTCAGACCTTGAGAAACTGTGCTGATGTTGTTGCTGTTGTCAACCCAGCACGAGCAGGACTCCGTGAGTAATATTTTTTTATTATTATTTTTTTAACTGTTGTACTTCTTCAGGTTAGAAAATTTACTGTAATATCTGAAATATTTTGTTATCCAAATGAACCTTTTAAGGAATAATCTTTTTTGTCTCTTTTACTTGCATAATATGTTTAGATTCTTTTGTTGTAATTGTGATAGATTGCCCCTAAATTCCATTGCTACTTTACGTATTTATACTTGCAATTATATTAATTAAACCCACATTGTTGTAATGACATTAGTGTAACACCTCTGTAGCAGCTAACTGTGTAATGGATATAGAGATAACAGAATAATAATAGCCATCACTAAATCGGTATTAATAAATTTTCTTCTCAATTTACCGAAGACCAAATATAATCGTGTCTTTCTTTTACAAAACCTGTTTCCAGTGACAACATTTTACTCTCTCTACAGATCCAAGTGTGATTCAAACTATTCGTCAGTGTGAAGCCATTAATAAATTGATTTACATAAGTTGTAAACCAGATGGCTTTGCAATGGAAAACTTTGTGAGTCTCGGGTCGACTCGGAGCACAGGCGTCAAGAAAGACCATTCTGCTCCTTTTGTTCCAAGGTATGCGGTGCCTGTGGACATGTTCCCACACACTGACCACGTAGAACTGGTTCTTTTATTTGATCGAGTAACTAATTAATTAGATTATGTTTCTGTGTACAGTATTATTGTAATATATTTATTTTTATTGAGTTACTGTATAAATATAAGAAATAAAATAAAATTATCATAAACATATTTTCGTTGACATTCCCACATGGCTAATGATATATGTGCTGTATTTACTACAGTATATGTGTGAATATGTTTAGTCCTTTCAACCCTCAGGTCTCCCATATATAAGTTTTATGGCCAGTGCCTGCAGCCTGTCACTAGTCAACTCCCTGATCTTAGTTCTGAAGCTTGGGATGTGAACCCTGGCTTAAGCTTTAGGAATCATATATTAGAACTCTTACAAGAATTAATTACGCTTCCCCACTACAACCAAGTCCAAAAAGGATTATTTAAATTAGAAAACAAATGTGTTTTGAGGACCATGTCATCAGGCAAACACCTTGAATGTCATCCAGCTAAGCCACAGTGGGGGTTTGAGATGTTAAAACCGTACAGGCCCAGTCAAAACACCTCCTTGGTGGCTGGTTCTCCTTTATTTTGAGTTCTTGTGAAGTCTTAAGAGTTATATACAGTTCTCAGTGATACAGGTTTGTGTAAGGGTTTCTCCTTTGTTTATAATGCGTTGTAAGTGTGTAATTTGCTAGCCATCTAAGTGCCATTGTTGGCCTTGGAAGTCTAGTATGACCTGCACCAAGTCCAAGAGAAATTCAATTTCACTTCTGAATAATCTTGTCCGTTTTATTAAATAGTTGTCCATTTATGAACTGACTGGGGATCTAGTCTGAGGTTTGTACAAGATATTCACATACAGTGCTGCAATAGTCTTTATTTTAGGATTTATTTGTTATTGAGAAACTACCATATTCTGTCTGTACAACATTATGCCAACACTCTTTGCCTTTTTCCACTAGTTTGTTGACCAATATTTGTAAGGCCTCTTCATTAATTACAATAAGTGGTGAAATGATAAACGAAGAAGAGACGAAATCCTACTAATAAAGTAATGAAAAGAAATAAAAAGGAAAGAATACTGTATCACAAATAAAAGACGATATGATAGGTTACTGCAGAACCATCTGCCATCCACATCAGGGCTGAGCTGCTCACAGAGACAAGAGCAACACAACAACAACAGCCAAAGGGTAAATTTAAATAACAGTATGGACTGTATTACTTGCCCATTTAGTCAACAGAAGTCATACAAGGAACAACCAGAACACTGTACAGTACAGTACATGCATCTCTTTCTGTTTACTGTATTAAAGTGTACTGTACAATACTGTAGTGTACTCCACATACCTGTACTGTAAATAGAATCAAGCACCCTCTTTAATCTGGGATTGAAGATTGATGCTATTTAGCAGTGCCAGATTTAGAAGTGTTCAGGGTGTGTGGCCAAACAGAGCACCAGGGGCAGATCCAGGAATATCAAAAGGGGGGGGGTTCCAAGAAGTTGTGGGTAGGGGAACGTGGCAAGCAGAGCGAGCCCACCCAGCCGAGGAGCGCTGTAAGCCCACCCCCCCTCCCAGAATTTTTTTTTAAATCTGACCATTATCATGGGCACTTTGAAGCCATGTGCACTTGTTATTAAGAGATATTCTGAGATCAATAGTAATTAATTTTTACTATACAAAAATGTCTTGAATACAATACTGCATTAAAGAAAAAGTTGAAATTTCTGATGAAAAGGGAGGTCCAGACCTCCAGCCCCCTCCCTGGATCTGCCCTGGGCACCCAACTTTAAATATGAGAAAGAAAATATAAAAATTAAGCTTCTTTTGGTTTATTTTTATTGTCACTGGCTAATTAGTTTTACCATAGTAGTACTGTAGCGGGCAACCTGGGGGGGAGGGGGGGTGTTGTTGCTGACTGAGAGGCTTAAGGTTGAAATAAATTTCCCATATTCTTGGCCTATGGTAGTCAATGTTTGTTTTTTAGGTGTTTTATTCTTATATCACAACAGTGTGTTACTAAAATAACTAAGTAGTTTCAGTCTCAGGGATTCCTCACTTTTGTACCTCACAGGCCTAGATCTGCCATTGTATATATATGCTTATACTGTATGGAATTTATAGAGAGATTTATATCAAGGTCATTTAAACAAAAATAAATTCCTCAGATGTTAACCACAATCCAACCCAGCAAGAAATTCTTACAGATGGTGTGTCAAATTCTTCCAAACTGTTGACTGTTCTGTGAGACGTTGAGACATGGCCAACCTTATTCTTTCATTTTGGGTCAGTATGGTACCGTGTGTGGCCCAGGATGTTGTTGTAGCACCATTGATCAGTTAAACCAATGTATGTCTTGACCACTGGCTCCAAAGTGTGACATTGAGCAATATGATAAGGATCTGGCAGTTATCCATGGTACATCATCTTGTTGACAGTAACTTTTTCTATAAATTATTGTCAATCCTTCCAGTGGTTTTAAAGTTCTGGAATGTGAGACAGACACAAGGTTGGAGTTAGTGGTGATAGATGAACAGTGCAGTACCTACCTACAGTATGTTAGTGGTGTGTTGGTGAATGTTGTCTTGGTGGACGTTATTGATCATTTGAGATGTGTTGGTGAATGTTTATGGTGTGTTAGTTTGGGTGGTATGTTGGTGCTTGGACACAACGAGGCCCTGGGTTATGATTGGTGGACACAACGAGGCTCTGGATTATGATTGGTGGACACAACGAGGCCCTGGATTATGATTGGTGGACATTACAAGGTCCTCAACTGTGATTGGCAGACAAAACAAGTTCCTGTAATTGGTGGATGCAACAAAATCCTAAGCTGTGATTTATGAACACCACATGGTCCAGGTCATTGTAAGTCTATCCTTGGCGTCTAAGAATGGCCAAAGGAAGAAAAAGTGCAACACAGAGCGACTACTGTAAGATGATTCACGATCTGTCATGCACCACCAGCACGAGGACTTGAGGGTGCATTACTTCAAGCTTGTTCATTTTTCATGTAGGACGAACATAAGGAAAGTACTTTGTCATATAGATGATAGCTATGGAACTGTCTACCAGCTCAAGCTGTGGAATCAGGCTGCAAAAACCCCTTGACAAATTTATCAAGAACAATAGAGGGATCTTATTCCTATTCAGGCTACTGGCATCCTTCCCTGAGCATGGCCTCCTCTAGTGGGTGGTGATGAGGTAAATGATGAACCAGTCAACTTGTATAACTATATGGTGAGTTTAATGAATAAATATGTTTTCTGTCTAGGATTGTCTTAATCAGTTAGGACCATCTCTCGCCCCTAACATTTAGTAGCTGTATTTCCTGTAGTGATAATTCCCTACAAAATGATGTAAGAACCTTGTCATCTCAATACAATATAATTAATACTATGTCCCAACGCCCACAGTCCACCCCTTTGTATCACCAACGCCCATGTGCACCTCTACTGTCCTCTAATATTTTGAATTTTATTTTTTCCTCCTGGTTTTTAGTAACAGAATAGTTCAAACCATTAATTTACAAATAGAAATTATCATCTATCTAATTATCGCATTAATAATAGTTTAACGCCAACATCGCCAAAATATTTATCGCCAAATATAAAAAATTCGCGAAATTGGCGCTAAAATACCATATCTATCAAACATAAATTATAGTCTCTTAAAATATATTCCCTATAACAAAACTCAATTATTTTCATTGATAAAAATTAAAATATTATATTAAACAAACATTAAAAAAATAACCTTACATATTTAAAGTTGAATTAAGGTTATATTAATGTGACTTTTCCTTAACATTAGAGGATTATTGGAACACTTCAGTAGGGTGTAAACATCATGGCCGGCGACAGTGAAAAACCTTTAGACGAGAGTAAAAGTTATATGGGCATACCAGAGGCCCAGTTTGTAGTAAGTATATAAATAAAGTATATTAACTTCTAGAGAGTAATTAGATTAACTTATAAACTGGAGGACTCAAGTGACACATGACACCAACACCATCTGTCATGAGTCATGCCTTCACTACACACCTCATGCCACATTAGAGTCTCTTTAGTTATTGTAATCTGTAATTTTATCCTTAATGTAATCAAATATAATAAGATTGAGATGAAGTTCAAGTTTATATAGATTTTATTAGGTTAGGTAACTTACTGGTACAACACTGGCCCTCTGTAAAGTTGACAATGATCATTTAAATAATTCGTAATTATTTATATTAATATGATCCAATTATTATCTCAAGTTAAACAGAAAACTGAATAACTTTCCCACGTGAAAAATACTAGAACTGAAAGCGGACTGTTGGGTTATTTAGAAACATTAAAACTAATAATGTGGACCCATTATGTGTTAAAGACCCGTGCACGTACTTACAGGAAGATGTCGACTCATTCATGAAGAAGGAAGACAACGCCAATGCACAAGAGGTTATCAAGCGCTTAGATGAGCAGCTGAACAAATACAAATTTATGGAGGTTCATCTACAGGCAAGGCGTAAAAAGTAAGTCACGTGCTGCCGTTGTTTGACTTTCTTCCTGGTGGAGTTACTGTACTACTTCTTCCTGTATATTTTAGTCGTCCATGTGACCAAAGTTCTTGCCTTGGACGGTAATATCCATCCATTACACCTCCACTTTTCATCCATAGTTATATTCCTTTTTCTCAGACAATCCCCGACTTAGTTTTTGTATGTCGATGTCTTATCCGTCAGTATCCACTCACTCTGTTCATAAGCTGTTGCCACCTATTCAAGCTTGCCTTTAATTACATGATTTTCATTTCGTCATTTCTTATGTTGTTCTGTTATGTACTGAGGCCACTGGTGATTATGATGACAATATGAAAACTAATGATAAAATATTGTAATTGTAGTAATTGTCTGGTAAGAGCATTGGGTTCCCAGCTGGTACACTCACCACTTATGCACTCTGCAGGAATTGAATAAAGGAATCAATAGGTTCTGTCAATAATGCTGCATTGTATTTCTTTATTAAAAACATTCCTACAATTTGTAACTTGGCTTCTTTGGGTAGCCTCGACTAGTAATGTGTCGGTCCCTGCCTAACGTCCCCTCACACTGGCAACTCCTACAACAGTCTGATAGTTTGGAAAGGATCATACAGTTGAAACAAGCTCTCTGTGTCCCTCTTCCCATAACAGTCTTCACTTTGTATCTTCATATATTAGTTTCACTCCAGTCACCAATTCCTACTTTAATTTCAGATATTGATTTGTTGGTGAAGAAATTAAATATTGTGTTTATCGAATGTGAGCTTAAGTTCTGTTTTGTTTTTCAGGTTGAAGTCTCAGATTCCAGACATCAAGAGTTCTCTACAAATTGTGAAAGAAATGAAAACGAGGAAGGACACGGCAGAAGTCATTGAGACGAGGTATCTCCTCTCAGACCAGGTGTACATGAAGGCAAACATTCCACCTACAGATCGCGTTTGTCTTTGGCTAGGAGTAAGTCTTATAAAATCCTTCTATACATAAGGGATAACCCATATCAGAGACCTTGTCATAGAAGAGGAACACCATGTTAGAACACATCAGTTAGATTAAGTGAATGACAGCAAGTGATGAGTCTTGTTTGTTCTTGGTTCCAGCCATCTTGTAATAGAGCAGGAAAGGGTTTGTAAGAGTCGAGGGTTTCCATCACCTATGATCTACACCACAGAGAGATAGCAATTCAGGAGTGTTATTTCTAAGATTGTGAATATTATGAATTAATTATAAGTAGTGTATAGACATCAGTTATTCCTATGCTCTGTCCTTATTACCACAAGAAAACTTCCTAGTTGGTTATTATTTAAGTTCTAAAGCTCACAGTGGCATCCTGTAGTGTTCGTAGGATTATACTAACACCAGTTGATAAGAAAATAGTTCGGTGAGACACAAATTGCCCGTCAGTATTCACACACGACCTCACTCGACCCTTTGCTGCAGAAGAGTATTTATGTGTTTTCATTGTATAACTAAGAAGTGGTGGTAAAAAGGAAGTCCAGAGGATGTGTCTGTGTGGAGGAATGCCTGTGGTTCTTTGCAAAATATCACTCAACTGCTTGGGGCATTTAAAATACATAGGGCAGTATAAAAATGGATTATCTCGGAAATACTAAGGAAAGTGTGAATGAGCTGTAGCCATCATCATCATTCTCCATAATACAGAAACAAACTGGAGAAAGAGAGTTTTCCATCTTTGGTTTGTGCTGTACAGGTACGGTATAAGAAAACAATCATACATGACAAAGAAAGAAATGGGCTTTATGGTGGGGCATAGATCTGTGGATGAGATAGCTAGAATAAGGATGATTTTTGCACCTTGATAGCCTCTTGACTTTATAATAATGGGCTATATAATGTACAGTATTGGAAGAGGATTTTAGAAGCAGTGAAGGTGTTTGATCAAGGTAGCAGGGGATGAGGGAAAACTGGGATATATGATCTTATTACAGTTGTCTTAAGTGATAGAGTTCTTGTTCATGTTGAATATAAATGGCTAGTGACCCTCTTTTGTTTTTAAATGTCTCGGTGCTCATATACATCAGGATCCTAAAGACGAAATATTTCATCATCATGGTATAAATGGCTGTTATTTGATCACACACACACGTCTTTTTTCCCATTTGATTGTTGTAATTATTTCTTGATAATGTTACAAAGTGCCCGATGACTCCGTGTTTTATCAAGTAAAGGCTGAGTATTCTTTCGTGATAGTAAGGAGAGTCAGCACTGTATATACCACAAAAGTTTATACTCTGTTATGGGAATTAGTATACAGTAGTGAATTTAAGTAGTTTACAAATGTGTTAGCTTCTTGTGAATGTCATAAAGAACTTCGTGGGAGGAATGGATCAACATCCTACCAGTTACGCTCTCAAGGGCAGCTGGGGTCAACCATTACTGACCATGAAGATACGTTTTCATACCTAATGATGGTTTAACTGATCTTGACAGGCTAATGTGATGCTGGAGTATGGTCTTGGGGATGCTGAAGGTCTTCTATCCAAAAACTTAGGCAATGCCACAAAGAATCTAAAACAAGTGGAGCATGATCTTGACTTTTTAAGGTAAGTTTCATTCTTTTCGTCTCAACTTGAAATTGTCACTACTGTAATGTTGTCCAGCCATTTGTCAGTCAGGTTCGTATAGAGCCACCAATAGTTATTTTGTAACACCTCACTCACCATATTTGGTTATATATGAAAATAGAGGACAAGAAGTATTCCTGTGAGAGTTTTCATCAAATCATCTTACAACAGGGTCACTATAACTTACTATATATTGTTTGGTATGGAGTTACCTTCCAGACAATGTTATTTATTACCTTTTGAGTTATACATGGCTACTTGTACACTTAGACAACCGATTAATGAATAAACCAGGGAATATATAGATGTATAATACACTAAAATATTATTTATTAACTGCTGATAAATTCACTGCAGTACTATTTACTAATTGCTGAAGAAAGATATGAGTGATTTTGCAGTGTTTTCAGCACTAGTGAATTGTTTAGAAAAACTGGCCCTTGAAAACAAGACCAGCTATTATTATTATTACATTATTGCTGTATTATTATTATTATAAGCATGAGAGAGAGGGGGAAGGAGGGAGCTTGGACAATCAGCTGTTTGAGCTGTGAAAACAAATGACCACAATGACTTGGGGGGTGGGGGGGTTTTCTTGTTTGGAAAGTTGATTCATTTTTTATCAACCCTCTTCCTCCTGTTCCTAGATACAGTTTCACCTCCCACACACTCTTTATCTTTATAATACTGTACAGATTTTTCTATTCATAACACAAATTCTTTTACTTACATATAACACTTTACAGTATAAAACAGTTATCTCAGTGAAAAAAGTAGTCAAAGACCAGACTTACTGTACAGTACTGCAGCCTGATTTTCAACCCAGAAAGTTTTATCTCGTATCTTTTATTGAAGATGTATTAGTGTTTTACCAACCTTGTTATGTACTTAAATACGTTAGTTATTGAAGTGTAGTAACATTATAACAAGACAAGTAGTGTTATGTCACCCCCCTCTATTGACTCACTTTTTTCAGACTTTCGCATTTTCCGGACTGGGGTGTACTGTTACCGTACCCCAATTAGTCCAGTGTATTGAGGTTGTACTGTACTGTATTCTAAAATAAATACATACATGGTTAGCTTTATTCAGCAGTAGTACAGTACAGTATAGTCGTAGCTTCATTATTGTAACAGTCTTTACTTGTAGTTCTTCATAAAGAGTTTAAAATAATTTTCCTACCTGTACAGAAACCAGTGTACCACGACTGAAGTGACAATGGCTCGTATTTACAATTGGGACGTGAAGAGGCGACGAGCAGAGAAGGCAGCAGCAGAAGATAAACCCTTGAAGGGCAGAGGCAGAGGCCGGGGGAGGGAATTCAGTTTTGAATAGTGGATTATGCTTTAACAAGTTCTGTTATCTTCGGCATTTTATTTTTCTCCTCACCTTGTTATCTGATGTAAGTCGGAATGGATCAGGGTGTGAACATGTATCAATTTAAAAAAATTGAAGCTTCAATAAATTGCTACCATACAGTTTACTTAAAGGGGGATTACCTCGCATCACCATTTAAAGTGCATAAATTACAGATGATTAACAAGGATAAGGGGGCTGTTAGTAGCTTCATCATTATTCTTAGTAATGGAAAGAAAATTTGTAGTTATTATTTCTCTGTTTTACTCAGTATGCAGGGGAATCCTGCCAAGATCTTTTAAAAGTTATGTACTGTAAGCATTGCATTCATTATTGTGTTTATGAGTTTTGGTCCAAACATTTCAGAAATAAACTTTTCTATGCGTATTCTGTTTGTCATTATTACGTTAAAAGACATTTATTTTACTTAGTGTCAATATATTGTTCACTCCTTTACGTTTTATAAAATAGACAAACTTTAGAAGTTACTGAGTTGTACAGACTAAACAACAACTACTTGTATATCTCACCAGTTGTGTTAAGTTTTGGTAGCCATGTGGCACGAGTCACATATACTGTACTGCACGCGCCATAAGTTTACTCGTGTCAGATCGAGATCAAAAGAGATACAGTAATGAGCACTCGGATATGTTCAACCCTCCTTGATCCACAACACATATTTGTGAGAATGAAACATTTTACTTTTACTCTTTTTTTTAGATATCTTGATTATCTTTGAGGTTTATCAAATGTAATTTTGTTGTTTATTTCAAATAATGTATTTGAGGTTTCAACTTCCTGTAAGGTCTCATTGTTAATAAGTTGTTACTTTACTTTTTTACATTTAAAGTCATGGTATGTAATGGTTGCCAGTTCATGTTAAAAGTAATCACAAAGCATCAGCAGTGTATATGGCCTTACTTAGTTTTAGAAATTACAGTTTTCATACTCACAGATAGCACAAAAACACTTCTTAAATAAGGAGTGTATTTTTCATCACTGTAAACCTGATACATTTTGCTTCGACTTTGCTCTATAATATTTAATGTAGTTTTAAACTTAATGCCTATGCATTACTCTTCAAAACCTAGCACTTTCTTGACAAACCAATCTAACATTGCATTACTATAACATTACTTTGAAAAACTGCCATTGTCTATGTTTAATCCCGTCACTTGAGATTAGTTGGAGAAACCTGATAAAAACACAAGTCATCCTGCTGATCTCAATAAAAATTATTATTAAATATTGTATTTTTTACCCGACGGAAGACTCGTCCTCAGTTTGGGGCAGTCGGTCAACTGCCGTAGGTGCTGTATGGTACTTGTACTTTAAACGTCAGAATAAAAAATGCTGTGTTTGGAAAAAAATGGAAGTTTAAATATAGGTACGTACAATGCAGGAAGAGCAGGCGGTATTGTGGAAAGTTCAGTGTCGGCTGTGTGTGAGAATTGAGGTGGTTCTAGACAGCTGATTACGTACTTGTAAGAACGATAGATGTGCAATATAGTGGAAGAGGAGTGAATGTGAAATGGGTGGTGAAGGAATATTGATCTTTTTATAAGTGGATGAAGAAAGTGCAACAGGTGGAAAGGGTGAGTGCATGAATTAAGGCTCTGAAGTTACTAGTTGGCAATGATCTGATGACTGCTTTATGTATGCTTCACAGGTTGGGCTGAGAGAAAGTGAAGGATGGATTGATGTGTGTAAGGGAGATGGGGAACTGGAGCACTACTGTACTGACTGATAAAGTAAGTGGTCATGGTGCACACTGTTGAGGGTTATGTATGTGTACAAGGTGGAAGGAGAATGAAGGCTCAAGTTTAGGGATGTAGTGAGCACAGTTGTATTGTAACATGTTTAAGAAGAGGGTTGACCATGGAGCAGTCAGGTGGCATAAAAAATTAAGAATGATAACTTTCTAGCGTGTTAGGTGTGTAAAGGTTATAGCAGGGGAAGAATGTGTGTGTGATGCTTAAAAAATGTAGAGAAAGGAGGGAGGTGTATGTAAGGAGAGGAGAGTAATGTGGTGTTGCAAAATGGAGTGTAAAAAGTGATAGGTAAAATAGAAGACTGTATGGAAGATGGATGGAGTGGAGTGGGTGGCAGACTAGAATGTTGCTGACTTCAACTGTTCATCAGACACAGTTAACCATGTGGTCTTAATCAGAATGGAGGAACTAGGTATTGAGATGTCCCTGGACTGTGTTAGTAAGTTATATTAACATGAGTGACATGATCAGTGCTGGAGATCAGATGGTGTTAAAGTCAGCTTGACCAAGAAATGAAAAATGAGAAAAAAAACTGAATATCTACAAAATTAACAAAAGAGAGATTAAATAAGAGCATTAGACACTGAACAAATAAAAAAGTCTTAGAGTAACAATAAAAGAACCAACGGCCAGCATTCTCATAAATAGTGTAATGATAAAAAAAATACAAAACAATTAACTAACTACCACTAAACTAATAAAATAAGAAAATACTAATAAAAATATGAAATTTAAATATAAAATGCAAATAAAACAAAGAAAAAATAGAACACATAACATACTTTATAATTCAGATCCCTTAAATCACAAAATCACACACATACATAAAATACAAAAATAAACCTAAAAATACACATTTAAAAATAGATATTAAACTAAAAATAATAAACAAAATAAATAACACTACCTCTAAACTACATACGGTACATAATTATCTGCCTGAAGCTGTCGACCAATCAGCATCGAGTATTTCCCTTGTTGTTGTGTGACCCCTAACTGTAGAATGGCTGTTATTTTTCACCATTATCCTCTAATTATGGCTCTATAGGTAAGTAATATCACTAATAAAAGTAATTATATATCTAACTTCACTTATCTAAGCATTATTATATGGGTTGGGATGATAAATAATTGACTATTAATGTTTCTTAAGGTCACGTCCATTAGGTCACCTTATTGAGGGAATTATTTATTTATAGGTAGTAATGATGGTTAGAAGTACAATTTGGAGACTTTATCTGTAGTAGATTGGATAACTGTGAGGAATTGTGTTCTTAGTAAATGTCTCTACCATTTGTTTCACTGAAAACTTCAACATCATCATTATTAATTTCTAACTAAAGCTCTTTACCTAATTCCACTATCTTGTTACTAATATTCCATTCATGCAATGTTTTGTAACCTGATCCAATGCTGTACTAATGTTCTTTGTACATGACACGTTGTACTCCTTCCAAAACTGTCTGAGCGTTTTTTTCACCTTCAGTAGCAGCGACGGCCTGAGCGAAGGTCGTGCTTAAATAATACGCTTTAAAGGCAGCAATAGCACCTTGATGACAGAGGTAGTGTTAGGTGGAATGTACACTACCTTAACATCAGGGTGCATGTCGTCCAGGTGTGGTGGGTGTCCCGGAGCATTATCCTAAATCAGTAAAACCTTGAATGGAATCCGTTGTTGCAGACTCGAGGAATGAAACAAGTCATGAACCAATCCTCAAATAGTACTAGGGTCATCCACGCTTTCTTGTTACTGCGATAAAACACCGGCAGTGTGTGCTTGCTGACATGTTTAAAAGCCCTGGGGTTCTCTGAATGATAGATCATGAAGGGCTTTAGCTTGAAGCCAGCAACATTCCCCCCGAATAGAAGTGTAATTCTGTCCTTGAATGCCTTGAATCCTGGCATTTTTTCGCCTCTTTGTGGATGTATGTCCGCTCAGGCATGCGCTGCCACAATAATCCAGTCTCATCCACATTGAATATTTGCTCAGGCAAATAATTTCCTTCCACAATCACATGATCTAACTCCTCCTTAAAAGCTTCGGCAGCACCAACATCGGCACTAGCTGCCTCTCCACTCACCTTAACATTATGTAGACTGTAGCTTTTTTTAAATCTGTTAAACCACCCATGACTTGCTGTGAAGGTTTGCTCACATTCATCTCCTGCCTGCTCCTTCAGGCTTTGGAACAGGCTTCTTGCTTTAGCCTGTATGGTTAGAAGGCTTAAGGGTACACGCTTCTGTATCTGGTCTTCTATCCATATCACCAATAATTTTTCCATATCGTGAATAGGACCTTGTCTTTTCTTTGATATTATAGTTCCCTTTATAGGTGTTGTTCCTTTCACTACTTCACGAATACGTTCCTTGTCCTTCAGAATAGTGGATATGGTCGAGTGTGAGAAACCTAGGTCGCGTGAGATTGTTGCTACAGTTTTTCCATTCTCATATTGCATTATTATCTTCATTTTCATCTCAAAAGTAATTGCCTGTCTCCTTTTCTTCTGAGCACCACCAGCACTCTCACTTGTACGCTTTCCTGTCATTATAAAGTCAATTAATACGATAACGTAAGTACACAGCGAGATCAGTATAGTATACGACAGCCAAACACCAACTAAGCGCTGTACCCACACGGTGACCCAACAAGCCACGCTCTCGCCCGGGATGGAAACGTTTCGGTATAGAAAATGCGCGCGTCATTTGAAAATATTTTTGGTCACGACTGCGGCGATCGTATGTGCGGACGGTCGTACGGTCAGAGCAGGTCGTAAGCGCGGTTGGACGAAAGTTGAGTCAGTCGTAAGTCGGGGACTACGTGTGATACCTTTATTAGTGACCATAAAGGGAAATCAATAATCAGAATAAGTTTTTCTTATGTTTATCTTTATGATTTAAAAAAATATGACCTTTTTGTCACTGATATGACCCACTAACAACAACAATGGTTTCCACAAGACGAGGAAAATTGTGGGGTAAAACACATAAAAAAACAATCAAGCATTTGGCATTTTGACCTAACCTTTGTTAATGTTAAGTGTATCCACATGATCAGCCTTGACCAATCAGGGGACGGTACTTTGTCACATGAGAGACCTGGACCAGGGTGACCAGATAAAGTATTAAATTTAGTACTTTTGTGAGTTTTCAGTTGTATTGTAATTTCTTGTTACTATGAAGGCCAGCACAGGGTCAGAAATAAAGAGAAATAACCAGAGAATTCTTTATCCAGTAACACCAGTTTAGTACAGTACCAGATACTGTACAAAGTAATTCCTTCCCAGTGTAATATTTAGCACTGGGGGGGAGGGGGCCTAACACTTGTTCTGGTCAGCCTGACAGTGATCACAACATGATATATACTGCATCACTTTTCCTGTTAAGAGTGGCTTCATTTTATCTTTCTCCAATTGTTAAATAAGATAAGCTTTTGTAAATTTAGGGCTTGCTTATCATTAGGGTAGATTAGGTCAGGTCGCCAAAGGTTTGATTGGTCGTAAAGTCCCGTCCACTTGTACAAATCATTCCTTGTGGTAGTGGGTCATGTGTCCATAAACGTACAACAGTGTCAAAGATAACCTTTTAACCTCTCGTGTACCGTGTTGCTTCCAAGCTGAAAAGTCATCTGCTGTTAACTAGATAAAATATTAAAAGTGGCAGTCCTGCAGTGAAGTCGTTAAAGCATCGTCAGAAATATAAAACTTAATTATGTTAGTAATTTCCGAGTCCTGTACGTATGTGTTCTGCTGAATCTTTACCCTAACCTAAACTAGCCAATTGTGTGATTAAATAGCCATGTGTATGACTACTTTGTCTAGTTAAACTGTAATTGATAGTCATTTTTTGATATGGTCAGTATTTTACCTTTCTATCTTATCATAATACTTTTTTGTTTTTCAGGACAACAATGAAAATCAGTCTTGAGTTTTTGTGTCATCCTCAGAGCTCTATTATACGTACCATATGTTTCCTTGTTATTGTTGTTCATACTCATACAGGGTATCCCTCACTTTATGACTGGGTTAGGTTCCTTGAAAACCATCCATTAAGTGATTATTCCTATCCCAACGTAATATAACATTGGGAAAAATAGGCTTCGCTTCACAATGACTAGATAACACCAATATTATGCCTAAAAAAATTTATTATGTCCACAAACAACAAAAAACTCTACCTAACTACTGTAAATTATTATCTAACTACCATACTATAATTTAGATCCTAACACATTAAAAGCAAATAATAAAATATTCGTATAAGCGTGAATACCTTTCATATACAGTACAGTAGTGTAGTGATCATCAGGTAATAATATAAAATTCTTAAAAGTGAATTCTCGTGTCTCGAACGTTGATAAAGTGACGGGTGCCTGTACAGTAGTTGGTTCATGTGGGTAAATAACAGACAGTTCACATGGGGGAAAGATTGATAGGTCATTGTGAAGTGCGTCTGTCACGTGTAACATAGTGTCACCGCTTGTGAATGGTTGTGTGACGGCAGTGTCTTTACAGCTAAAACTTGGGACAAAAAAAAACTTGAATATAAAAAGTGCTAGTTTGGAGGTGAAGTTTATGAAGAAAGTTATAAAGTGTATTTAAACTGGTACTATAATATGAACTGATAAGTAATGCAGGCAGGTAACACATCCTCATAGTACAGTAGCTACTAATGTTATTGAATATACAAAGTTTTAATATATGACCAAAGCTTCAGGAACGTACCGTGTCTAGTTTGTATATTACGACTAGTGACGTATTGTTTGTGCATATATGGAAGTTCGCGTGTATATGGACTGTTGATATATATATATACTGTACACGGTATATATGCCCGTTTTCTGCTCCTTCGTAACAGCAAACAATGTGACGAGAACATAACATGCCTCTTTTATTGGTGGGTATTTAAGATTAACTTGATTGTGTTTGGAGCGCCTTACCCGATATATTATTTACACACAGTACAGTTGGCATGCAGTATTCATGTCATAAGTATATAATTGTTAACTACAGCTGTATCCTTCCTCTACACTGCAGGTAGTTGCAACGATTGAGTGCAACTATATCGTCTTGTCAGTTGGTGCCGCAGGCTGAGATAGGTCACAGGTCATTAATGGACGTCATCTCTCTTGTGCAGGAAAAGGTATTGTTGTTTTGTGTTTAATTATGGTGTTTAGGGAGAGTATTTGTACTAATATCATTCTAGAACTCTACAACACTTCCATAACCTCTGCAGTACTGTCTAGTATAATGAATTAACCAGTTGAATAAGTTATCTTTAGTGTGATGACTTAACCTGTTAGTGTGTGATGATTTAACCCATTGAGTGAATATATCTTTAGTGTGATGACATAACAAGTATAGTGGATACAGTGCTCACCTCCTGTTCCAGGGGTCTGTGGTTCGATCCCAGACACTCCCAGTTCACCCAGCTGTAAATGTATACCTAAGTTTACAACTTGGGGAGGTGAATGCAGTGGAGTCCGGTACCAACTATGCTGCCTCCTTGTGTACCGAAGGCTTAGTATACGGTGCGCTGTATCCACGCTGTCCTTAAGCGGCAGTCATGCCTATGGGACCCACTTTCACATGATGAAATAACCTTTTGAGTATGATGTCTCTTAAATATAGTACAGTATTTTGTCTCCTTGTGTATCATGATTATAATGTATTAATCTGTTGAGTAAGATAACACCTTTTCTTTAAAACCCCAGAAAGCATTAAATCTTTTCATCGAGGTTTGTCTGTGCTAAAGACTGAAGATACTGTGTGTGAAGGCAGAGGTTCTGTAAGAGTGATGGGCCCTCCCTGATGGCCCTGTTGGTCCAGTGAGAGTGAGTGGTGGTGGCACTATTGAGGGTAGCACGTCACAATACTGACTGGGGACACACCTATAGAATAGGAAAAGAAATGAGATATCTCTACAAATGTGCAAGGATGGAATTTTTGAGGAGAGTCCATTGTTTTTTATTAAGGTAGTTTTTTGTGAATCAAATTAGTGCCCCGGTATGATGCCCAGCCCACAGATGACAACAGTATTCTATCTGAGAGCACACTCAGCTTACATAAATGATTGACAGGGCCTGACTCAGAACACAGGTTCAAGTTTCACTGAAGCAGTCTTGGCTAAATATCTGAAGAAACTTTTAATGGTAAGATTTGAAGCTAGGGTGATGCCAAAATCTCAATGTTGTGTGATGATGGAATGATGGTGTTGACAATTTTTTTGTTCAATTGTGCAGTTTGATACGATGAAGGAAATCAGTAAGGATACTCACCAGTCAGTCACACATGTGAAGTCCTCTTGTAGAGATGATGTGTGTTGTCTGGCATTAAAAATGGTATCTCATGAGACTGGGGAGGCGTAGTGAAGGATAATGGATGGTTGGGTCATCTGTATAAAAGGGGTCCAACGAATTACCCCAAAGTACCCAAAAGTATATTAAATCAGGGTAAAATCTTAACGAATATCTGTTATACATACACAAAACATGTCTAATAATATTTTTAGTGAAATTTGGTAAAAATAATTTGTAAGATGAAATAATAAACAGCAAAAAACTTTCAGTATTGGCGAACGCTAAATTCCAAAGAGTTCGTGAACAAGGGAGATAACTCAGATCCATCGTGATGCACTTCGCTAACCTAACCTAACCTAACGAAAAGTAAATCCTACGGCTATGTTAAATACCCCAAAGTAACAGAAACATCGGTAATTATATCTCTATTTTGGATAGGTGACTTTGGAATTTGGCGTTTTTCGCTGTTTATTATTTCATTATTTTGACTACATTTCAATGAAAACATTATTAATCATGTTTTATTCATGTAAAACATATATTTGTTAAGATTTTACCCTGATTTAATATACTTTCGGGTACTTTTGGGTAATTCATTGGACCGGTATAAAAGTGAAAAGAATTTTGTCCACAGTCCTTGTCGTGTCACCACCAAGCACCTTTTCTTGTCACATAAGGACATCTGGGAGGACCGCAACTTTTCTGCAGAAATTGCATTCTGTATAAACTATGTCAGTCTACTATAACTCTTTCACAGTACAGTACTAGCACTCAATGAAACTCTTGCCTTGGTGTTTTTCCTCTCTGGTATGACCTCAATCACTTCAAATCATCCTGTTTTAGTTATTTTAAGAAGAGGATGCCTCGGTGAATAGATTTAACGGTGACATTCTCTCCTTGCTAAAGAAGAATTTTGCAGTATTGTACTTGTGTTGGGAATATTGTCTAATGCAAAATGTTTTGTTTCAGGCACTGTGACGTAACATCTCGAGACCAAATGTCACACTAACTTGAAGTACACAATGTCTAGTGGAGAAACACAGTCCTCCTGTGAGGAATGTGGCAAGTCATTTTTTGGGAAGATTTGTCTTGAAACACACTTGCTCGTGCACAATGACATTAAAAAGTTCACTTGTGGTGAATGTGGGAAACAGTTTTCACAAAAAAGTCATCTTGAGCAGCACTACCTGGCACACAATGGTATTAAAAACTTTAGATGTGATGAATGTGGGAAACTATTTTCTCAAAAAAATCATCTCAAGACACACTCACTAGTGCACAGTAACATTAAAAACTTTAGATGTAATGAATGTGGGAAACAATTTAAACAAAAAAGTCATCTTGAGCAACACTTCCTTGTGCACAATGGTATTAAAAACTTTAAATGTGGTGAATGTGGGAAACTATTTAAACAGAAGAGTCATCTTGAGCAGCATTTCCTTGTTCACAATGGTATTAAAAAGTTTAGATGTGATGAATGTGGGAAACTATTTACACAGAAAAGTCATCTCAAGACACACTTGCTTGTGCACAGTGATGTTAAGAACTTTAAATGTGGTGTATGTGGGAAACAGTTTTCACAAAAAAGTCATCTTGAGCAGCATTTCCTTGTTCACAATGGTATTAAAAAGTTTAGATGTGATCAATGTGGGAAACCATTTACACAGAAAAGTCACCTCAAAAGACACTTGCTTGTCCACAGTGATATTAAAAAACTTTAGATGTACAGTAGTGACTGTGGGAAACATTATTGAAACAAGGTACTCCGAAGAGACAGTCTTGCCGTGTACAATGATGTTTTAAAGTTTAAATGTGGAAGCATACGGTAGTCCCCCTAGAGGTCTCTCAAGTGTCGTGTTAACCGGACCCTCGAAAAAGAACAATACAGTATTAAGTGCTTGAAAACCTTAATCATTTCTAAATTGAACTCAACTTTTTATGGGAACTATGGGTTAGGACTTTTACCTCCCATAATTTGACCTTTTTCACCAATATTGTGCCAATTTTTTGCTAAAGAATAGTGGTTCTCAGACATGCTGGTGTTACAACACTAGAGTACAGTACACATAAGCAAACTGTACCGCACATAACCTAAGGAATGATTTAATGATAGGTGTGTGTGTGTGCATCATGCTCTCCTCACGGGCTATTGTCAGCTGAGCACCCATCACCACCCTGTATCAGCTAGCCAGCATGTCAACCAATTTACAGTACATCCATTTTTATCAATCTTTTGCTATTAAAACAATAAGAATGTGTAAATTAAAATTACATGTAAAGTAACTTCCAAATAAAAGCATTCCTTAAAAGTAGGTGTAAAGTTACTTCCAAATGCAAGCATTCCTTATTAGTAGGTGTAAAGTTAACTTCCAATTACAGTACTGTACAGGCAAGCCTTATAAGTAGGATTTAAGTAACTACAAATTACAACAATTCCTTATAAGTAGGTGCAAGCATTTCTTATAAGTATGTATAATGGGACTTCCAAGTACAAGCAAGCCTTACAAGTAGGTGTTTACCTCTTCACTATGGGGAAGCAACCTTAAGATTTGATTTGGTTAATGCCTGATGATTTTATTCAGCTCAGAGGTGACCCTGTACACAATGGGTTAAGTAATTTACCTGTCATTATAAGTTATAAGCAATGGTGGACAGTAATGAAGTATTTTTACTTTATTACTTCAATAATGATTTAATACTTTGAAGTAACTTTGCTTAAATAAAGAGTACAATATTTTCTCTTTAAATTACTTGAGTAAACTCAAGTAATTTTAAGAGAAAATATTGTACAGGGTACTTTATACTTGAGTAAATTTATTATTTATACCACTGTTACCCGTTACAATCTGAAAATGAATGAACCAATCAAAATGTAGCAAAAGATATTTGGGCTTGTCTCTGCCAATCACAATACAATGCAGTCTCCCATCACTCAACACTCAGAAGTGCCACAGAGTGCTCAGTCATCACTGCCTCAGTTCAGTTTGATCTTGTGCTGTGTGTTTTGGACGATACAGAGGACACCACAGCCAAAACATATGAACAGTGGCAGATATTACACCTCCTTGGCCACAGCTAGGTACAGTACTCTACTATACTGTAAGTTTTTCAAAGCAAAGTCAAATGACAAAATATGCAGTGAAACTTCAGTGCTTGTTGTGCCAACCCGGGGATGCTGTAAATAAATTGTTACTGAAACTTAATTCTAAGTTCTGGTAGTAGTGCTCACTGTACATTTGTCATCTTTTATATAATGTAATAAATGTGTACAAGAGTTACTGAAGTCTTTTTATTACAGCCTTGTACAGTCAGAGACAACAGTTGTGTCCAGAAAATTGGCCAAAACATCTCGTGAATGGTGAGCCATTCCTTGTATCGTTGGTAAGTCTGAGAAAGAGAAGAAGTGCCAAGGAGAAGATCGGTTTAAGGAAAAATAAAACGTGACGAGAGAGGACACGTGGAAACTGATAACTAACGGAAGATGGAGTCCTCACAGGAAGAAACCTTAGTGAATGTTTATACAATACACGAGGGATGCAGATTCAAGGTAAACCTCGGTAAGTGATGTCTCGTTCAGTGATATTCCGCTTTAGCGATGGCCATGAGTGAAGACCATCTTGCTGTGTACGAGAAAAAGAATTTGCTTTAACGATGTCCAGTGGTTAGAAATATATTTTATCTAGTGCAACCTCTGGGTTGTGCTGTATAACAGTACAGGGTACAATACTCAAAGTAATCACCGTCTTACAAGGATTCCAGTAATTCAAATTATATTTTTCTATGTCAAGTCAATGACATTTTATAAGGAAATAATATTTAACCCTATGCACCACGCTTCTCTCTCTTCACTTGTCGGCCCTACCCGCACGCTGCCACACGGCCAACCTGCGCAGTACAACCCTGTGCTTGGTTCTTTTATCAATCGTAACCCTGCCATCGCATTGTTCCACGATTGTCAGTCCGCATCATACATTGTACTTACCATGTGTTTTTTTTACTTGGTGAGAGGACAGCACTAACATTTAGACTGAACTGTGTTATGGTGACTGAAATGATATTTTCTGTTTTTGTGACTAAGCTGCTTCGCCTCTGTTGTGAAAAAGAGGAGCAGTATTGGCCGCTACCATTGTTTTTGTTATCGTTTGCTCTGTTTTTGTGACTGTGAAGTGAGCAGCGTAACTTTGGAAATGTCTGGGAAGGCCAAGACAACCGTGTGTGTGTGTGAGGTGAAGCTTGACATTATTAAGAGACACAAGACTCCCCAGAGGCTGTGTGGGAGTCAGAGTGACGTCTCCACTCCACCTACAAGAGTCCTCTTAGCCTTGAAGGGGACATGTGATGATGACCAGGCTTATTCTTCATTATGTGGTGAGTGTTGTTCAATTTTTTTCTATTGATTTTATAAGTGCAGTAATATTTTTGTTGGTGATATGTGTGTGTTTGGGGACTGGCTGGGAACATATCCCATTGAGCCCCATGTTATAATGCTCCATATCTTCAATACAGTACAGTGATCCCTCGGTTAACGATTTACCTGCCATAAGACTC
Source organism: Homarus americanus (assembly GCF_018991925.1). Lineage (NCBI taxonomy): Eukaryota > Metazoa > Arthropoda > Malacostraca > Decapoda > Nephropidae > Homarus > Homarus americanus. The sequence continues at coordinate 2,435,566 of NW_024731965.1, read as the reverse complement.
TTAACTTCGGTTAACGAGCAATCCCTCGATTAACGAGTTTTTTACGAGCCGACCTCAACATGTTTTCGCTTGCAATTGGCGGTCCACCAGCTGTAGTATTAGTCCGCCAATACAGTAATCAGTTTTAGGGCTTAATTTCCTTGCAAACTCAACTGCCTGTAAATTCTTTCCCAGCATTCATAAATCATACCACATACCTGGTGCTACTTCAAGCAATTGAGGTAAAGCAATGTAGGTAACCAGTAAATAAAAGGCAAATGAAAGTTCAACACAATCGCCATTTCCATACATTCTGCCGTGTCTACCAAGTGGCCCCCCAACTCTTGTGCAAAAAAATTGATATTCCTTTCATGTATTTGCCCGTATGACAATTATTTGTTGTATTTTTTTGTGCAATATGCACGTAACCGAGTAAAAATAAACAAAAAAGATACGTACGTCTATCCAAAAATACGAGTCGAAAACCGTAATGCCTCGCAGCTCGGCCCAGTAGTCCGGCGGTTCGCAACGAGTCTAACTCAGCTACCACATCGTCGGTTATGTTAATGGATGCAAATGTGAAAAAAGTCATCTGTAAATGTTTATTCATATCAGGTATTTGCAGATGCAAAAATAATACTGTAATGGTTTTAAGTAAGCAATAACATATTATTCATTCTGGAGTTGTGTTAGGTAGAACTTAGCCTACCGGAGGCAGTACCCCGGTAACTAGGGGTTCATTAGCCTACGGGAGACCGCAACTTCACATATAGGACACAGGAGAATTTTCTAGCCATTTTTCAGAAGAAGTGCACGTCGCGTGCCATAAAATACGGTAATTGTGTGCGCGTTAAGCTAAACGTGGACAATCACCAATTAAGCTTTAAAAAGCCCCCCAAAAAATTTTTGTTAGATGGGAATAGGTTTTTATAAGATGATGGGAATTCCTTTTTATATGATGAAATGGGTTCAGATTCATTTAAGTGTTTGTTCATCATCATATGTTAGGGAATTTGTTCCTAAAGTAGGTTAGGTTTTGTATGTTATTGATTAAATGTATTTTTATGATCTGCTTGTTTATGACCAGTCACAAGTTACCCACGGAAGTTACCGCTAATCGGCAGTTATCTACTCACGGAATTATTTAATAAAATTTATTTCGATTCCCGGTTTGCAAACGATTTTCCGAGATTGAAAACGAGACACATTTTGTTGAAAATATCAAGAAAAATTCTGGAGACTCTTCAAATGACTCGATTCTTGGCCCCGGAATAAATTTTTGGGGCATTTTGAGAGATTGCATCGTGCTCCAACCCATCCCCACATGCCAGGCTCGCGGGTGGCGTAGCCGTTCGGACCGCTCGGTTCATATTCTGCTGCCAACGTAGGTCGTTCTCTCGCCAATTGCTGTTTTTGCTTATAATTTGTGTTGCACAGGACTGTACATTACTGTACCAGAACAAAATCGGCCAAGAATACAGCGTACAAGCTGCGTTAAGAATGAAAAGAGTGATCACGGTTGCCTATACTATACCGTACATACAGTAAGTGGAAACACTGGAGAACCTAAGCTTTTGTCTTTATTCAAGACATCTCGAGGTCAAGAGACCCAGTCGTCCCTCGCCCAACAACGGGTAACCCGACGTCGTATCGGAAGGTCGGTAATACTAGACCGCCGACGCCCCACCCGGAAATCTCTCGTCCCCGGAAGTGCCCCGTACCAATTGTTGCGACTAATGGGGATATCACTATATATATGGTACACACACTGGTACATACTGTAGTACTGATTTTCTGTTTTCTTGTGTAAGGTATAGGTATAATTACTGTCGGCAAGGAGAAAAAATAAGTTCACATTTTCCATTCCTCTTCAAATTCAAAATTTGGACAGACTCTCTCTCGGTTACCGACGGAGCCTCGCCCACGTCGCTCTCCGGGTAGACATTTGGCGAGTATTTTCTTCACTGTACCTCTCCAGCTTGGTATTGTACAAAACATTTGTTTATAAAGACCCCAAAATTTGTGCACCGGCGTGTCGAGTCAGTTTGGCGCGTTTCTCCTTTTACGTTACCGAGATGCTCGGCTTCAGATGTTATTCTATGCATTTTCTTTGTCACATACCATGCGATATATTTTGTTCCCGTTTTATCTAAATCTGTTTTTGCAGTCGCCGTCGACGTTCTCCGGCGAGGACGAGCGTACGGTACGGCGACGAAGAGTGTGAGCAACTCCCTCGGCTGCCTCTCCTTTCTGTCATCGCCGTCACAAATAATCAACCCCTGGAGCACCAATCACTCAGGTACTCATCACTTGTTTTTTAATTTCAGAATGTAATGTTTGTATTTCCACTTATAAAAGGTGGAAAAGAACGTAGGTGTATGCAGTAGCAACTGTTACATACTGTATATTGGACTGATGATAATTTTATGTTAGTATGTTGACAATAAAGTAAGGTTAATTATAATATCCAATAATGGTGTTAGGTTGTTAATCTTGGTGTATTCTTTGTACATTTAATCAATATTTTTGTAAGATTCGGCCATCGTTGCGTATTTGTACGGTTTGTCGCCGTGTGTAGATACATAAGAACTAGTTGTTTACTTACAGTCTCATGTATAGTATACTGACATTTAATTTTCTATCAATAGACTAGTTGTGTTTACAGTACTTCCACCTTGTGTGTGGTGTCTCTTATTAATACTCCAGGACACACCTTTGGTTACTCAACACTGCTTACCAGTGCACCATACCCTATATAATGGTTGTAAATGTGTAGTGCAGTATAATTATTAGATGCAGGCATCATTCACATTACAACCTTAACCCACAGGTCAAGCTGCCTCTGGCAACGGCAGCGTGACTCGGGAGACGACCGAGTCGGAAGGTTTGTACGAGGAGCAACTTCAGAGTCTCGCTGTATCAGCGGCTTCTTGGACGACAGGTTCAGTGTGTTCCGTACAGAGATGGGTTGGTACTCACTAAATTGTATTATCTGGTTTGAAGATAATTTTTGAGAATAACCTATATGTATATACTTTCTATGGATGTTATTTTAAGGATCACTAAAACTCGGTTGGTAACTCAAACGCGTAACCGGGCACTGCGCTTACAGAGTCGGTTACTCTTGCCCTGTCCAGACCGTAGATTAACTAACCCTCGTGACGTATACGAAGACTGTTTAGTTTTATTTAAACGAGTTAATCAAGGGGGCACCGTAGTACTGGGATAGCACACTCATGGCTACTAACTCCTGAGACAAGAGTCAGGCAAGTTGGCTTATGTGTTATTTGTTGTAATTGGTGCATAACACACCCATGTTAAGCTCTTGGACTAGGTGCCTCCTTTGAGTGTGTCATACAGTACTATAAAGTAGGAAAGTGACTTTAATGATATTACTTGTTTGTTACACGCTCGTCTTAATGGGATGTATTATGTAGAGGCGTCGTCTATGTCTGTAAAGTTATTGCGGACAGTAATTTTTAATCCGTCGAGAAAGATTTAACCAAACTCGATTCAAATACGCCGTAATGACTCGACGCATTGCAGACAATATCCATCGCCCCGTATCAGACACAAAGGTGACAGAGGAAAGGAAATAAGAGTAATGTAGACTAATTTTTCGTATTTATCATCCAAGAATGCGTCTACTTACCACTATCTAATTGTTACGATTGACGTGACGTGTGTCGGTAGAGGCGCTCGTGCGTGTAAGACAACATTTAGAACCGTTAATTAGTGTTGCAATATCGGTTGGCGTTCCTCTTTATTATTGAATACGGACAAGAAATTATTGTATCGGTGGTATCATTCGTGCATTTTAGCAGAATACTACTGTACTTTATATTTTTTCCACGGGTAAAATTTACCAAATAGGGTTCGGTCATTACGGCGTCGCGACCCGTCGGAGCCGTAGCGAGCGAAATGTGTCGCATGGCGTGCCGCTCTCGCCATTACGACCGCCTCCTCCGGCCGGCACACGCACTCGGGTACGTTATTTCACAAAACCGCAACATATTAGGATAACTTTAGTAAAATGCGAGCGGAACGAACTCGGCTCTACTTCCCGGGTAGAGGGACAACATTCGACGATATCGTTAGAGGGAATATAGATGAGTAGACTCGTGAGAGAAGACCGTTTTGGGGTCATTAATGAGTTTCTAGCTCATCAAGAGATACAGTACAGGCCTGATAGTGTCTATGGGAAACACCTGGTTTGGTAACACTGCTTTGTAGTCTAAAATGATTAGTTAAAAAAAGCGTTAATGCTACACTTAAATTATTAAGAAAGTTCCCTGGCAGTGAGATGTAAGAGCAATAACAGAAGCTTTTACTGTATAGATGAATATTATAACAATTGAGGGATAGATATCTCAGTTTATTGTGTTTTAATCTTAAGAGTTATTGTTTATTTTAACCAAGATATATACAACTACTCCCCAAATCCAGGTCGTTAAGTCGAAAATGCCAAAAATAATACATAGAAAATCTATAATGAAATACAGTACAGTAAAGGAATTAATAATGAAGAATGGATAGTGTTACTGTGCACTTACCTTTAATGTAGTCAGCCGAATGCACTCGGGGGCCCCCCATAAATTTCTAATTATACATGGAGACTGCATTAAGTGGATGAAGCAGAGGAGGAGATAGGGCTGGGTGGGTCATCAATGTCACTTTCTTCAGACAGGTTAATATACAGGGGAAACTTGCTTGTTGAAGGTATTGGATCATCTTTAGGGAGTGAAGAGGCAGCACTGGGGGACTTCTTAAAATATATGTCCAATTTAGACCGCACAGTTTTCTTTTTATTGTAAATCTCCCTGTAGCAAGCAAGTGCATCTTGGACCATTCTGTCAACTTTTGCAAAACTCTCAACATTTTGATCCATGCCATCAAACATTTGCATTCCTTTATTAATTGTAGCAAATGTCTCTGCCATTTGTTTCACTGAGAAATTTTAGGGGGTGCAGGTCCTCCTTGTACATTTAAACTCGATTCTTCCTCTGTATCTTTGTGTGCTTCCAGTTCAATAAGATCCTCGTTACTGAGCTCTTCTGCTACACTTTCAACCAACTGCTCAACATGTTCACTATCAATTTCTAACTCCAGCTGTTTACCCAACTCCAATAATCTTGTTACTAATCTCAGAAATTACTTCGTCTTCATTCAATCCTCCGAAACCGTTCACATATCTTTTTGGAACTTTCTTTCGTATTCCATTCAGGCACTGACCTGCAACCTCATCCCACGCTGCAGCTATGTTCTTTATACATTTCAGTCCTTCCAAAACTCTCCGAGCATTTTCTCACCTTCAGTAGCAGCAACAGGCCGAGCGAAGGTCGTACGTAAATAATTCGCTTTGAATGCAGCAATAGCGCCTCGATCCATGGGTTGGAAGATAGAGGTAGTGTTAGGTGGAATGTAGACTACCTTAACATCAGGGTGCAGGTCGTCCAGGTGTCCCAGAGCATTATCCAAAATTAAGAAAATCTGGAATGCAATCCCTCGTTGCAGACAATACTCCTCGGCTTATGGAGTGAAACAAGTCGGGAACCAATCCCGAAACAGTACTAGGGTCACCCGTGCTTTCTTATTACTGCGATAAAACACCGGCAGTGTGTGCTTGCCGACATGTTTAAAAGCCTTTGGGTTGTCTGAATGATACATCATGAAGGGCTTTATCTTGAAACCAGCTACATTCCCCCCATAACATAAGTGGTCCTCGGCATCGTTTTCGCCTGTTTGCGGACGTACTACTATACTAGTATAGTTTTTAAGACCAAGACCCAGCAAAAAAAGGGGGGGTGACTGTACACGGGTTTCAGTCAGGTGCCGATGGGAAGGGCCAGGAGCAACTTTTAGCTTTAGACATGAAAAATATTTACCAGTTACTGCCAGTAAACAATGGAAACGTAAAATATGTTCCAATTAGTAATGAAAAGCTGTGCAATGCCTTCAGCAGATGAAGCTCACTGACTTACAATAGGCTAACTTACCTTACAACGTACTTTCGGTAGTCTACGTTGAAGTGGAACCCGACGACACCGTCATGCGAGTAAAAACTTTCACGATATTCATCGACTGTCCTTATGTTTTAGACTTTACCGCCATTGGCGAATAGAATTTTAGTTTTACATTCGTAAATATTATTTAAGACATATACTAACAGTAAATAAGTGTTGCTTTCATATTCACACGTAGAGAAATGACGACACATTCATACGTCGGCCTTATTTCTTTTCCAGTAGTGGTTAGCTACTTCTAGTGTTCCATTTATTAACATTAAATAGCATTACTTAAAGCCTACATACAGGTATTAAATTTTTTTTTAATTAAGTTCACTACAGCTACAACCAGGGTCTTATTTTGTTCAGTTTCTTACGTAGAACCGTCGCCACTCAAGTGGTTTAATAATCTAATTATTATAAATGAATTGCATTGTTCATTTCACATACAGTATATAAACATTAATTCAATGAAATATAATATTCAGTAATAAACAATAATGAATTTTTTGTACGTATTCCTAAGATAAACGACCGTTTCCTCGAGTGCGCACGTACACGTTGGGTGTAAATGCCGTCTCATCCTCTCGCGTGTTTTAATATTGTATGTATTAATGAATTATATTGTTCATTTCGCATATTTAAGATTAATTAAATCAAATACAGACATCGCCCAGTATTTTTGGTGATCGTGGGCGAGGGAGACTCCCCCAACATCTGGGACAACACTCACAGAGCAGAGGTCACGGCAGTAGTCGTTTCTGCAGAGCCCGGTCTCGTCGTGTCTGTTTGTGAGGGTAGGTAATGCTGGTGATATATCAAGTACAGTACAGTACTTCGAAGCATTTTACTATTATTTGTGTTCATCTACCACTTAGCAGTTCTCGAGGGTCTCTATGGGTCTGTAAAACCTGGAAAAGTCATAAATGTTGACAAATAAACCTGGACTTGTGTGAATTTTGCTCAACTTGAAAATATTGTTATTTTGACGGTAGTGTTACCATAAATGAATGATGTACGTACTTTACAATAGGTAAATAATTAAACTTTTAGGAACAAATTGCAGTAAATGGTAAACTCCAATAACTGAATTGTTTGTGTACCTAGAGTACAGTTCATGTTAGTGATGAAATAAGCAAATATTAGGGGTTATACCAAGTAATTTTGCAGTGAACATTGTTAGAGATGAATTGTTCTTATAATTAAGTGACTTTATTTAAGTGGATTATTGCACATAATTATCATGAGTGGCATAGGCGGACGAGAAGTGCGAGCGTTGGTTTTTTGTCGTATTAGCGGCTGTTTTGGAACGTCCCCGTCGACCCTTGCAAATCCGAGGATAAAAATACGGAGGGGCGGGTCAAGTTTTTTGCCGACGTTCTTCACCGGGGCTGACGATCGTCTCGATCACAGTCGCTGGAGTAAAATAGTCGGTGGCAAATATCGTCGTTAAATTTGTCGGTAGTATATACCATACATATTATTGAAAACTTGTAATTTTATTGTATTGTAATAAAGAACCAATTAATTCATTATTATATTCTTTGGTTCCAGTCAGCTGTTTGAAGTGGGTGGATGTTTTTTCTGTAAACTGTTTTAGGCAGGTGAATGCTTGGTACAGCAGATTTGGGGACTCGTATAGGGTAGACTTGTCATGCGGTGCACAGCTTTTTATTAGTATTATATTATGGTGAGTAGTTAGCATGTAGACTGAAGCGTTATTCAACTTTGTTTTATCAGATGTGGGGTCTGGTTTAAGGCTACTTGCAGTTGTTTCTGTGGGTATAGTCTGGAACACCGTTTGAGAAAATCTCACGGCATCGTTGTCCCGTTTTAGGGCGTGTCGTAGATGACGATATTCATCGGGTTATTATTAGGTACTCGACGTCTATTGAAAAGGGCACGCTGGAGCGTTCCAGAAGACCGAACAGCCGCTCGACCCCTTCCGTATGACGAGGGCGTACGTCGTAGCGGTAACGTGTTAAAAGTACACAAGAAATGCGATTTTGTAAATACTGTAATGGTAATTTCCTATATTCTGATCAGATGTGAGAGCTTGAACCTGTAAGTTATGTTGTTAATTTTGTTTTACACAATTGTACATACAGAAAGTGGCAAATAAATAAAATAAATAAATATTGCAACATAGTGTATAAATCTTTAAGCATTTACGAGTTCCCACCGGAAAGGTGCGTGTGCGTGCAGCAAGTGCGTCGAGGTATACAGAGAACGCACACCGATATTATAGTTAAAGTTGTCGAGGGATCTGGTACAATTTGCACGACTAACACTATATATTTTAACGTCCTTTTTTGTTTTTTCCAGTTATGGGTCGGAGTCACCTGATGAAACATCATTTTTGTGTGGACCAGTGACTCAATAGAGCCTGGCCAGGGGCACCACTTGAATTATGGCATGTATGTTTAAGACACTACTGTATTTCATAACTCTGTATTGTAATGTATTTGTGAAGTTTATACGAGTGTTTAATATTTATGTAATGGTTCTTTGAAGATTGGGAATGCCTATGAGGTCTGGCTTAGTATCTATTTGTAGGAAGTTTGTAGAGAAAATAGAAAGTTTTAAAGGGAGATCACGAAGTCGTAAATCATTTCCGAGCGGGGATCCATTGAACGTAAAGATAACGAAGGATAAATTAAAAGGCTACTCCTCCTAATAAGACTTGAGTGATGTGGGGTGTTGTTTGGTAGAGGTCAGAATGTGTAGACTGAAGAGGGAGGGATATTACAATTAATATATTGAGAGTACAGAACTTAAGTTAGCTTAGAGATATAGAAGTCAAGGTCTCGTATATCTGGCGTAGGAGTGTCTGATGCAATAGGAATAGTAGTAGTATTAAAAATGGGAGTTTAAGAATGTAGTTGTTTGTAATGGAAGATAAAGTATATGTATTTATATCATATTTTGTGTACTATATTGTAAGTAGGTGTTATTGTATGTATATTTTGGGGATATATTTCAATACAGTATAGTTTTGTTTTATGCGGTTAATTAAAGCCACGGAGGTCCGCGTATAAAGCGAAATGCGTAAATAAAATAACAACGTACGGGATTAATTGAAATAGAGACTGGACCGACCGCCAGACTATACTTTTGTTGGCTATTGTAGTAAAAATAACATCTTAATTTTATGATGGTATGCACACAATTAATATATAAGAGAAATATCAATAATATTAGGTTTTTTAACACTTACGTCCCTGCTCGTAGTTGCTTCCCTTAATTGTACCTAATATTTGTTGGTGGTCATTGTGGAAATGTAGGTGAACTCTTTTAGGAAAAAGAGAGGGCATTTATCATTCATGTTTTGTCTCTGCACATTGTAACCTTCACTTATTGGATTTTGATTATTAGGAATCCGTCAACGGCATCGGCATCATGTCCGAGGCGAGAATTGCCTCGGACCGTGTCATTTGCTGCCCCATTGATTACCGTAGTTGACACACAAATGCTACTTTATAGATGGTGAAGTCTCATCGGAGCAAAAAATAGGTCGGGTTATCCCGTAACGCGTTTTTTGGCGGCACGCATTGACCGGTCGTAAAGTTAAAATTACTGGGAGATCGGTGCGAGTGGCATTAAACTCGGGAAGTGATGTTTGAGATCAGTTCCTGTAAGATTAACAACAAGTGGCAAATGAACTCCAATATGGTAATCATTTTTTATAATTTGAACGATTCGGTCACTCGTCGAAAGTAATTGGCGAGCCGAGCATTTCCCGGCGACGGTCATCCGGGCAGAAGAGACCCAGTTCCCGGGAAAGCGGCTTTATTTTAGTTAAAAAAACACCAGAGCTCGTCATTTGCGGGAAGTACGACGTTAGATCGGTAGTTTTGAGAGGCCTACAGTGTTTGCTTTTTACCTGTTGTCAGTAAAGTAGGAATAAGAGTTGTGGTGTCCTACAGGTAATCTCGACGGATGATATCCCTCGGCGTCCGTGTTCTCGTACGTCATCGGTACGGGGGCCCCAAGTTCGCGGATTTTTACCGGGCGGATCTCGGTTATTTGCGGACGATGCCTTGGACGTACCCAAGAATGTCCGCGGGTAGTTGTAAAGTTGCGGGCATTTTCACGGCGGGGACGGGGAGCCATCCCTCGTAGAGACGGTAATTTTGTTTACCTGTAATGTATTGTAAATGTGTGTAGAGACACATAGAAGCAAATAATAATTGGAAAATCCTCTCACAAATAATGAGAAACAAAGTTATTGAAACTGTGACAGTGTGACCCTGAAATTGGTTCTCTATTACAGTACTTTATTAATAGAGCAAGGATGGAGGGTAGACTGTCACATTGAAAGTAAATTTGTTCCTGATTATTTGAGAGGATTGTTTTATGAATATTTATTTGTATGTATTGTGTGTGTGTGTGTGTCTACAGACATAAAAAATACTACAGGTAAAAGAAATAATTGTCGTTATGGCAAACACACCCATAAAGGGAATATCCATATGTTTGTATACGAGCGAAAATGTAAACCTCCTTCCCAACTCCTGTGAATTTGGGGACGGGGCCCTGTACACTTACTCATTTTATGGCAGAAAATACAGAGCTTGAGGTGTAGTGGGACAGGTTGGTTTAAAGTAATCACTGGGGGTTTGTTGTTAATCATATAAATGTTTTATATTTGTTCTGAAATGTGACAAACAGCGATTGTAATGAAATATGTAGAGTAATTATATTTTAAGGCTAATTTGAAAATATAAATATGTAAACCTGTACATATAAGCTGCATATAAATATTTTGATTCATATGAAGTTAAATGTTGAGAAAAGAAAGGCCAAAATGGGGTTTGGTCTGGCATTTGTTGTTCGTTTGTTAATGTAACGTTAAATATTACATATAAATCTCGATAACAGCCTTATTGAGTTTGAAGATACTCGTAGTTAATTTGAGATGCGTTACCGATTAGGCCCAAAAATGGTTGTGCATTAAAGGTTTTGTGGAAAGGCGTCCAACGTCTAATGGGGAAGGTGAATTTAACTGTAGGATTTTACACTTTAGATGTACTTAGCGGACCGTCGAACAGTTCGATAGCATCCCATAGGACTCGGTTGTTATTTGTATTGGGAGGAAGGGTTAGTTTTGGTCGTGAAATTTTAGGCGATGATAGCCAGGACGGCGTCGGTTCCCGTACCCTCCGCGAAGTTGCGTTATCTGCGGTGCGCGTGTTTTCTCTGTTGTCGATAATATTTTTGAGGAGTTTGCGTTGGTTGGGAATTAAGAGCATTTGTTGTATTTATGGATGGATCTATAAAATATCCTACTGAGAGTAATTGGTTGAATATGGTTTTGGTGTAGTTGTTTGGTCAGTTAAGTAGCAAATCACGTTTTATGTAATGTTTGTAAATGCAGACGTGTTTTGTTTGGCATGTCGTAAATAGTGGAGTGGCTAACCTGGGGCTATCGGTCGTACGGAGTGAAGCGCGCGTCTTTTATCGGCGGCATTTCTCCGCTTACGAAGCATAGGCGACGTCTGTCAAATAAATCATTGTCGTCGTCATTTAACGGGAAGAGCATCCTGCACTCTTTTGTTTTGGGTGCCTCCATGTGTTCATTATTGTAGAGTTTAATGTCATTCTTGGGTTGTATGTTATTTTGGCTTGGTAAAAATGTGTGTAAGTGTTTTTGTAGAATTGTTTAGTATTTGAGGTGGCAAGGAGGGTTCGCATCGGTTAGCCACAGCGTCACACGGCTATATCGTCACAGCCACTCCATCCCGACGGGTGTTGGGGTATTCTTCTCCTAGTTTAGTTTGACTTGTGTTTATTTAATTTATAGGTGATACAGTTGGTGGGTATTTATGTAGATACAGTACCATTATGACGGTAGCCGCGTGTAGCAGAATTAATTTGTGTGACATTTTATTGTGGGGGTAGTGTTGTACTGTAGTAGGTAAATTGTAGTGGTTATGCTTGTGTGTGATTTGGATGTCATTAGTTTATTGACATGTTTGTGTGTGGAGAGCGTGCAGGTACATAAAGAAAGACTGAAGCAAGATATGTTAGTTGAAGTTTGGAAGGAATTTAGTCGAATTTGTATTTGTATATAAATTGTTATATATTTTGACAGTAATTTGGTTGTTTCAGTTATGGGTGAGATTCAGCTGGCATTTAACAGTTTTTTTGGACTCGGTCCGGACGAAGATATTTCTCAACACGGGACTAAGATATTTCTGAACACTGGACGAAGATACTTCTTAACACCGGACGAAGATACTTCTGAACACCGGACGAAGATACTTCTCAACACGGGACTAAGATATTTGTGAACACCTGACGAAGTTACTTCTCAACACTGGACGAAGATAATTGTGAATCCCGGATGATGATAGATACGTTTTGAAAAGAACGTTTGTGAGCATGTAGAAGATGTGTATGTTTATTGTATTGTGACTAGTTTGTGATGCCTGTGTTATCCCAGTGGAGTTAGAATATTGTAATAATGATGTTAATTTGTTTAGCTATAGAATTGATCAAGTTTTATTTGTTTTTGGCAGTGTTAGTGTAGAGTAATTATAAAGATAACGAAAGTAATAATGTTTCTCCATACCGACGAAGTAAAGATGGAGAACGGATTTGCAAGTCGATGCGTATCGACAACGAAAATATCCGAGACGTCGCGTGCGATCACGGGGCATTTGTAACGTTTTGCCGAGAAGATTGGCATCGTAGACACGTTGCAAATAGATTGTAGCATTTTCAATTTGATTTGATTTTGAATTTTGGCATTGATATCATTATTGGGGGTTAAAATGTTTTTCAAAAGTGTAAATAATCACGGGATGGGCGAAACAGTGGAAAGTATAGGCGGCAAATTGTCGACACGGCTTCCGATCTTCCATCCGTTAGTTTTGTAGTGCGTCTCAAATTGAAAAGGACCGCGGCAGGCGCTCCGACCGTAATTGTCGGACGAAAGGGATAGCGGGCAAAAGTTGTGGGGCATTTATGTAGTAGAGTACATATAAAGGGGGGGGAGACGAGCGAATACGTGGCGTGTGGATATCCATTTGATAATTGTATATGTTATTTAGAGTGTGTGAGAGGCGAAGATTATGTAATTTGTAAATTAGTAATAGGTATACTGTAAAGTGAAGTTTATTGTATATTTAGGTGATCGGTGCACTATAGTGTAAGTAATACGTCGTCGTCGTTTGTTCCTCCTCGTGAAACATCTCCAGCATTACTTGTCGTAGCACAAACACTAGTACCGTCACCAAGATCATTATTAGGTTATACACGACAATCGGGTCCAAGTGCTGCACGTGTTTGAGTTGAAGAACCACTATTTCTAAGAGGATTTGCACCAGCACCCTATTTGAAGTTAATAATACTGTAATAATAATAATAATTAACGGTTTATTGAAAAAAGTTTGCAGCCCGAAGGCTGAAAATATACATTGGACATAAATGACTTATTACATACATTGGTGGTTTAACAAAAGCCTTTATTAGAGAAAGGTAAAGGAACATACAGTTTAATGTAGGTGTTGAACAGCAAAATTGTAGTGTAGTAACCCCCTCCCAGATGGTGTTAGGAGGAACTCACGTGGTGTAGTAGTTCCCTCAGATGGTGTTATGAGGGACCTGGCGTGGTGTAGTAATTCCCTCGCAGATGGTGTTATGAGAGTTAGTCAGTTTGTGAGGATGTGAGTGGTGTGTTAGGATGGGTTTGTTTGTGGTTTGGCGAAAATGTCATTAGAGGTACTGGCGAGCATTCAGGGGCGATAGATTAGTGTGTGAGGGGGGTGTATGTAATGTTATTGGGGTATGTGGAGTTTTGGAGGGCTGTGCAAGGAGTGTTAGGGAGGCGTTGGATGGACGAAAGGATTGTAGGGGGTTTGGGTGGGAAACTTTATGTAATGATTTGAATTGGGCATCACAGAGCGCGCTTTTGGGATACGTCGCGTTTAATATTGCATTTTTCGTATTGTAAGTTAAGTAGTGTATTCGGCCAAGGAAATGGCTGCATCATAGGTAAAGAGTTATCCGATACAATAATTGCTTTTAACCGAGACAGAGTTCGGTTTCCTCCGTCCTCCCGAAAGATTCTTAGCTCCATTGACGCTTTCCTTATTTTTCGTGCTCACTTGCAGGCTAAATGAGGCGATAGTGAAATGTTTGTGTTGAAAGGGCAAGAGCGTTAAAATTGGGAGACTCTGCGATGGCGTTTAAAGACCACAAGACGTAAGAGGAAATGCAGTACGTCGACGAGACGACGTAAACTCTGAGAAGATATTCGAATGCGATTTTGTGTGTCGAAGAGTGACATTATGAGTATTATTATCAATATATAATTTGATATATATGCTGAAGTGTTTTAAGATGATGTTATAAGACTTAGTAGATGTTGAGGAATGTGCAGATGTTTTGTGTGTTGAGCATTTTATATTGTTATTAATAATGTAACGGCAAGTAAAAGATAATACGGAGTAGGCGGCGGTTTTGTGGGTTAAGATGTGCGATTGTGCGTGTGCCAGGAATTAAAAGGAGGGAAGATTTGACGGGTATAGATTAACGAGATAGAGCGTGCAGGGTAAGCTATATCGACGGAGAAATGAGTATTTTTGGGGGTAGATATATTGTTGATGGGTTTTTTGAAAGGGGAAAATTATTAGATGGTATCTGAGGTAGTGAGTATTTTGAGATTGAGCGAAGGAAATATATTGAGGGGGGGGGGAATGAGAGATTTGGCTGGGTATTAAACGAATGCACGTGCCATTACGAAAGCGAATAAGAAAACGGGTGTAGTGGCATTATTGGAAGATGGGTGTGATAGTGAGTTTGAAAGGAGATAAATGAATATTGTGTTAAGTGGTGTGGAATGAGTTGCAGTGAAACTGGTGGAAGGAAGAATTGTCTTGATTTTGAGGACAAGTGTTGTTGAAGGTTTGGGGGAGATGATTTTAGTAGTAATTAGTTTAATGTAGGTAATTGTTGGTTAGGGCGGCTTGTGAAAAAGTGAAGGCTTAAGTAATTGGAGGATATATTTGAAAGTGTATTAGGGCGAGTTTATAAGATAGGAAAGGGTCGTCGTTAATGGGCGTGGGATTTACCATTATAGGGAGTGTATACAGTTTAGGTGTAGAGGACTGGAATAGTAAAGAAAGGTTTATAAATTTATTAGGTGGTGAATATGGAAGAAATACATTTGTGAGATGTAAATAAGGATGTATAGGAAAAGTTTGGGGGTAATGATAAGTAGAATATTTGTTTGTTTGAAAGTAGGGTAAGGAATTAGAGTTATTTAGTTGATATAAAGGCGATGTTAGTTTTGAGGGTATTGTTAAAGTAATTTGTTTGGGAAACGGGATTAGGTAGTGAGTTTTAGAGCGGGAGATTACAGAATAGAAGGTGCGAATGTATTTACGAAGATTTATAGGTATGGGGTGGGGGGGGTGAGATTTTAGCGTAGGAATCGACGTCGGCGTATCGGGAAGGAAGTAGAGTAGTGTGAATGGAATTTGATTTACATATAGGTGTGAGACAGGTAAAGATTTGGTACGAATAAGTTATTGAAGAGGAATATGTGGAAAATGGCACGCTCTCAGAAATGTGGGTTTGGCCCCTATCGTCAAAGGGCCGTATCATTAAAGTACGTCTTCCCCGGAAGAGGGCGGTCGCGTGTCAATTGGAGTTTTAAACAAAACGAGTCCCCAGGGAGACCGCAGTACGGCACATAACGGGGCGGTAAAAATAACTAATTCTAAGAAACTTAATTTATAATGTTTGAAGTAGTTCATTTTACCGACACATCACCGCGTTAAGTGCCGTACTGTTGGGACCGGTTTTGTTTAAAAGTGGGGTCGAAAGACGACGCTCCTCTGGAAGGGAAGACGTCGTTTAAGGATACGGGCTTTAGCATTTGAAGTACAATAATAGTTTGCGGCGGGGGAAGAGTACGACGACAGAAAATTCCTCCGTAATAAAGTTTGACGTATTGAAGCGAAATAAATGTCGAATATTGATAATTGTCAAGTAATAGGTAAGGTGATGATTATGAAGATATAATTGAAAGAGAAAATTTTGTGAGCATTTAGCAATTAGATGGAATATGTTGAAGACTATGATATGTTGTGGTAGTGTTGATGAGAAGATATTAGAGTGAAGTAAATATTTAGTGATGTTATGTTTGACTAGAAGTATATTGTGAGGAAGTTGTTATGTTAAAGAATAATATATGAATGTTGTTTTGTAGGAGGAATTGATAAAGTGTGTAAATGTGAAATGAAAGTGACTAGTTGATTTGAAAGGTAATGTGTATGAATAGTAGTAAGTTATTTGAGTTTGATAAATATTGTAAGATGGGGTGTATAGTAGGAAAATGTTGTCAGTATGACTATTGGAGTGAATGAAATGTATAGTTTTGAAAAGAAATACTGTAAGTTAATATTGAGTCGATTATGAAGGTACTAATGTTAGAAAGAATACTGTTTTGAAATTGAAAGTATATTGTACCGGTAAGAGTGGCGTTGGTTATTGGCGAGTGACGATTGGGGTAATTTTTTGAGTGGAAATTAACGGGAGTAAATTTGGAATAATTTTGCGAGGACAATACGTCCGTCGTCGGGAGGCGGAGTCGGATCGTGCGTCTTCACGTGTACGTCGAGACATTTTTATATATCTAGTTGACACATTTCATAACCGAATGACAGAACACACATCGAATGACAGTCTAAAATAAGTGTCGATGGTATGTCATTCTGCAATTGTTACATTGTCAAACTATACGTAGACTGTCGGTTCACGGCGGTCAATTTTGTAAGTGAAGTCGATCATTTGCGTTAGCGAGAACGAACGGTCATTTTAGATTGTCATTCGTCGTGTGTCGTGTCATTCGGTTACGAAATGCGTCGACTAGACACACGACACCGTCTCGACGTTCGTGTGAAGAGACGTCTTTCTGCGTCAATGCGCGTGGATTGCGTGCATTGATTTTGTATCGATAAATTGTATAATTTAAAGTTATGAAATCGTTTTTTGACGTGTAATATTTTGTTTAGTCAGTGTGGATGTTGAGATGTTAGTCATTTGTGGAGTTTGATATTCTGTATAGTTATGGTAAGTTGAAGTTGTGTATATGTTGAGTTTGAATGGAACGTTTATGTTAAGTTTATGTTGGGATATTATTTAAAAAGTAAAAATTTTAGTTATGCAGTGTTATTATTTGTTGTAGGTTAATGTAGAGTTATTTGTGGACTTTGAATAGTTTGTGCTTAGTTTCAAAGTTTTGTATATTTGTTTAAGTTAAGAAAGAGTTATTTGTGGAGTTGTAAATGTTTTTGATTAGTTACAAAGTGTGTTGTAAGTTAATAGTGTGTTATTTGTGGACTTGTGTTTGGAAGTGTTGTTTAAGTTAATAGTGTTATTTGTGGACTTATATTTTGTGGTTAGTCAGAAAGTGTTGTGTAAGTTAATAAAAAGTAAGTTGTGGACTTAGAACATTTTGTGCTTAGTTTGAAAGTGTTGTTTGTTTGTTAAAGTTAATAGTGTTATTTGTGGACATTGAAAATTGTGTGCTCAGTTATAAAGTGTTGTATATTTGTTGTAAGTTAATAAATGTTCAATTGTGGACTTAGATTATGTTGTGTTTAGTTACAAAGTGTTGTATATTTTTTGTAAGGTAATGAAGAGTTATTTGTGGACTTAGAATATGCTGTGCTTAGTTAGAAAGTCTTGTGTATTTGTTGCAAGTTAATAAATTTTTATGTGTGGAGTTGACTTGGAATATTTTTGGTGTTTGTTTAAAAGTGTTGTTCATTTTTCTAAGTTAATGTAGAGTTAGTTGTGGACTGTGAAAATGTTGTTGTTTGTATTGTGTATTTGTTGTAAATTACTAGAGATTCATGTATGGCCTTTGAATAATATTATGTTGTAAGTTAATTAGTTTTTTATTTGTGGACTTGGAATAATTTGTTTGGTTTGTAAGTTAATATCATCATTTGTGGACTTAGAATATTTTATGCTTGGTTTTAAAGTAAATTTTTCTAAGTTAATATAGTTGTTTGTGGATTTAAAATATTTTGTGCTTAGTTTAAGTATTGTATATTGTTTTTAAGTTAATAAAGTTATTTGTGTACTTAGAATATTTGTGTGTTGGTTTAAGTCTTGTGTATTTGTTCTAAGTTATTGTAGTCAGTTGTGGACTTAAAATAATTTTGTATTAGTTTGAAAGCTTTATTTTGTCTAAGTTAATTGAAAGTTATGTGGAGTTAAAAAACAAAAAATTTTGATGGGTTTTTTCTAAGTTAATAAAAGTCATTTGTACTTAGAATATTTTATGCTTGGTTTTAAAGTTAATTTTTGTAAGTTAATATAGTTGTTTGTGGACCAAGAATATTTTGTGCTTAGTTAGTGTTGTATATTTTGTCTAAGTTATTGTACTTAGAATATTTTATGCTTATTTTTTTTTGTTCAAGTTAATAAAGAGTTATTTGTGGACTTAGAATATTTTTGTGTTGGTTTAAGTGTTGTGTATTTTTTCTAAGTCAGTTGTGGACTTAGAATATTTATTTGGTTTGTAGGTCTTGTTTATTTTTCTAAGTTATGTAGTCAGTTGTGGACTTAGAATAATTTTTAGTTAGTTTGAAAGTTGTATTTTTTATAAGTTTATAGGAAGTCATGTGAACATAGAAAAAACACAAATTGTTTTTCTAAGTTATTAAAAGTCATTTGTAGACTTGGAATATTATACTTGGTTTGTAAGTAAATTTTTCCAAGTTAATATAGTTGTTTGTGGACTTAGAATATTTTTCATTCTTTGTGGACATATATTTTTTGATCCCTTGTGGACTTAAAAAGATTTATTGTTTGTGGACTTAGTATTTTTGTATCCTTTGTGGACTTAGTATTTTTTTTATCCTGTGGACAGAAAAATTTTTGTTTTGTGGACTTAGAAATTTTTTCAATGTTTGTGGACTATATTTGTCATCTTTTGTAGACTTATTTTTTTTTGTCCCTTGTGGACTTAGAAAAATTTCATGTTTGTGGACTTGCAAACATTTCCATTTTGTGGACTTAGAATTTTTTCAATGTTTGTGGACTTAGTAAAATTTATTATGTTTGTGGAATTAAAAAAATTTCTAAGTCCACAAAGGATAAAAAATAATGTTTTGTGGACATAAAGATATTAATGTTTTGTGGACCTAGAAATTTTTTCAATGTTTGTGGACTTACAAAAATTATTGTTTGTGGACTTATAATATTTTTCATCTTTTGTGGACTTAGAAATTTTTTCAATGTATGTGGACTTAGTAAAATTTATTATGTTTGTGGACTTAGAAATTTTTCTGTTTTGTGGACTTAGAAAACTTTGACTTAGAAATTTTTTCAATGTGTGGATTTAGTAAAATTTATTGTTTGTGGACTTGGAAATTTTTTTCATTGTTTGTAGACTGTATATTTTTCATGTATGTTGACATAGAAATAATTTCAGTAATAAAAGAAAGCATATAATCAATGTCTTTATTTTTCATAAGTTAACATACAGCCATATTGGATTTGGAAAACAAAATCATGATGTTGTAGAAAACAGGATCACATAGACAGCTGGCATCATAGAAAACGGGAGTTTTTTTGAGCCGTAGAAAATAGAGGAAAATTTCCCATTTTCTCCAAGTGAACAGAAAACGGGGATTTTTTCAAAGTTACTATCTTTTTAAGATAGGTTCTGGCCACCTCTTTATTTATTATAAGTTATTTTAGAGTGTTTATTGAACAACAAAGGTGATTTTTCAACTGAAAGAAAGTAGTTATTCCAAATTAGTTTTAAGTTAGTATTTTAATGTTTTCTTTGCAAACAAACTTTAACCATATTGTCAATATCGACAATAGGTTCAGTCATAAAGCTCTCGACACAGATATCGTGTCTATGGACTATTGTCGTGTGATAGATCGACAATGTCCGAGCTTTTGTTTGCAAACAAACATCAAAACACCAACTCACAACCAATGAGGAATAACTACTCTCTTTCAGTTGAAAAATCACCTTTGTTGCTCAATAAACACTCTCAACACCACATGTGTTCCCGTGTACCTGTAAGAAAAGGGAGAAACAAAAACACCATTAAAATTCACACAATAATACAAGTCAAATTATTCAACACATTAACTAATCTCAATGTCAATGATGCATTTCAACATCATTACTTTACTTTACATTAAATCATATTTCATTAACTAACATCAATTCTTCACACATTACCTTCATCTTCTCGTGTCGCTCCACTTCTTCTGGTGCCCAAGTCACTTGTCATCTTCTTCTACCTTATGCGTCACTCAAAATACACATCAGGCAATAAACAAAACACAAAATTCAACTCAAATACATATATTCTATACACTAAGCAATATAATACAGTACAGTACATCAAACATCAATTTCTGCTTCAAACATCATCTTCACAGGACATCTTCGCCTCAGCTCCATACACCCCGGTCACAAGTACAGCAGCTATAAATTCACAGGACATCTTCTCAGCTCCAGTCACAGGAACAACAGCTATCCCTTCACAGGACATCATCTTCTTGGCTCCACACACCTCACTCACTGGGACGACGGCTATACGTTCACAGGACATCTTCTCGGCTCCAGTCACAGGGACGGCAGATAGAAGTTCACAGGACATCTCGGCTCAATACACCCCACTCACTGGGACCACAGCTATACAATCAAAGGACATCTCGGCTCCAGTCACAGGGACGGCAGATAGAAGTTCACAGGACATCTCGGCTCAATACACCCCACTCACTGGGACCACGGCTATACAATCAAAGGACATCTCGGCTCCAGTCACAGGGACGGCAGATAGAAGTTCACAGGACATCTCGGCTCGATACACCCCAGTCACTGGGACCACGGCTATACTTTCAAAGGACATCTCGGCTCCAGTCACACAGACGACAGCTAGACATTCACGGGACATCATCTCGGCTCCTTACGGCAACTTGGCCAAAGCGACTTCGCCCCATCCCTTCAATCTGAAACCGAGAAAACACAACAATGGAGGTCAACTCGTAATGGCCTTTTCTATCAAATACATTATACCTACAAGGCGGTGCACCCGTCGGCTTCGTCGCACTCGGGAAACTCTTCGTGGTGCTCTTCTTATATTACCAGCAATATACACTTCACGGCCACACTTGTAGGTAAAGTATCATTTCCCATTGCTCAAATAATTCACCCACAAAAACACTATCTCTTGCTATGGCGCAACCGCCACGGTTATTCGTCGATGTACCACTTCCTTTCTTCGCGGCACGTCCACTTCGTAACCACCACGGTAAATGATGCCCAATACTTGTTCGTCTCCTTCCTTACTCTTACCACGAGGAACATACCCTACACCACTCGCTCCACTGAAAAAAAAAAACATATCCATAATAAACACCATTCCAAAAAGCTTCATGCATCCACTCTCCTTCACAATCAATAACTCTCTCTTATGCCTACAACAACAAATCAAACCCTTTTAGGCATGTCTACCAAAACCAAATTTCTTCCTTTTAAACCGCTACAAATGCCAACTTCTTACCAATATATACATACTCTACTACAAACCATTCACCAAGGCTAGTACCAATCATTACACAGCCTCCAGTGTGTAACAACAATACTAGCCTGCTACCAACTAACTGCTATATAATTACAATACATACCCACAACAAATTCACCTTCCCGCCCCTACACTTCCAAACCTTTCATCTTACCCAAATTCAAACAAACACTTCCTCTTTACCCTTTCGCTCCCAACTCCGTCGCCGAGTAACCACTGCCTCTTCCACCATCACTGCCGCCTACCATTCCAAAAACTCCAATCCGGCCTTAAAAACAAACAATTCAACACATTAGTTCCCACCACAACAATTCATAAACCTTTCACACCCTATATAAACAACTTACTTTAATCTTCACACTACTTACCAAAAAATAAAACAAAAACTCCCTACAACTTCTAAATCACCATCATGGTTAAAACCTTTCTTTTTACAGTACAGCAGAGGGCCAACACTTCATATTACTAGATTTGACTTTTCCTATCACCTCTTGTCAACTTTCAAATACAAAGTCAACTTACCCATCAGTAGTCCAATTAGTCAATCCCTGCAATTCCACCTCCACAACCTGAAAACACAAATTATTTCATTACCAAAAACACACTTCAACTCTATATTCTAATCCATAAACAACTTAACTCATTTCCTATTGCACCAACTACTCCTCACATGTGCTCCTACGCTCCATGGCAATATCACAGGCAGCGCCAAGTATCAACACTCAACCATCTCTAGTATAAACCACACACTTTTGCGCCCTCTCGCTAACTGCAGTCAAAGCAAGTCTCATACCCCTCAACACACAAACCCTACCATTATCACCGAGTCAATGGGTACTGCTACCCGAAAAAAACTCATATATCACTTGCCTCTTATACAAAAACTTTTCACAAACAAACTTTACCTAAAACTTTAAAATACAATAACAACTCACCTTCAAATAATACATTGCGCAATTTTACATCACCGTATCCAGTGTCGACGCACTCCTCTCCAACAATTCACCCATATTCCTCCAACGACAACATGAAAACAGAAAAACAATAGGTCAGTGTTACAAATACTCTACTCTTCACATTAAAACAAAGTATAGCTACAACTTCAATAAACAATACTTACACCTTTACGGGCTCTCATTCAGTCGAGCGTTAAAGTCCCTATCCATTATCACACACCAATCACGCCTTCTGGACTGCAACAACTCCTGTAGAAAACAATTACCACATCAATAACGACAACCAAATTCCCTCTTCATTTTCATATCAAACAGACCAGTTAACAGTGTACATTACCTTTTAGCACATGCTGCACAGGGCGACTGGTTACAACACTTGGCTCCTTTCCAACATCGCCTTCTCCCCCACCTCTGCATGGCGACCATAATTCCTCTTCGTTAGTCGATACAGTCAACACAACTCTATATTCTACTCTACCATTTTTCGATTTCTCATTACCACACTTTTTTTGGACACGGGGGCGGAGGGGCATCCCCCCTCCCCCCCCCCCTTATTCAAGTGCAAGGTCAAGGGCACAAGCGCCTACACCGCCCAACTAGGCAGCATGCCAATTTTCTGCTTGCCTAAAGGGTCATAGCATTTTTTGTCAAGGGCATACAACCCTCCAGTCTTTAAAATTTGGTCGGCTAGCTCCGACCACTTTCCCCAAATACGAATTCGCAACTTTCGATTTACAAAGGGTACCTACTTTACTGCTAGGTCAACAGGGACCGAGGGGGTCTAGGAAGTGTGTCCAACCCACTTTCCACCGGCCCGGGAATCGAACCCAAGACATCTCGCTTGCGAGGCGAGAGCGGTACCGCACTACCGCCGGCGCCCCCACTTAGGCTGTGACCCCTTGTGAGGCGGGCGTCAGTCAGCTACGGGTAGGGTTCCTCGACTAAGTAGTGCCCTTTCACAGGTTTATACACCTCACTTAAGTCTCCCCTTGCCCGTCTACTATAAACTAGGCACTTTTGGCTGCACTAGGGAACCGACACCAACCTGAAAAAAGGTCACTCGTTACCCAATTATCAAAACTTTCTCACTACATAATAAACCAAATTTATCAAAACTCATTTACATTTGCTTTAATCTACAGCCGAGGCACAAAATTCAACATTTTAAATTTAACATTACCAAACTCGAGCCACAATCATTGATTTTAATGTCAACTTTTAACCTTTCTATTGCTCTACGGCACAAGACCACAAGTCTAGTTCAATTCTCATAACTATTTTACAAACTTCAACGTCACTTACCCATCACTATTCCCCTAGTCAACCTCAAAAAATACCGGCTCCTTCCACCTCCAACAACAACCTGAAAAAAATTTATTTATTACACAACCTATAAAACTTACACTAATTCTCAATACAAATATATTACCCATGAACCACTTATCAATTTTCTTATTCCAGCTACCACTTCTCTTTAGTCAAAAACAACTACACCTTCCATTTTAAATATCATGTTGACGATTTCCTCACCGCAACTGTAGACGCGCTAGCCACCACCTACAAACTAAGGCCAGGTTCTCTTCTCTATTCCACAGTATAAGCCTTCGGTACACCTGCAATAAAAGGCATCAAGGTTCAGCTTTCAATCACTTTCTCAAAACCCATCTAACTATTTTGACGTTATATTACCTTCTATGGCAACAAATCAAATATGACTTTCCGATAGCAATCCATGTCAAATTACAATCAATTCACATATACCATAATAAACAATTTCAGAAAACAGTACTTACCACTCAACCTGAAAATTTACAACAAGCAAGTATAAATTAATGAAACAAGAGCACACACAATTAATAACACTCTAGTCTGTGTATAAAACTAACACATGAACCATAACAGACGGCACACTACCATCTTACCTCGCCTCTAACTACAACAAAATACGACCATAAACACACACAACCGAGAGTGTAGTACCATTATATAGCCTCTAGTATATAACAGCACAAACACAACACCCATTCAAAAATTCCATTCACCTAACTCTAAATTCTGGCTCTACCTCTATGCCGGTCACGTCTCTGCAAAAATCAACCTTTCCCACGCTAGTTAGCTCCAACTTAACGATCATGTCAAATCCCTATCTTTACCTCGCTAAATAAACTCTCAACATCCAGTCACTTACCTGCCCTCACCCCTCGTTTACCAATCTTCTACTATACACATCAAAACACACACCAGTATGCTTTAATACTTGGCACCCATAAATGCTGCATCTTTTTTCCTTCTCACTCATTTTCAAGATTCCATCACCATCACTTATCACTGTCCAAGCTCAAGGCACACACAAATGCTGCAGCTTTCTTTTCTTCTCACTCATTTTCAAGATTCCACCACCATCACTTATCACTGTCAAGCACCCATAAATGCTGCATCTTTTTTCCTTCTCACTCATTTTCAAGATTCCATCACCATCACTTATCACTGTCCAAGCTCAAGGCACACACAAATGCTGCAGCTTTCTTTTCTTCTCACTCATTTTCAAGATTCCACCACCATCACTTAAAACTGCATTGAAGTTCGCATCCAAACAACTTCAGGTCGAGAGAATATTTCAATAATGAACTGGTTACACAATCTTCATGAATTCACTTTCCGTCACTCATCAACAACACGATTTCTTGCAAAAAACGCAACATATTCCGCCAATTTCACAAAATACACTATTAACACTTCAACTTTTTCAAACACTTAGCACGATACACACTTAAAGGATTTTATTTCAATTAAACTACCGAGTACTTGAATTATGAACACCTTCAAAAGCTCCTTAGTTAACCACAAACACAGATCTTAAATATGTTTCACAAGCCTCAAGTCAAATACATCTATGACTTCTGTTAAAAACCACAGAAAAATATATATTTACTATACTTTTCTTTTCTTCTTCACAAACTACACTGTGTTATGTCGCTATACACGAGTTCTAACACCAGACACAAGGATAGGATTGTAACTGATCCATCCTTGCCGGTTCACCCTTTATATACCCCACCTTGCCACCGAACTTCTTCTCCGGTAATCACCGTAACAACCAAACGAGGGGATTATCCCACATAAACTGCTCTTGGGTATTTACACCATAGGGACCACACAATTTGTGATAAGCTACCAAACCAAAAAGTTATGATAGCAACTCACAGCCTACAGTGGCAGTCAATAAAGTTCCTTCAGAAATAACGACCCGAATAATCTTTACACATGACCGTAAAAGGTATATATTTATAAATTAATTAGAAAAATGTCAAAACAAAACCAAAAATTAACATCGTGGTAACATTGTATATTATCAGGTACCACATTTACTCTCCAAGGTACTTACTGTCAGGTATTGGGTGGGTGGCCGGTAATAAAGTCACAGGAAAAAAACTCACAATTAATTTATGGTGGCCGGTAATAAAGGCTAGGCTAGGTTAGGTTGACATATTAACCTTAAAAAATATGAGAATTTGATAGTTAACTTTTCTTTTTTTCCTGTGACTTTTTTTTCTGGGACTTTTTTACCTGGATTCATTGACCAAATTATACGTGTTTCACCTTTATCAGTAAATATCTCTCTAAGCAATATGACTATAAACTATACCCGATGTAATTGACTCTCCTCGGGGGGAAGTGGATTATATTCCTCCCCCCCGAGTACAAGCACCACTCACGACTCTACTTAGTTTTAATGTCTATGTTTTGTTCTTGTAACATATATGTATCTTTATAAACTCACCAGAAGGACTTAAAAGCTTTTGTTACTTTTAGTGTTTCTGCTGTGTGGTTCATTTGAAGTAAATGTTAATAACAACTCAATGGTTTTTCTCTCGTTATCAATGTACTTTCTAATCTCATTTTAGTCGTCATATTAACTTTTTTATGCTATTGTCTTTAATTTTAACACCTTTTTTATATTACAATAATACTAATATCATGTATATGTCTCTTAACAATCGTCAAGTGAGGCCAATATTGCTGTTCTAAAACATTTAATACATTCACCAAGATAAGTAAGACAGTGAATACATTTTCAGACCTCCTGTAAATACGCTTTCATAATATAGTATATTGTTCTTCACTTCTTTTAGGTCACAATAAACTTTAAATCACTTAGTCGTCATCAAACAACCATTTGCCACTTCCGGGATGACAAACCTGCCGGCGTTAAAATGATTCGCTCCGGCATGGTGTAACCTTGACGTCATAAGAAGGTAATGTTCCCATTGGCTAAAACTTACCCTTACGTATAACAAACAGCTTGTGATTGGTCACGGAATGTGGGCCGCCTGTATATAAAGCCCGGTAGACGGTCCAGAACACTAGTGCACGACGACGATACATCATTTGCTGTAGAGTTAAACCCTGCTCAATATTGTAAGTGGATTTTGAAATATTTGGTTATAAGTTGTTTGTTTGTGAATATGAAACCTTAGTTTGAACTTTCGCTTGACAAAAATGGTAAATTTTATTACTTTTTGGATATTAAGAAAACTTAACTTTTTAATTAAGTTTTGTGTTAGACCATTCCATCAGGATGAAACTACCTTAATCTTCTTGCTTTTTATTTGATCTCTAGAACGTAAGACCTATACGAGTTAACCGAGGAAGCTGCAGTGAGACCTGTACCCCATCAGATCGATTGGGAGATTCTACAAAAGGTTTCATGGGTTTCTAACTGTTGCTGGAGAACACCATCGGAAGAATTACTAGCCTATTCGAGCTCTACCGCGGTTAGTGGATTCTTTCCACAACTTGAGTAAGGAGATTCTTGTTCTCTAGTAAGTGTTAAACTACGAGCAATTTGTGTCGTCAAAAAGCTGGTTTCCAGCATCTTTGTTATTTCTTCAACCACCCCAGACTCCATTTGTGGATCGTAACCTGTGTCCAGGTGTATTCCCCGTAAAGTGCCGTGTTGTATTATATTCTGTGCAAGTAAACTCAAATGTGTACGGGTTGAGTACACATTGAATATACAATGTATGTAACCAATGAAAGTTTAATAAAATTACTCCATTTATATTTTAGGGAATAATCTAGTTCCTTGATTTAATGAATCAAAACCTTGAGTATAATAAAATCTGAAGTACGTCTGCCGTTTGTCCTGAAATACGCACTGTACTCTATGATATTAAACGCTTTCACCTCTTGGCAAATCCCGCTCTATTCGTCTTTAAATATGTTGACATTTTCACAACACAACCCAATGAATAAATGATGAAATTAATGTGCTGGTTTATGCTTTCCAGTAGGTTAAAATGCCCATTCTCGTACCCAGAATGGCCAAAAAAAAAAACGCATACTATATACTGTAGTTCGATTTTCACTGGTTTAAACTAATCTTTGTATTGTCTGATAACACCAGAAGTGGTAAAATACTCAATTCCAAACAAGATATTTGGAAATCTAACCTATGAATCCACATTTGAACTTCCATCTAAATATTGACTAGTTTTTCAATTTAACACGACCAATGTTCAGTCGAAATTTGGTTAAAATTATAGGTCTGGTCATGCAGTGAATTTAAGATTTGGAATCTGTTTGGACAATTCCAAAACCCTCTTCTTCTATTGCATTTCCGCCACAATGTATATTAGAGTATTTTAATCGAAAAATTGCCTTTTACTTGTTTAACATGGGAAAGGCTTTGAAATTGCATTAAAAAACAAATTGGGTTCAAGATGTAATGACCACGGTCGTGAACGTAAAATCGGACGATTCTTATTACGCTCAGAACACAAGATAAGAGAGCTGTGAACAAGGATATTTCCGGCAAGGTATAGTTAAGTGGGGAATGAAAGCGGAGGCTGGTTTGTGGGTTAACGTGTAGCTATGCCTTCTTTAACGAGGCGTTAGCTTTGTAGGAATTCGTGGTATAATGTTGTCTAGCACTCAGGATGGAAGGAAACTGTAATGTGGTTTTCTTGTATAAAATAAGTTATATGATAGACACTCTGGTGTTGGAGGTGCTGTGTGGTGAGGGGCTGCACTGTAGAGACATGCGGTGAGTAGCTTGTTGAAGGAGGTAGATGTGCAGGAGCTTCGTTAGAGAAGATGTTGCTTGTTGCTGGCCTCCTGGTTGAATGAATGTAACCGCTAGGAGTTTGCTGGAGGAGGTGTTGCTTGTTCAGGAAAATGGGCAGAATGAGAGTTGGTTGGTAAGGAGGCTCAGAGGACAGCTGGTGGGTCGCCATGCTCGCTGGCGGGAGGGAGGACCGCCAGGCAGGCGAGGAGAATCGAAGGGCGGGCAGGCAGCGGCGGAGGTGGTGTTGCTTGTTCAAGAAGAATGGTCAGAATGAATAGCACTGGAGAGACAGAGCTTATATACCCAGCAGCCGCTATGAGTCATGTTGGGAAAACCCGAGAAGTCGCCGGCCTTTTGGCTCGGTTGCTAGGATACGGGGGGCATTGGAATGCAGATACGCTTGGTTGCTAGGGAAGACTGTAACAGGTGGTGGCGTGGCTACGCAGTTGCAGGGGAGACGTCCACTACAATACTCCCCCTTCCCTCCAGGCGGTGTAGGAGACTTGTTGATTGTAGAGTTGCTTAGCACATGTGAGGCAGACCGGGCGGTGCATGCCTCATGTGAGACAACGGCGATGGCGTGATGAGCCGATCGCTGAAATACAACTGTCTAGATACACACTATCTGTGGGAGAAGGGAGAAAAAGGGTGTGTGGAGGCGATGAATGTTGTGCTTCCCTCACGACAGGTACAGGGTCGTCAGATGCACCTGCTGGGGTGTGTGGGGGCCTGGGTCAGGAGCAAGGGCTGCGTCAGCAGAAGCGGATTAGGGCTAGTGACATCAGCTGGGTCCACGACAGCAGCAGGGTGCAGGACATTAGCAGGGAGTACCTGAGGGAGAAAAGAGGAGTGTGGAGGCGATGGATGTTGTGTGCTTCCCTCACGGCAGGTACTGCTGGGCCGGGGTCGGCGTCTGAGGCAGGACGGGTGTGCTGGGATCGTAGGATGTGGTGCTTGGGGCAGGAAGAGGAGCCGGTGTCTGCTTGAAGACTGGGAGCATGATCAGTGTCTCCTCCATCCTGTGTGAGTGCTAATCTCCGGGAGTCACCATTGTAGGGGTATCGAGATATTAATGTTGTCTAGCACTCGGGATGGAAGGAAACTCTAATGTGGTTTTCTTGTATAATATATAAGTTATATGAAGACAGTCTGCTGCTGGAGATGCCGTGTGGTGGGGAGCTGCTCAGTAGAAGACGTTCGGTGAGTAGCGTATTGAAGGAGGTAGATGTGCAGGAGCTTCGTTAGGGAAGATGTTGCCTGTTGCTGGCCTCCTGGTTGAAATAAATGTTAACAGCGTGGAGCTTGCTGGAGGAGATGTTGCTTGTTCAGGAAGATGGGCAGAATGAGAGTTGGTTGGTGAGGAAGCTCAGAGGACAGCTGGTGGGTCGCCATGCTCGCTGGCGGGAGCGAGGACCGCCAGGCAGGCGAGGAGAAGCGGAGTTAGGCAGCCAGGCAGCGGCGGAGGAGGAGGAGGTGTTGCTTGTTCAAGAAGAATGGTCAGAATGAATCTCAATTCCAAATTTGTTGGGGATTACTGGCCTCTTCGCCGTTAGGCTATTTCGGCCGAAGCTGATTGGTTGGACTTCTTTCTTTTCTTGTTTCTTCTTTTGCTTTTCACTTTCCATTCTTCTTCTTCCTGGTCTTCTTCTGGGATATTCTCATACACGTCAATAAACGATGTTAAAGATAGTGTAATGAAATCGGGTTTCTTGATCTTGTTCTTGTCTTGCTTATTCTTGTCTTGCTTTTTCTTTTCTTGATTTTTCACCACAAGGAGGGCCTCCTTGTAGCTCAGTCTTTCTTTAGTCCGCAGCTTGGCCACCCTGCACTCCTCCCTCCACTTGGGACACTCCCGGTCGGAGGAGGAGTGAGGGCCACCACAAGCTGCGCACTTCTTCGCGGCCGCCAAGCAGTTAGCGTCAATGTGCCCGGGCGTCCCGCAGCTTGAACACACCTCCCGAGCACGACACTTCCGCGCCAGGTGGCCGTACTTCTGGCATTTGTAGCAACGAGTAGGTCTTCGCTGGTACGGTTTTACTGGGATTTTCTCCCAACCCAGCAAAACAGAGCCAGGAAGTTCCTTTGGGAAGCCAACAAGGGCAGCTGTGCTGGTCAGCTTCCTAACTATTTTGAGCTGATCTCCGATCAGCTCAGCAAGTTCTTGTTTTTCGAGATGTTCGATTTCTGTGTGGGAGATGACTCCCAAAACCAAGTTGTCCTGAAGGTAGGCTTCAACTTGGATCTCGATTCCATTGATTCTTCTTACGTTTTCCAATTGCTGGGCCTCTCCCCACTCCGCGAAGGTGACGATGAGGTCACCCCCGTGATTCCCGAGGAGTCAAAAAACTTCCTCAGGACAAGGAGGTTGAGTTCCTTGCGAGAAGGGCGCTTGACCGGAAACAGTCTAACGACCTTCGCCTGGTCGAAGGTGAACATGGTCACGCGGTACCTCGGGAGCAGGGAGAACCTACCTCGCCGAGGTTCAATTCTCAAGTGGACGATGAATCTCAATGGAGAGACAGAGCTTATATACCCAGCAGCCGCTATGAGTCGTGTTGGGAAAACCCGAGAACTCGCCGGTCTTTTGGCTCGGTTGCTAGGATACGGCGGGCATTGGAATGCGGATACGCTTGGTTGCTAGGGAAGACGGTAGCGGGTGGTGTGCAGCTACGCAGTTTGTAGGGGAGACGTCCACTACAACAGTATATAAGGTACAGTGTACAGTATAGTCTCCATTTACGCTGTCAATTGAACCCGTGGAGGTCTGCCTAAAACGAGAAACGCGTAAACGAAATGACAGAACATATGGGATTAATTGAAATAGAGACTGGGCTGACCCCCAAACTCCACTTTTTCCGACACAATACGTACGTTGTAGTAAAAATAGTATCTTAATTTTATGATGGTATGCACATAATTAATATTTAAGAGAAATATCAATAATATTAGGTTTTTTAACACTTACGTTAGTAGAAAACATGGCTGGGCACACGGGGATGGAGGGTTGGTTCCGAGGCAGAGGGCAGTAATCTGGCCCTCGCCTGTATCAATTGTATCACTATCCACCACAGAGGCTTGCAGGGCCTCTTTGTCCAACCCCTCAAAGTCCATATCCTCACTATCACCGACTTGGGCCAGCTGTGGTGGGTGGCGGGTGAAGAATTCGGTAATGTTTTGATGACTGGGCGACCTTGTGCGCTCCCTGCCCGCACCGCTTCCCGCGTATGGTCGAGCATGGACCGCGTGAATACAAAATGGAACGGCGCGTCTGGTCCTCTCCGGCCGCTTGCCGCTTAAATGATGAAATTTTCCGCATATTTCAAACATTTCATTCTGTGTCTGTCCATGCGAGATGCATAATTTAGACTAAAAAAAACTTTTTCCAGTGTAGTAATCAGAAAAATTCCAGGGATGGGAAAATTTGTCTCCATACCAGGAACCGTTCTGCGTCAAATATTCCAGCTAATGAAATATCACTTCTGTTTTCACTATATCAACCACTGGTCTCTGAACTGGTCAGTGGGTAGATGGACTAAGATGTAAAACTTTTCTTCCACTCAGTTTATATCCCAACATGTACAATACAGTACAGAAGACCAATAAATAATGTTGTTTTTGCCAATTTTAATACAGGCAACTTTATTATACTGTACGCTGATTTAGGCATCACGGATTGATTTTGACCATTTGCAGTAAACTTTGTAGGTTCCCCTCACAGAGAGAAGGACACACATACCGTATATTGTGTTCGAGTATTCGCTCGGACACAAT
The DNA here is from genome assembly GCF_018991925.1 of Homarus americanus. NCBI lineage: Eukaryota > Metazoa > Arthropoda > Malacostraca > Decapoda > Nephropidae > Homarus > Homarus americanus. Next base: position 2,403,213 of record NW_024731965.1, on the reverse strand, counting down.
ACACGTCTCCTACGTCATTTGTTGCTATATTTGTCAGTTCGTGTTTTACGACTGTCAATTCCGATTGCAAAATGCTATTTATTGGTCTTTGTAGGCCACCACCAACTGAAAAATTGTCCCATTCAGGCCAAAAATGCTGTACCTTAGCTAGGTGAAAGACTTTAGCATTGAATCTAGGGTACACATATGTAAAACGACAAGTTTGGATGACAATCGTTGTTAGGTCTGGACAAAATGAACAGCTTGCAGCCATATTACACTATTATGGTTCTTCAAAATACAGAATTACAATTTTGGGCATACATGCGTACTGTATTGTATTTTAAGTCCCCTTTTCCCTAAATATCAAATTTTCAGAAAATATCTTAATAATCCCAACAGACAATTAGCAATAGGCACTGGAGGATATGGAGAAGGATTAATGAAACTAATTTATATATTTCATTGTGATCTTTATTGGGTTTTGAAATAATTTAAATTGGTCACTGGACTTTTCAATAAATTTTCTGACCAAAGAAGCTTCTAGAGAACTGAGGATCACAGCCTAAAAGTTTATTTAGACCTATTTACAAACGCCTCAGACACACCTCATGTCTCTTATGCAACACTTAACAAGTACACTTACATTTAAACACTTTTTCACATTTTCAAACTGTACATCAAAAATATATTTGCCACATGTTATACATAATATTAATAAAAAGTGAAAATAGAATTCCGCTAACTTCTTGAGCAAACATACAATAGAGTGAATTCTGCCGAGAAACCGAAAACAGTGCAGAAACAAGAAAGCCTTTCAACTCTAGACCAAATGGTTTGTGGTTTTCCTTTTAAAACCTATTGAAGAGTGGCGTAGCAGCGGCAGGCTAATCCGCATCAGGCGCCTTCTTATATTATGAGAATCTGTCTGACACCTTAATCGAGTGAAGAGTGTGACAGGCGAGCAAGGAACAAACAGCTGCTTTAAAGGAGGGAAGAAGAGAGATGGCCTAGTTTGCATGATCATTCTGCAAGCTTGTAGGAATCAAAAGAAAAGGAATATTCTAAAGGTTTAGTGTATTTTTTTTAGAAAAATACACATGCAACATATGCATGACAACAGTCATGGCAAACCATACATTACAAATAGAGAAAAAGCATCTAAGAGAGGCAGACACACATGTAATATAGGATGCCTTAGAGTAAGTGCTGCAGCAAGATAGCAGAAGGTTCCTGAGGGCTGTGCTGAGGAGCCAGGAAGAGGACGAGCACGAGCGAGGGAGAGACGCTAGGAGTGAGGGAGGTTAAAGACAGTGTATGCCAAGATAGTTCTTTATATTAGAGACACAAGTAAGTGGTGAGAGAGATGTATGTGTGTGTGCATCTGTTTGTAAAGAAGGAGGCAGAGCATCGCTTATGAGGGGGAGTATGCACGAGAAAGATGATATATGATGAACGAGATGACTGGTAATAAATAAATCAGGGTGACTTCATGCGTAGATCTGTACACACAATAACAATGGGCTGCACACAGCCACCCTGAGTGCAGTGTGCACACACAATCAACATTTGGGTGTACACACAGCTTCATCAGTGTTTGTGGATCAAGCTGTGTGTAGATCACCTATCATGATGGTGGTTGTGGCAGCTTCTTTAAGTACAATTCCACCAAAATGAACAGTAAAAAAGAATTACTCTACAATCAATATCAGTATATACAACTATACAGCTTGTCTAAACACCATAGGCGGCATACGGGCACCATTGGGCCCAGGGCTGGTTAGGCCACACAAAACTTTTGTGTCTTGCACAATTTACACAACACTCATACATCACTCATGTGAAGTTAGTCATGATATTGTTTATTTGGTATGTCCTTGGGTGCATGTCCTCAGAAGCAGTAGTGTAGCACAATAGACAAGGCCACAGCACCACACTTTGTGATAGTGGTGATGAACTCACATATTACAGGAACATCTGGCTGTTGCAAGCTGCACACACCAAACAGTCAAAACACAACAGTGACACAAACTTATCGCTTTCGCATTCTTCTAACACGACACCTGGTCCTGTCGAATGTTTCCTAAATGCTCGTCTTACTTTTCGATATTGTTTCGGTTTAAATTTGCTGTGAGGATCATGTTAGGACAAACACAAATTTCAGTTATCACCATCTGGAATTTACGCCACTTCCACTTTATACTACTTCCCTTCACTTCACTTTCACGACAGGTTTATGCTAATGCTTTGTACAAGTTGCCATCCACTTTCACTACACTTAATTTCTGCCAAATAGACATTTTCTTTCTTATTCTATATGCACATAATAAATTAACTCTTTTATCACATATAACGATGCTGTTCAAGTATATCTTACAGCATCCTTCTTAGTTTTAGTATACAGTACATTAGTCCATTTCACACTGTCTTTCTCGTACGTATTTACAGAGGCAAGATACTAAGTCACAATTCTTTATCAGTTTGACGAGTCATATTCAGAGTTTAATGAGTTCATTGTAGCTTTATAACTACACACAGTATGAGGAATGGAACTGGCACAGCTATTTCTATAACTGTGTAATCCATTCTCAGAGGACCATCTCACTTAACAATGATTATGATGAGTGAGGATTGTTACTTCGGTACAGTACGGTGGATTTAAAACTTTGTTATAATTTGAGGTTCAATGAACTTTAAGCATTTCTAATTTTCAGTCATTAAGCACAAAACAGATATGAAAGAGCTCAAGATGACTTTAAATTTATTGTTTAATGGTAATTAATTCTTTAATTTAATTTCTTGAGTTCTGAAAGTAGATTAACAAATCATATAGGTAATATTTAAGTCAACATCTGATTCTCTGTCTAAGTCGGGGTGTCGAGATTACCTTCGCGGTTGGACCCATAACACTGTAATCCTTTACGAAGAGCCTCATCGGCTGTTTGCACTCGATAACTATGCCTTTTAGAGTAAACTTTATGGTGGGTTTTCTTATGCTCAGCACGTAGCTATGACAACCAGGAGGTAGGAAATTTCTGCGACAAGGTGTAACAGATCAGGTGAGATTCGGGCCAAATTTTCATTGGCAAAATCACAGGGTGGGAAGATGTGGACCACGTACGCTGGCTGAAACACACGGAGAAGTGTATTAGACTAAAGATGCGAAACACTTTGTAATGAACTAATAAGAGAAAGAAAATAATTTGTTCAAAATATGTAACAGTAAAATTCCTCTCACCTCAAGGACATATACTGTACTGTATATGTTAGCAAAATCTGTTAAAAAATTTTTTTTGATGAAAACTGTCATCCTGAAACAAAGAATGGTAAAGACTACATACTGTAATTACAATTCCGTGAATGATACGTGATACATCCACGAGACTTTCACATCAACATATAAACTACAGTAATTGGCATCATCATTCTTGAAACTGAAATTTCCTCAAGTCTGAAAGAATGTAATACCTGTAGTTACGCAAAACATGCACAGAGAGATTACAAGTTATGGAATGAAAGCAAAAAAATTAAATTCACATGTAGACGACACTGTACCCTGCAACGCCCTTGCCAATACTGCACTAATAATTTCAAATATGGATACCTGTGAAGAGGCCCCATATAACTGTAAATGCTACGGAAGACAGCACAATGTCCAGCTTGACGGGAACATCCAACTACTTTCCACTTGTTCAACAGAGCTAATACTGTATATGAAACTACCCAACACCTCTGGATCCTCTCAAGGCATTTATTAATTATTTGATATGTTTTCACTTCCACCCAGGTACACCTAAACATACCCAAGACACCTGGTTAATAGTTGTCGATTAATATAAGAGTATTACATTAATGCTCTTTAATGAAACGCAATATAATTCATATCAACATACCAGCACTACATGTGAAGAGGGACACGGATGACTTCTCATGGTTTATGGGCCAGTTATTTTTTTTATCTTAATAGGAAGTGACACTATACTGTACTGCAGTAGATCTAATATACTGTATAGTCGACCTTCAACTAAAGTTCATTCCGAATTTCCTGGAGTGAAGCACGAGCACCAAGTCCCACAGTCAGTCATAATGATTGGTCTTGTTGTTATCTTTATGTAGGGAGACTTGAAACAAGAATCTGAATTTCTCTCACTCTGTCTCTCTCTCTCTCTCTCACACAATTGTTGACTTTATACTGTAACAGATATGTTCTATTACAATATTCCCTCCCATAACCAAGGCACTGAATCTGCAACCCCTGTCAATTCACAAGGGCATCAAGTAAGGAAGGATTCTCTTAAAGCATGTTATATGCCTTAATAGTAGTAGATGTGTAATATACATAAACTATTATGCTTCATTTGTAGTAGTGTTCAGTTAGTAAGCACAAACAATGCTCTCATGTAACAGGATAAAACAAGTAAAATACAGTAAAGAATAACTGGGATACCAACTTGTTGTGTTCCTGGTGCTGAAACATTGACTATCCCGGCAGCCTGCTTAACCACAAGATAATTTATTATGCCGTTACGGAGACTGTTCTGCTGCTGCATGAAGTCAAAGGAATCTCGGCCGTGTGGTAGTGCCAGCAGCATGCAATGTTCTGCTTCCATCTGTGAGACAGTTTCATATAAATGTGTCATCCTCAACATAATCATCCATCAACTATCATATATTAAGATGACCAAGTATAAAAAATACTAGACTTTCCTTATCAGTCATGTTGCTGGAGTGCTCTTACAATATATTACTATAAATGTATATAGTTAATAACTTTTTCCTTAGAGAAATGTTACTCTTTGGAAGAATATACGAAAGATGTATATAATTGGCCTCTACTGGAGGTTTATCATGATATACACTACACTACACTATACAATACACAACAGTTATTGTGACAGACTTCTGATTAAAAATACAAGACACAATCCTGAATTCCATGACAAAGGTTTTTTTGTTACAACTTAATTTCAATGTCATAGAATAAAGAATACTGTATGCTTCAGTAATTTTTTTCATGTTGTGATTCAAGATTATGACAATATTTACAAGGTCAGGAATAAAAACCAACTGTCTGTATTGCAACAATATTTCAAGGATAATTTTTTGGTGAAACAAAATGTATCATCTACAGCAGTTTGGTCAATTTGTTAACCTTTTATTTAACCTGGTCTGACCCCCCCCCCCCAAGTACAGATAAATCTTGAGGTAATTTGAAACCAGAGCCATCAAGGGTAAAGTCCATGAAGTGAGAAGGCCTTTTCTCTTATCAGTATTTCTGACACATCTGAGCTCTGAATAGGTAACCCACACGTGTACTAGTATGTGAAGAAACCCTCTTGATTAATTAAGCAGGGGAGCCCTAGGCATGTGCACCATAAAAAAAATATATATCTCCCATTCTAACTATATATTAACAGGTTCAAAAGACACAATGGACAGGGAACAGACACGGGACCATTCTTATCTCTCCCTCATGGGTTAGACATAATAATGAAAGAGGGAAAACATTGCTGAAGGGCAATATACTGTACAATTACACCAACATCATCATCAATGGAACAAATGACATTTACGTGAAACCTACTATGATTGGTGTTTTAATTGGGATAAAAAAGGATAGAGAGAGAGAGAGAAAAAAGGTAATAAAATGGACAAGACACTATGCACAGTACCTGAATCTTCCTAGCCACTCCCTCAAGCTGAGTTTGTTCAAGTCTCATTCTTTGTCCAATACGGATGGGGGAGGTGGTACCATCAGGATGTACACGTAAAGCACCGCGGGCAACCTCACTGCTGCCAGACACATACAGCATCTGCACAGCTGCGTGATCTTGCTTTAAGCCTAGCAGGCCTGCCCACGTCACATCAGACCCCTGGAAAAGCATTTAAAACAACTCAAACTTTGTTATAAAGGCACATTAAATACTCAGCTATAACACCTATAACTTCCACCTCTCCCCAAGTACACAGTTAATCATGCCAGTTTCTTTTAAACAAGATGAAAATTAAACTATGAAATCCTATTTTGCTTGTGTGTAAAGACCCAAAAATACTATGCAGTAATTTTATAATAATTAGTCTCACAATCACTAGGTTTTGACAGCATAAACAGTAAGATTTATGAGCAGATCGTGTAAAAATCTTTATAAGTGCAAGGAAACTATTTACAGTATAATATAATTATTTATACCATCATCTCATAGTAAGCTTGTTGTCAAAAGCAATTACCACAGTAAAACATATCTTTTAGAACAGTAAGAATGAATGGAGTGTGTGTGTGTTCACCCTTCATTAACTAGGAAAAGGCTTAAAAGAGTTTAAATTTGTGTGTGTGGATGTGTATGCTAACCCAGAAGACCTGTAAAATCCATCTAGTCAATATTTTAATTTTCAAAAGTACCCCCAGCAGTGCACACCATACATACAACACTAATGATCAAACGACTTAATGAAGCACAGTTACAGAAGCTCACTCTGCCTGGTACACTGACAAACCGTAGTAAGAAGGAAACTAACCAGCAGAGGAAGTCTTGGAGTTTAAGAAGATGAAGGACCACAAAATTGTTAGTCTCAATGAAAAAACAACAACTGTAACAATGTAAATCACAAAAATATGTCTATGGTATATCCTGCTCTAACAAACAAAACTTACCCTAACTTATAAACCAAGACTAACAAAGCACATTAAAATACCCGAAATCAACGAGACCAAGATTGTCAAGTAACACCCCTTTACCTGCACAGTTCCTCACCTGTTGCTGGAGTAACATCTGTAACTGCGGTGGAATCTGTGTAGTAAATTGTTGTGGAGAAATTTGTACCATTGACGGGTGGTGGACTTCAGTAGGGGGAATGGTTGGGTAGACATGGGCAGCAGCTGATGGTGACGAGATACGACTTCTAGCTTCGTGTTCGGCAGTCCCAGGAGCTCCGGGTGTGCCAGTGCGACCGGGAGGATAGTAGTAGCGGTCGTACAGTCGAGTATACACCATGGCCACCTGCAAATCCCATTGATCAACATCAATTATTATGAGATCTTGGACAAAATTTACCTGTGTTTAAAATCTATCATACTAACAGTCACTGAGCACCAACAAGGAAAGTCCCCTCAGACCTGGCTTGGCCCCGCCCAAGGGCCGTCTTGCTCTCCAAGGAAAATTTTAATTATATTCCTTTTTCATATAAATGAATTTGGATTTAGTGAGAACATCTCAATAGTATTTTTACTATGCATAATTAAACAAAATGATAAGTATTCATCTAATTTCATCATTCCCATTGCCTATCATTTATAAACTGAATAGCAGCAAGGAAGTAAGTCATATTGCTAGCAGCCACACGGTCCACACAGGACAGATGCAAATTGAAAAAATAAACGTATTGGAACGTGTTCCATCTGTTACAGCACCACCTGGTGGCACCACGGTGGAGCAGGATTTTGACCCTTACTCTTTGCATGTAATGGTGTTGCCCCTTAAGCAAAATCTGAAATGATGCCCCTGCCTCATGAACCTATAAAACATAAAAGCCTGTCATGATCTGTGTAGTAATGATATTTGCCTTAATGTGTCTAGCCACAGAATATGTTAGGTTATGTTAAAAGTTCTACCTGCGGGGAGTCGGTAGAGCGGTCGTGGTGTGGAGAGGCCAGCACATGAGGCGAAGACTGACCACGCGGAGCTAAGGTTGCGGGAGCACCGCTTGGTCTTGGAGGGAACTCGGCCGGGCCTGGAGTGCCAGTCCCAGACCTTGGTTCAAGCTTCTCCGTTTCACCCTTCTCTAACTTCATATCAAGTGGCAATGGTGTTATTATCTTTTCACCTCCTGGAGAAGAAAAATATTTAGTAGAGAACATTCTTATAACACGAGTAACTTATCATACAAGTAACAATAATAAAATATAAAAAATATAGAAATTCCAAGTCAATGCTTTATGATACTGTATAGTCTATGACAGAGTTAACAAAAGAAAGTCCATGTACAGCTATATTAAGTACTGGTACATTAGTTCCTATTGTACAGCTAAATACAGTACTATGATTAGACTCTGAACTCATTAATGCTGACGACCCTTTTACACAAAGCATCAGTCAAGTTTTCAATCTCTCCCTTCTACTGTACCAATTATCTAATACAAATATACAATATTCACTCACTCTAACCACATTAGTTCCTTCTACAATCACATAATGCTTCAGTACTCCACCTTTCCATTCATCAACTAAATCTTTCAACATAAAATTACAAATTCTATTTTCTGTCCATCACCAACTTGTCTCTCACTGTCACCTCACATGGACAGGGGTTGTATAACTTGGTCCACTACTAGAGCTACAATTACCATAACAACAGATCATCTACTACATGTAATCAACTGCCTTCAAATCACAAATGCAACTTATATACCATAAAAATTTAGTTGATTTCGAATGATCCAATTACTTTATATCCCCCATTAACAATAACACCACAGGGACACTTAAGATCATTCACATACAGAACATATAATCCCACCATTAAAACAGAGTCAATACCAACTTACCATAGATACCATAGTACTGTGAGGAGTACATGTGTGGTAGGTATGGAGGAGGTACCCCTCTCATCATCTCACCCTGCAAGATAAACGTTCACTTGTATTATAAGTTTTAAAGCAAGAGAAGACATCTAATGGTACTCAAGAGGTCATTAACATCATCATTAAATGTGTATATATAAATGTACAGGTGTGTAGGCATGTACATTATGGGGTGACAGCCATTTAGACTAGAGAAACTACATACTGCACTGGCCGTAGAACAGAAGCGATGTAGAGCCGTAGAGCAAAAAAGGAGAAGCGGACACTAGTAGCCAGGAACAGTAATGAACTGAACAACAAGGCCTACAAACCTAACACTCTTTATCTTGGGTGAAGGAGGAAAGTGTACTATACATAAACTGAGTGTGAGGGACAGAGTTAACATCAGGATGGTGTAAATGAAACAAAAGTTGTGGGGATGATATGTGCCAAGAAAGTTCCTATAACATTGAAGAAAAAATACATTACCTGAGACCAAAGATAAGAATGTTAAAGGAACATGGAAGGAGTCAGTGGTCTGTGTTGCTGCAGCTTTGGCCCCAAGACATTATCAACCCAGACACTAAAACAAACAGATGCAACACACCACAACACAACTCTAACCTACACCAAAAAAAATCCACCTTAGTCTCCTGACCCAAATACTGTACAGTACTCAAATAAACCAACACCACAGCTTCTCCATGCATAGACTCCAACCAAACAACATATAGTGAATGCACCACCAGCAACCACTCTCCTCAGAGATATATGACAGCACAGTAAAGTGAATCTTCTCACAGTGTGTCATGGTCACCACCTTTCTCTAAATCAATATTAAAATAATATCCAATTCAACCAACAACCACTAATTCACATTGCAATGCTTCAAAATGACTTCCATTAAAAACAGCTGGGAGCCACTGGCAGGGGTTAAAACATGTTAGCTCCATCAGCCTCACCTAACAACAAGAGGACACTGCTGCCATTTGGTTCACTTTGAGTAACTGAACAACCATAGTTAAGACATACACAATGACTCGGCTTTATAGTAATGAATATGTTGGCTTTTACACTGATCTTTGTCAATACTAACCGTACATGTGAACTATTTAAATGGTAACAAATGAGGTTTGTAAGTATTGTCTAGTATTTTATATGTCAAAAATTTCCACTGCCACCCACGACATAAAGAATGACAACAACCACAGCAATCTAGATGGTACAAAACTAAGTTAAATATTACAAGATCCACAAAGGTAGAAAACAGAGACAGAGACAGATACTATACCTGAGGAAAAGCCACACCTAATAACACTAAAACACTTCTTGAAAACATATTAATTAACAACTCACTTACAAGGACAGTCATATAGTACAACAATAACTAGGTAACACATTTAGTATCAACTCCGTACATCATACAGGTTCACAAGCACAATTTGTCTTTTAAGAATTGTTCAAGTTCTTCTAACATGATTCAGCTTACAACATTACCCATGCTACATCAATAAAACATACAAGCAAACTACAAGTGTTTTGTGCATTCTGTAGAGGCTTGTCACTTTAAATTATCAAGGACCTAAAGTATGAAGAATTATCATAAAATGATACCCACACATTAAAATGTCTCTAAACAAAGTAGCAACAATAACATAACCACCATTCTCTGTATCCCAAGTATGACATCACATTCATGAAACCATTAGGCTGTCACCTCAGTTATGTCAATGTAATAACAAGGAGAAGCGCAAGTGCATGGGACAGGCAAGGGCACTGACCTGCAGGGTGTGCTGGTGGGCAGGTGGGGGAGTGTGGGCAGAGGGAGGGGTGGACAATGGTGGAGAGGTAAGGTAGCGTTCCCCACCACCAACACCAGGACCACCGCCACCACCAGTGCCACCACCCCCACCACCACCACCACTAGCATTAATCTGTGATGGATGGTGGGGGTGGTGGAGAGCCACAGGCTGTTGCTGGTACTCTCCTACATCCCCTGCATGGTAGTAGTGAGCCAGTCCACCCTTGGGGGCAGCTGAGACAGAGGAGGCAGGCATGGGGGCAGCCGCACTGTGACTGTGGGCAGCAGCAGCAGCAACAGCATGCTGAAAACACCACAACCACAAGTTAGTTGGCAGAGAAGCACCACACCAACAACATGCACACCTTTTCAGCCTAATAATTAAAGCAACATTAAATTCATGCAACCATGTTAAATTCATCTGAACGTACGGTAAAGCAGAAAAGCAAAATCGGAAACATGCAAGAAACAAAAAGCAACTTATATAAAAATCTGTATTTTTGTCACACGCTTTACAGTGAATTATGAGAAGAAATATCTAACAGCCACACATTAAAAGTGACAGTAGTTACCTCAACCTAATTCCAGTACTGCACAGTTCTGTATCTTATTTATCTACAAAGTCTGATTTACTCTAAGTAGACTAAGCTGGAATTTATCAAGGAAAATTCTATTGTTGTCTCTCCACTTTAAACCCCTATATAAACTATTGTATACATTATTCTGAAATGTGTATAATTTTCTTTTCTAACTTTTAACAAAATCTTACTAACTCATAACTCATGAATCTCCAAACACATTTTCTCATAACTGTCACAAATTAATAACTCGAAAACATTAACTAACTTGCAAGACTCATAGCACTCACAAACTCATAAATATCACAACATTCATTAACTCACTTCATAACACTAACTCACTACTCAACAACCTCATAATCGTTAATCTACACTAACCTGTAGCCCTCATAACCACCACTTAACTCATAATACTTACTCATGAACCTGGAAACACACACACAACTAGTTCACTGCCATCCTCCAAACACTTATTCATTACAGACTATTTCATCACCTAATAACTTAAATGACACTCATCACTTACTGATGCATCATTCACAAACTTTTATTTACTTTCCCTCGCACATAACAAATAAAGATATCCAAATTCAAACAGTTTATCTTAAATTAAATTTGACTTTTAAATAAAATCATTTTCGTCATTATCAAATATGGTAGTTTCTTTTTCACTGTGATAAAAGCTTTAAGTGTCTGATAAAATAATGTTTTTTGGTTGGTTCAGCACAACATAATCCAACCCTTCAGAGACAATAATACTTGTATGTATAAGTTCCTTCTTCAAAACATGCTTCTGCAGCAATGTATTCTCCGGTGTGTTCCAAGGATGCATATCTATAGTCTTTTAAAGGTTATGTAAGCATGCAATACTGTAGTGATAAAGCAGGGTGATAAAGTAATGTTCGAGGTAAGATCTCCAGTCGGTACTCACCATGTCGTATCCTGGAATCGTATTGTGATGAGCGGGAGCGTGAGGCTCCGACTCGTGGGGTCGACCGGCAGGTGAAGGAGTCGACGGAGAAGAACCGGGTAATCTCGCGACGTCGACGCGTGGCGGTTCCAGGAAACGTGAGTTAGGATAGCGCGGGTGCATGTTCATGCCGATAAACTCTCCGTGAACGGCCCGCTGTTCCTCAATAAAGACTCTGTGATGACCTGCACTATCCTCAATAGCAGCCGCAGGAGCAACTCTAGCATGGGTGGTTTCGTAAGTTGCAGCTGGGGCACCGGGCACAGGACGGCCCTCCATTAAAAGGTCCGTGGGTTGTGATTGGTTGCTGGAGGTGCTAGTCTTGGGCACCACTGCAGCACGACTAACTGGCTGACTTACGCTCACTCCAGGGGTGGCTGGTAGAGACTTTGGTGGGTAATAAGCAGAAGCTGGGGCTGTCACGCTGGACTTGCGTACGTGGTTTCCTAAAGGTATGGATGCTGGCGAGGAAACCACAGCCATGGTCTTGATCTGAACAGGCTGAAATAAATAAAACATATACATACACATTAATAAGAACATTAAAACTGCAGATTTAAATTTTGAGCAATGGAAGCCGAAATCCCACGAGAACTAACCCACTAGTTAAACAGCCCTTCAAGTTTTGTTCATACAAGACCTCGAGCATAGGACTGGCGAACCCGACAAAACCAAGTGCACAGTCATTCAATTAGTATAAACATAAGACGATTCTTCCGACACAGAATGCAGAACATCACTTCCCGTTCACTGATGTAGAGAAGCAAGATGGAACCAACAAGACCCCTTCAACACTTACACCCTAAACTCTGCTACAAAAACATCTCTGCCACAGCTTCTGAATGTGTAATGTATGACCTGAACTTCTTAATATTTTCCTTTACTCACTAATTCCCTTCTCTCGGCACAAGACAACTTTTACTCGAACTCGTACTCAATAACCCAACACCTTGTAAGACTCGGCTTCTTCATCCCTTCTCTGGCAATATTACAATAGGAACTGCAGTTACCGATGAACTTAAAGACAGGTGGGAAAATATGTACCGTACTCTAAACTGGAATATAATTTAGTTACTGAATCTAAAATTTAAGAGTAAATAGTACCGCCATTTGTCTATTCTCTATCCCTGTTTTTCATTCCAATCTCAATGACCCAGTTATCTAGCCTCACACCTCCACCTAAAATCTTTCTTTAATTCATTACATTACTGTACTGCACTTACACTCCTCTCTTGCTAACCTCTACACTTACCTCATACAGTACAGTGTAAGGTTTCTTTATAACTGTGCAAGTGAAATTTTGTTTAAATTCTGGGTAAAATAAATTGATACATAAAATCTTATTAAAGAGAACGTCAGTCACTTCAGGGATAAGTTAAGAGAAGATAAATGGTCACAAGGAATGATGAGGTAAAGCGAGAACTCAAACCTCTGATAATTACACATTTACCACAGAATAGTTTGTTGCCAAGAACCTACATAACAAAGTCTAGATTAAACTCGGTTCAGGTATATATATATATATAACCAAATTATTTAGTTTTTTTTCTTAAGAGAAGTGTTTCTAACTTGACTCTGTATCAAAATCAACTTAGAAAGAAAGAACTGGTGCTCTTTATTAGTTTTGACTGTACTGTACCTTTGTTTGTGGTGGTTGTTGAGGCTGTTGTTGTTGTTGTTGCTGCTGCTGTTGATGCTGCTGCACCTGCTTTTGTTGTAACTGTTGTTGCTGGGATATCTGTGGTTGGACTGGCTGTACCTGTGTTTGTTGTTGCTGCAGCTGTACAGGCTTTTGTTTGGTTATGTAAACAGGTGCAGTTACAGCAGGTCGTGGTGCTCCTCCTAAAGCTACAACAGCGGGTATGGCATTACGAACAGGGGGTACTTGAGTTGGAGTCAAAACAGAAGGTATAGTAGGTGGTATGGCAGTAGAAATGGTAGGTACCATAGTAGGAACACTTGCTGACACTTGTGTGGGGGTTGCAAGTGGGGGGCGAACCCTCGTGACCAGTTCCACGCTAACCTCTCCAACACGACCGGCACTCATCAACGGAACACCAATATTACTGCTGTTAGCGACAGTCATTGTCACACCCGGTCGACATCTACTGGTAAGAGTTGCTGAATGAGAAGCATCAACATTGCTGGTGCTAACTACAGAACTTACACAAGGGCTTGTATTACTGTTGGTGCAAACTGATGATGAACACACAATTTGCTGTTTAGTGAGGCTGTCTGCAGTAGGTAAAGAATGTACTGTGGGAGGAATGGCTGTTTCACCACTGTCTGTAACATACTGACCCTCTTCACAGACTTTCACTCTGGTCACAACACCAGTTACTGGATCTACTAATTCTGCTTCAGACTTTCGTTCTTCTACAGATGGATTCACCGAGGTGGTTGTACTGGTTGTGACTACACTGGTCACTATTGTGGAAACACTTGTTGCTGAGGTTGTTGTTGAAGGTATGGTCTGAGGGGTGCACAAAATGGGCTTGTCAGTCTCCAACTGTGAGTCAAAGGAGCGTGGTCGGCCGCGTGGGCTCTTGCGCACAGACGATTCCTCGTCAATATCAACATCGCGCCTGACGTCAAGGTCCCGTCTGACGTCAAGATCCCGTCTGACGTCGACATCACGTCTGACGTCAACATCGCGCCTAACGTCAAGATCCCGTCTGACGTCGACATCACGTCTGACATCGACATCGCGCCTAATGTCGACATCGCGCCTGACGTCGACATCGCGCCTGACGTCGACATCGCGCCTGACGTCGACATCGCGCCTGACGTCAACATCGCGCCTGACGTCGACATCGCGCCTGACATCGAGATCGCGCCTGACGTCGAGATCCCGTCTGATGTCAAGATCCCGTCTGATGTCAAGATCCCGTCTGATGTCAAGATCCCGTCTGATGTCGACATCGCGCTGTTTACCACGTCCACGGCCACGGGTGGACAGAGCTGTAACTGTAGATGTAACGGTTGTGGGCAGCGTAACAGGTAAGGTAGTTGTTACAGGTAGAGGCTGTAAAGGAATTGTACTCTCCAACACAATAATTGATTCATTACTGTTTCCTTCTTCACCAATACCTTGTGGCTCATCATCATTAGCCTTATCGCGAAGCCGTCCCGATCTTCGAGTAATTGGTGCCATAGGACGAATGTCGTCATTTTCTACTCGACGAATTTCTTCTGGCTCCGGCTTAACTGGGCTTCTGCCCGCAACAGATCGAGGCACTTCCTTCTTTATTTTGGTTTTGGCAAGACCTAAGTTGATATCTTCATCATCAGATTCATGGAAGTCATATACATCCGGGGCTGCTGGTGTTGGCAGTGGCCGGCTGTCTTCCGCTTGATTGATGCGTCCGCCGCGACCACGGCGCCGACGTGCACTCGTTTCTTCGTGATCTACCATGTCTGGGTGACGTCGAGCACGTTTCGTACGGCTGCTTCGTCTCGGTTCTGGTAAGGTTTTGTCGGTAATTTGATTTACAGGAAGGTCTGTCTGTAGCACATCCTTCTGACTCTCACTGTTGCGAGTCTGGCGTCCTCGACCTCGACCCTTGCCACGTGTTGCAGCACCAGAGCGAGTGATAGGTAACACAGTACCAGAGGTCTCCTCTGCAACTTCGGTAGCCCGTCTACCCCCTCGTCGACCACGTCCTCGCCCCCTGCCTCGAGTCGCTACAACTGTGCGTTCTTGAACTTTTGGATCATTTTTAGTAATTTCTTCAGACAGAGGAACACTTTTTGACTCGAGAGACTTGTCTTCTACTGGGATGTCTTCATTCTGATTTTGTATCTCGGAACAAACTTGTTCTAACTTGGCTAAATCATCTTGTGGCTGAGGTGGTGTTGATGGTCTTGGAGGCATCACTTCTGACTTTGGCTTCTGTTCCACACACAACGAAGACTCTTCTGCATTTGGTTGCGAAGCTCTCTCTAAGTCGGGTTGTGTTGCCGTCTCGCTGACAATTGTCTGAAGATTAGCTAATGCACGCTCAACTGCCATTGGATTGCTGGCACTTTCAACTTTAACTGTTTCAGATGTGGTTGTTCCATCAACTGAAACCATCCCCTCAAATCCTTGTTTGGATTCCATACAAGAACTATCCTCTTCAGGCAATACAGTTTCTGTTTTTCCTTTCACATCAGTTGGTACCTGTGAACCCAAACTGCATTTTGTATCAACAGCTTTAGTGTCAGGAACTAAGGTGGACATGCTAGTGGATATTGATGCATCAACACTGAAAGGCTTCACGTCCTTACTGTCATCAGGTGTAGTTTCTTCTTTTATTGTTTTGTTTATGTTCAGTTTTGTGTCAGTAATTTCTATTGGCTCTGTAGCAGTCTTTGGCTCTGTGGCTGGGATGGGAACAGAGGGAGGAACAGGTCCAGTAACAGGAACAGGGATGTGAGTGGGAGTGGAAAAAGAAGTTGTTGTCATAATTGAAGATGTATTTGGTAAAGAAACTGGAACTGGTGTTGAGGAAGCAACAGACAATGGAGTGGGATTTGCATTTGAAGTGAGAGTAGATATAGAGGAGGAGGTGGTGGTGGTGGTGGTGGTGGATGACATACTTGTATTGAGAACTGAAGTAGTAGTAGGTAGTGAGGTGGAGGGCTGTGCAGGAGAGGGAGCCGTCAATGAAACAGATGTGTGTACAGGTGTGGTGGTCAATATAGGAGTAGAAGTATGAACTGAAGTGGTAGTGAACAATGTATTACTAGTTGAAGATGCTGTAGAGGTAGACATAGGCATTGAAGTTGGAATGGAAACTGAAGTGTTGACTGATGTTGATACAGGCAGGGAGGCTGGAATCATTTCTATAGTTGATACTGATGATGGGGGAGTTATAGAAGTAGGGGAAGATACTGAAGTGGTCACTGGGACAGAAACAGGAGTTGTTAAAGATGTTACACTAGACACTACAGAGGTTGAAGATGACAATGATGTGCAGGCAGAATTTACAGATACAGAATTTGCTATTGTTAAGGAAGGAACTGAAGATGGAAGAGTTACAGGCGAGCTGGACAATAAATTTGACATGGTGTCTGAGGAGCACTTCTGGTTACCATCTAGTTTGGGCTTGAAAGTGTTCCCTACAGCATGAGACTGAGGTGAGGAGGAGACTGTTGTGTTTACTGTATGTTTTGAACTGACTTCTAATGAGTGTGTTGTTGGGGTTGTTGTCACAGGAGTATCTGTTATAGAACATGAGCTTTTCAGAGGTTGTGAATCAGACTTTACAAGATCCAAGTTAGGTTCTTCTGAGGCTGTTGTGGGTTTTACAGGAGTTACTGTACATTTCTCTGAAACGGATGTGGGTTTTACGAGAGCTGGTGAACACTTTACAGGCAATGCTGGGTGTTTTGTAGGAAGTGAAGGTACTGCAGAGGCTGTTTTTACAGATGATGTTGTGGGCTTCACACAAGCTGTCCCAGTGCTAAGAGTATCTGCTGGCTGTGATGTCTGAGCAGGCATTTCGGGTTGGTTAACCTTTTCCGGGAGAGTTCCAGAGGGCGGACTTGCTACTGCTGTGGTGGGACTTTCAGATTTTTGTTGGTGTGTCACAACTGTCTTTTCTGCTTGTTCTACTTTCTGGTTTGTTTCATCACTATGAACTTCATCTCCTGATATGACTGGTGTTGATGAAGATTCTGTAGTACCTGATTTTTCAGCAGCACTAGACCACGAAGAGTCCCGAGTTGATACATCATTTTCTTCATCTTGAGAATGGGCATGTGCCTTCTGCTCCTCTGGAGTTAATGTGGATGAATCTAGATCATCAGTGGGGTCAGGTTGGTCTTCATCGATTTGTAATTCAGGTTCTGACTGCATAGATGCTGGACTGTCAGGTGGAACCTGTGAAAATCTTCTATCTTCAGTTTGGGGTTCATGTTCTTCCTCTTCCTCTTCCTCCTGTGGTGCCACCGGTTGGGTATCAGGTTCTTCAGGAACTTTGACAGGAGTAGACGGTGGGTTGTGCGGCGGCTGCTGTGGCCACGCGTCCTCTCTTTCCCCGGGCATTTCACACTGCAGCATTTGGGCAGCTTTTTGAGCTTCTTCAAAAGCATCCTCAGCAGCTGCAGAAGTGTCAGGAGGCATAAGTGTTTCTTCAACTGCCGGCTGTACGCCAGCATCATCACTGTACTCATCATAACATGCTAGAAGTCCTGCTACTGCATTGAGAGTCTCTTCTTGAGAAATGACAGCTCTTGAAGCTTTTCCTGAACCACTTCCACTAGTAGCTGCATTGTTATCAACAGAGGTATCTGGAGCACTAAGATTGGATGCTTCCGTTATATCCTCAAATATTGGCTCGTGTGCTGTGGAGGGTGATGAAGCCGGTACGTGGGATGTGAGAGACTGTACTGCTGACTCTGCTGCATCTGGAGGAAGAGCAGCGAGTGGATGTGGACTACGGCCTCCCTTAACTTCTGACGATTCGTTACTTTCCCTGGACTCGATAGATTGCCGAGAGTCCCGAGAAAGGGTGCGTGCGGGTGGACTCTGAAGAGGCGGTGGTTCGAGGGGACTGTGAGGTGTACAGGTATCAGAGGAGTTGCATACTGACACTGGAGGTTGGGGCATCACATGTGGACTATGTGGACTGACTGCAGTTGGCGCACCATGACCCACCATCATTTTATCCTGAGGACTAAGCATGCAAGGGGAAGATAGTTCATGTGGGCTGTGTGGGGAAGCAGTATCTATGTGCAACAAAGAGGAATGGTCAATACTGTGGCGATCGTTCTGATGTTCGGGAATGTGGTCGTCGCCGGGATGACGATGATGACGGCGACCGCGACTGCAATCTTTTTCTCTCTTCTGTCTTTTCTTTCTTTTCTTATCCTTACGAGAGTCCCGCTGCTCGCCCGGATCTTCGTCGTTGATGCGAAACGTATCTACGGTGACGCTGGTTTCGGAGTCACGATACTCGGGCTCTTCCTTTATTACTTCAGTTAACTGTCGCATATACGGCTGAGACACTTCATCAATTGTACTATTATTAGCATTGGTACTAGTACTAGCTATGTTATTGGTACTTGTGCTGCTACTACTAATACTACTTTTTCCTGATTCTGACATTGGTCTGACAACCTCTGAGGATGGAGGCGGCTCACGTCGAGATTTCTCTTTTTTCAAACTTCGTCGTTCTTCGATCCTACACTCGGGTTTAATTTTATTTTCGATCTTAATTTCACTCCTCGATTCTAACCACGAAGCATCTTGGGACGTCTGCTTAGCTCGAACGTGGCCGTGTCTCGACGCAGGCGGTATCTGCGTGTCGTCAGAGTCGGTATCGTACACTTCGCACACGGTGAGTCGAGTCGGCGCGGGAGATAGAGGTGGCGGCGCTGTAGACGTTCCCGATGAAGCAGATCCCTTTCTTCTTGACGTGGCAGAAGCGGGACAAACACACGGCAAGTTTGGGGTCGCGTCGGAGTCGTCCGATATATGACCAAATATGATCTCCATTCTCTCGTCTTTCTTAGAGGATATCTTATCTCTGGTGACTCCTCCGTCGCCCGTTCGTTTTCTCTCCCGCTGTGGCTGTAAGACGGGCTTTTCTTGTCGTACTTCAACCGCTTCGGCTTTTACTTTTGGGCGGATCGGACGAGAATCTTCCGAGGGTACGGCTGCATCGCTGTCCTCCGAAGTTGTGATAATTTCTTTACTGATACTGACG
This sequence comes from Homarus americanus, assembly GCF_018991925.1. Classification (NCBI taxonomy): domain Eukaryota; kingdom Metazoa; phylum Arthropoda; class Malacostraca; order Decapoda; family Nephropidae; genus Homarus; species Homarus americanus. Next base: position 2,383,634 of record NW_024731965.1, on the reverse strand, counting down.
CCTTTCTTGGGTTTCTCCCGAATCCGACTCGGTTTTCGCTCTTTGTCCCGAACTTTTACTCTAGCTGCTGGTTTGGGCGGTTTAGTGTGGGACGAAACATCCGACACTTCGCTCTCCGACTCGAGTTGTCTCATCGGTTTGCTCGGTCTTTTAACGTGTGCATCGCTCTCCGTATCCGAATCAATAAAGAGATGATCGCCGAGACTTCTGACGTTGTCTCCGGATTCGGCACCGTCGGGAATACTATTTAGTCTAATAGTGGAAGGATAACTGGGAGAGTTTATGACCACTTCATCATCAGTGGTAACATCAGATACAATCATATTTTTGGCTTTATGTTTTACTTCCTTTTTACAGCCGGTTAGTGATGATAATTTCTTCTTGTCTTGCCTCAAGCACATGTCATCATCCGACTCATCCGAGGTTAGATGCGTGGGTCGGCGTTTACGAAGAGCGTCGTCGTCCGAGCTGGTCTGCCGATTGTGTATGCGCTTGTGTCCTCGACCGCTGGCGTCTTCCTCTTCGTCAGAATCCGAGATGTCGGAGTGAATGGGAGGGGTCGCTTTCTTCTCCTTCCTGGCCCGCTGGTGTTGACGATACTTCTGCATCTGCAACTGTTTTATTTCTTGCTGTCTTCTCTCTTCCTCCTGTTTCTGTTGCCGTTTTAGTCGTCTTGCCTTCACCTTATCGTACATGTCAAATTTACCGTCGTCGGCAGGAATGTCAAATATGGAGTGTTTTTTAGGAATCTCTTCCTCCTCCCCATCTTCTGCCTCCCCACCAGAGCCAGACAAACTATCACAAGAATCACTTTCTGGATCAAATATTGACTTAGTTTTATTACCATGTTTGTTTTTCTGAGTTGTGGTCATCCCTATTCTTATGTGTTGTTGGTGTGATTTATTGCTTGTGCTGTTGCGTCGGGATATCGGTGCCACTTTGGCCCGCGTCACCTCGTCTTCTGAAGTTGCTACGTCGCTGGCGGGTAACTGAGGGTCGAGGGAATCGTTGCGACCTTTAATTCGAGCTGGTTGAGGAGGATTAGTCCTAACTCTACAAGAAGTAGCTTTCAACCGTGCCTCTCCATCACTCTTGCCAGAATCGTGCTTCCTACGTCGACCATCACGCAGCCGCTCCCCTCTCCTCTCTTCCGACTCCCCGCACGCTTCGGGTTTTTCCGTTCGATGAATGGAATCTTCCGTACGAGGTATACAAGAATCGTGATTGAGTGTTATGGTATCCTCACTGCTGGAATAATGGACAGTAGTTATTTTATTCAGCTCTGGGATCTCGTCTTCGTCGGTTTCCAGGAGGCGAGTCTTACGGAGCTTGTTCTTTGAGGCGTCGTTCGCGTCGGACGCGTCGTACGATCTGTGGTGATGCCTGACCGTCGCTTCGTGCCGAGAGTCTCTTCGCTTGTCATTATGGCGATGGTCGTTGTTATGGCGACCGTCTCGTCTGCTCTCGGTTCTCTCGGCATTATCGCGATGGTTGATTCTTCCTAGTCTTTCTTTGTCTCGTTCACGGGATCTGTCATTGATGCGGATCTTCTCCTTGTCTTTCTCCCGTTCTCTGTCTTTGTCTACAGTTTTATCTCTCTCCTTCTCCAATACTTTGTCCTTTTCTGCAGCCTTTTCTCTCTCTTTTTCATTGGCCTTTTTTCTCTCCTTCTCCAGAGCTTTTTCTCTTTCCTTGTCAACGGCTTTGTCTCTTTCAATTGCCTTTTCTCGTTCCCTCTCGAGAGCCTTTTCTCTCTCCCTGTCATGAGCTTTCTCCCTTTCTCTCTCAAGGAGTTTTTCTCTATCTCTTTCAAGTGCCTTTTCTCTTTCAAGTGCTTTTTCTCTTTCTCTCTCCCTCTCAAGAGCCTTTTCTCTCTCCCTATCAGGAGCCTTTTCTCTCTCCCTCTCAAGAGCCTTTTCTCTCTCCCTCTCAAGAGCCTTTTCTCTCTCCCTCTCAAGAGCCTTTTCTCTCTCCCTCTCAAGAGCCTTTTCTCTCTCCCTCTCAAGAGCCTTTTCTCTCTCTCTTTCCTTTTCCAAACACTTCTCCTTCTCCGACACCTTTTCTCTATCCTTCTCTCGCTCTTTCTCCAGGGTCTTTTCTCTCTCCCTCTCTTTTTCTTCTTCTTTCTCACGTTCTCTATCTCTCTCCTTTTCCTTCTCTTTTTCTCGGATCCGTTCCTTCTCCGCCTCCTTGTCGTACCGCGATGATGTGGAAGAGCTCTTGAGTCTGTCCTTCGATTTCTCTTTTTTCTCTTTATGCTTCTGGTCCCGTGGTTCTGTTCTCTTGTCTTCACTGTGTCTTCTCTTCTCTCCCTCATTCTTGACTTTTTCCTCCCGAACGCTCTCTTTCCTTTCTTCTTTCTTCTCGTCTTTCTTTTCCTCGTGCTTCTCTTCTTTCTTGTCTTCCCTGCGTTCTTCTCTCTTCTCTTCTTTCTTGTCGTCCTTTCTGTCCTCACTTTTTTTCTCGCAGACTTTTTCCAGCGTACGAATTTCCGCTTTACTGTCGTGAAACTTTTCCTCTAATTTGTCTTTCTTTCTCTCTTTCTTCTCTTCCTTTTTATGACCGTCTTCCTTTTTCTCGTCTAGTTTATTCTCGTACGTTTTCCTTTTCTGTTTAGTTTCCAACAAGTCAAAAGTTCTGTTGTTGATTTTGTCGTCGTGACTTTCGTCCCTTCGACAACACCTACTCTTCTTATTATGGTCACTCTTTTTACTCTCCCGGGCATCTCGGGAGTCCCGTCGCTCTTTGCCCACCTTTTCTCTGAGAATTTTTTCCTCTTCGCCGTCGTATCTCAATCGTTTAGAATCGGGTTCGAGGGATTTTCCATCCCCCTTATAACGAGGGTCGCTGTCAACGCTACTGTGTCTTCGTTTGTGGTTATTGGTCACTTCCTTGTTATTTGTTTCACTTTTTACATTTTCTAGCTTGACATTCTCCACTTTAATTACCTCGGTCTTGTTATTTTCTGATTTAAACGGTTCCACTTTTATATTTTCTGTTTTAATAGCCTCTATCTTGAGTGGTCCTGTCTTCAGATGGGTGTTCAAGTCTTCTGCAGCAACAGACAAAACTGTTTCCTTGCATTCACTAACTTCCATCACAAACTCTTTGGTTTTAGTATCCTCTAAGCTGGGTTGATCACATTTTATTCTCTGAAGGATAGGGTCCCCTGCCTCTTCCATTGGAGGCTCTTCTTTTACTAATAATGGGAGAGCATGACTGCCACTCCTCTCAGGTACATTATGCGGTGCAGATTCTCCCGCAGCAGACCACGCAGCAGCGGGGCTGGACAACGGCTGCAGGACGCTGGTGGTAGTGGTCAGCACCGACTTGCTGCTCGACACCGACTGCGTTACCGACACTACGCCCGTAACGCGAGTGTCGGCAACGACAGTAACCACTCCACTCGATGACCCTCCCCCCGAGACCTCCCCCACATCTCCTGTGATAACTGGCAAGTCAAGACGCACTGCACGGGGCGGCAAAGGGGTGCGTCTAAGTGGCGTGGCAGCTGAGGTAGTATTGGTGGCGGTAGCAATGGAAGAGGTGGTGGTAAGGGGCGGTGCTGGGCTTACAGGTGTTACTGGAGACATGTGTGGTGGATGGGCAGGACTGACACCAGGACTGACACCGGGACTAAAGCCAGGGCTGGAGGCAGGTGGGCGTACTGCCTGGGAAACTGCAGGTCTATGCAGCGGTGACAATCCCTGAGACTTACTGACCTGCGGGACAGAAACAAACACCCTAGGAACTTGTGAAGGACTTGAAGTAATGGGTTGTTGTTGCTGTGTCTGATGACTCGATAGTCTAACACCTGGCAGGCTACTGATAGGTGTAGCAGAGGGCACAGCAGGTGGGGTAGCAGGAAGGCGTGGGACGTGCGTGTTGACCAACGGTGGACTCGGCAAGAGACTTCCAGCTCTGGTAGTACGTGAAGCTGCAGTGAATGGCTTGGGTTCGTATTTATCACCGACATTTTCCAGTCGTTTGCTATCCTCGTCAAAGACTGATCTTTTTGAAAGAAGGGATTTAACAATATCGGACGGCTGTGACCGCAGCTCCTCGAGATCGAGTATTCTTGGTAATCGTGCATTTTTATTCCCACTACCTCCAGAGCTACACCCACTATCATTCACAATTTCATTTGCATTTGATGTTAAGCTGTTTCCCACTACCCTTGATGACCCAGACCATTTTTCATACTTCTCATCTAGCGCACGTATCCGCTGTTCTAGATCAATAGAAGGACTACATGGTGAAGGCAAAGGGGATTCTTCAGAGTCTGAGGGACTGTCACGTGGACCGGGCGACAGTGGCGTGTCCATCACGGCTCCGGCCACTTCTCGGGAGTCTCCTCGTACGCCTACGTTCGCTCCACCGCTGAATGGAGGAGACCGCAAGAGACTGGCACCTTTGGGAGATGTTGATGCAGCACGCGGCGACAGATGGGCCCGAACTTGCTGTGCAAACCTTGGTAATGGCAGAGAAAGAGGGACAGTGTGGTACCGTTCTCTGTGGTGATGATGGTGATGATTATGATGGTGAGGGTGGTGGTGGTGTAAAGTGTGACGTACAGGGTCTGAGGAGTCATCTCTCTCATCACGGACGGGGGTACCAGGAGGACTGGTGTCACTATGGTCTGCAGCTGCATCACACGAGGAAGACACATGAACGGCGTCACGTCGCCAATGTACGTCGTCAACAGAGTCCGATATAGAAGGTCTGCGATAGCGTGGATCATGGAGAACTTCCTCGGTGTGACGTGGCGGCGGCGGCAAGGTTTCCCCGCTGCGTCTCACCAATCGACTGTCTCTGCGAGCGTCGTGCGGTCGTCGGAAATTTGGTATGGAATCACTACTATCGGCCAGCCGTTTTACACTCACTATCTTCTCGTAATTGACTTCATTATAACGTGGTTTCTTAGGAGGTCGTTCGGGATCGGGCGGCCGCTCGTCCCCCGATGACGACGGATCGTCAGCACTTCGGCGGTGAACGAGTCTGGGATCCTGTGGACCGCCTGCACCCCCGCTGCTGCTACTCACTACGTCCTCCCCGTCCTCGGTGTGAGATGAACGATGAAGTCGATGGGTGCCCGTCCGGTGGGGCGACTCCGGCGGTGCAGGAGGCGGACGACGTACGTCACTGACGCGTACGACGAGATCTTTGAGGTCGTTTGTACGTCTTCTGTAGTCGCGAGGATCCGGGAGGGAACGATCGTCCAGTAGCGTTACTTCGCGCGACGGCGACGCGGCTATTGGCGTTCCCGGAGATCTTGGAGCCAAACGAGAGGAAACCCCCGAATTGCCTTTTGTGGGACGTGGCGGCGGCGGTGGAGAGGCAGCACGAGACCCGGGAGGAGACTGACTGTGAAAGCTGTCGTGATCACTAGTGGAGCGTCGGGCGGTACGACGACCGCCAGTTTCACCATCCTCGTACGGCACGCGGGCCGGAGGGCTCAAACTGCTGCGATCTCTCGAATGAGCCCGCTGTGAGCCCGGCGAGGGATCGTCCCGCCGACACGCAGGACTAAAGCTGTGTCGCCTGCTGCCTCCAGCTCCACTACTACTACCACCTCCACTGCCAACTCCCTCACCATACCTCTGACTCCCAGCATACTCACGAAGTTCCCGTTCATAAGAGTCTTCATAGGATGCACCACTTCCTTGACTGAATTCATCATAACTCCTTCTGTAAAAATAAAATAGTCAATTCCACAAATAATAAATAATTTATATACACACACATATATATCAACAACAAAAATAAAACAAATAACTCGTGCCTCTCGGATTTACTTCAATAAAAAATATGATAATTTTGTCTTCTCAGTTTCAGATGGTTTGGGTGCCAGATAACCCTCCATCTACTCTAATATTTAATCATATTTTTGGTTTAAGTTACCTTATAAACTAAATGTTTCAATAGTGTTATCAAGGAGTGCCCTACACCCTGGACAACAGTATGTGTCTAACACTAAAAATTCAGACCTTGACATTAAAAAACAACACCCATGATGTGCTTTATTATTTGTGATCTAATACTGTTAACACTTACACTGATCAACTTTGCCCTCAACAGGTATGACATCTTTGGACAATATATTTTCCAGTGTGCATTAAGCTCAGGACAACTGTGTTTTTTTTTCTTCTTTGGCTTTAATATCAGAAATATTTACAATTGCCCTCCCAAAACTAAGCAGACTTTGTTCTTCATTAAATCCTGAACTACTTGTGTGATAAACCTGAAGCAATTTGGTGAGGCCGAGTCACACCGTCTTGACAACTTAATGGTACAGTACAATAAAACCCGTGAGGTGAACACACAAGCCGTGAGTCCTCTGCTAAACTGTCCACAGCATTACTAAGGTTTTCGCATCACAAGTCCAAGATGAAGACTTGTACTGTACGGTCGACAGGATACATACACTTGGTAAACAGGGTGAGGCAGACAGGCATGATACAGGGTGTTAGAAAAGTACCTCTGCACCACCAATAGTTGTTCCTTGTTATACCTACCCTGTCATACCTTGTTATACCTATACCTGTATACCTGTATACCTGTTACCCCTGTTATACCTACCCTGTCATACCTTCACTACAGTATCATAATCCCTGTTACACCTACATTGTTCTACTCACATTAAATATTGTAAATGGCTGCAGTAAATGTTGGAAGTGGAAACCATTCACCAACATTTACTGTGGGTAGAACAAGACGCATAACAATATTTCTAACTACCACAGAGACCTATCTAGCCTCCTGTACCATAACAACCACAAAGGCTTCACACATTATCTCATCCTTGTAACTCACACTGGGGGGAACTCGTCGTAGTTGTCGTATCTGCCTCGCGATCGGGTACCGGTGGAGTTGTAGGGAGCCGCTCTGTTGTTGGCCGTGGGTCTGGCGGGGAACGGGGCCCCTTCTCTTCTTGTACGTTCATATCGACTGTATCTGTTGGTCGTGCCCTCGTAGCGCCCCGGCTCCCTTTATGGGGTAAAAAAAAAGGGAGAAATGAGGAGTGAATATTATACGAACCGGTAAGGACGACCGTTGATACTCTCGATCCATACATAATGCAAATCTACCGTAAATGTAAAGAAAGCACAAGAAATTCACAATGTATATGACAATTTCTTCATCATTCTCATCATCATCATCATCATTATTATCATTTTACAGTTATTTTGCAATCTTTAGTATGAGCCAACGAGGCCCATACAGGTCATCAACCATTGTACTGGGAGGTGAATGTGTCTTTTGGGTCTAGGATATTTACATCATCGGTTCACTGTAAACCTAACCTAACCAAATTTAACCTAACCTATCTTAACTTACAGTAAGCTAATTTAACTTAACCTAACCTAATACCCTGTCACAAAACTGTTAGAGATGAAATATACATGGTCTTTATATTCAGGCCACCGTTCCTACAGCTAACTTCCACTGATAATGGCCGCACAAATCATTATATTCAGTGTAAATATATATTAAGGTTTGTAATGGCGTATAACTTTACATACTCATGCTCCATACAACACCACTAATGTTTAATGTAAGCGACTAATGTTGATAATCACGGGAATAATTTATAGGTGTTTATGTTTCCCGCAGTAAAATATTAACAGTTTATCTATGACCATGACCTCTGACCTATTGAAGGTTAATCACCGCCATATTTTCAAGTATCAACTTTTTATTTAATCCATGCGACAGCAATGTTAATTCCTGGAGTACAGTAGTTACCTGAAACTTGCTAATTTGACTATCATATGAACCATCCACACACTGTAAAGGTTCATGCAGACTGTCCCAGGTACATATAAAAGTCCTTTATCACCTCCCAAAATATGGGGACAACAAATTTTGCAGACATGACAGATATAAGTACAGAAAAATGAGAAAATTAACAGAATTCACCTTTAATGACACTGATTTACTGGAGGTCTGTTAGATACTGTCAACAAACCTTTCAATACTGTTCCTATACCATCCTCTCTCTCTCTTAACAGGACCACAATGTAGTTCTGTCAGCTGCCGTGGTCACCTTACTTAACAGTCATTATGGTAAGTTCAGGAGGGTATTAACACTACTGTACAGCCACATACACCTGTTCTGTAGCTACTGTTCTTGGCCACTGTACCTCAGCCCCTGTACTGTACTCGGCCCCTGTACCTCGGCCCCAGTACTGTACTTGGCCACACTATAGTCTCCTTTTTCATAAATGTTCAAGTCTACCAGTTAATTCATCATCAATTAACATGTGAACCTAGTATATTCACTAAACTTAAACTATACGACACCCGACACTTCACAACCGAACTTAAAACTATACGACACCCGACACAACCGAACTTAAAACTATACGACACCCGACACAACCGAACTTAAAACTATACGACACCCGACACAACCGAACTTAAAACTATACGACACCCGACACAACCGAACTTAAAACTATACGACACCTCAAGACCAAAATAATTACTAACCACACGCTAAACTAACGCTTTAAACCCCAGTGTATTACAAACTAACAGACATTATTAAGGTCAAGTTAGACGACACATTAGTACACTTAACCCAACATCACAGAGGCCAAGCTATCTACCATACTGTATATACTGAGTGGGATACCACACAGTTTGAGGTCAACCTTAACATAACTACAACAACTGTCGAACTGTTTATGAACACTTTAAGAGAATATAATTACAGCAGCTCCTCGACTTACGACGGGGTTAGGGACCCAAATCCAGGTCGTAAGTCGAAAATGCTTAAATAATACACAGAAAATCTGAAATGGGTGTCTCTTTTTCTTCTCAGCGCCACAAAACTCTCACTTTTAAGCTTGCCAGCCATTTTTAAGTGAATTACAAACGAAAATTTTGTCAGTACACAGCACAATCACTAACGTCGGGAGTCTTAAATACGTAATTCGACAAAATTTTGGTACGACTGAGGCGGTCATATGTCCAGGTGGCTGTAGGTCGAGTATGTCGTAAGTCGAGAAGTAGCTGTATCAATTAAGGCTTAGATCATACAGAATCTTGTATTTTCTTTGGATAGACAAATTCTATACGGTATTTAAATCCAGGTATAATACTGTAATGAAAACTCGACTCGTTATTCAAATTACCTGATAATACGATGGAATGTTTCCGTATAAATCAGGGAGCCTTTAGCAATAACACAGGAAGTTCTTGTCTATATTATTTAAAATGTGATGATGCCAATTGTATTTTCTTTCAAACTTTCTTATCTGCAGGATCTTATAATTACAGGGTATCTAAGATATAAACCAGTCCGGCAACCACAATGAGAGAAAGTCAGCAACAATGAGACAGAGAAAGAGAGAGAGAGAGATCACCTTAGGATGTACAGAACCAATGCAACTTTCAGGCACAAATGACAAGCAACACAAATCTTACTTTTCCAGTTCTCGTCGCTCCCAGGGCCGGTCTGTTGGCACTGGATGGCCCTGCTTCGCCAGATGTTCAAAGAAGGCAGCTTGGCATTCTCGAGAGGCAAAGTCGATCTGGATCTTTCTGCCATTCAGCATCCGTCCACGCATTTCCATGACTGCACTAGAGGCATACTTCTCCTGTACAAAAAAAATAATATAAAATAAATAAAAGGAACCCGTGAGATGATGTTTACTCAATAACCAACCTTGAAGACCTTTACTCCATGGTAACCAAAACACAACTCACACTCTCTCACAACTGCTGTAACATCCCCGTCCCCCTCCCTCCATAAACCACTAGTTGCCTCGGTCTCTTATCATTAACCTACGCTACTACTGCTGCTTCCTGGCTGTCCACTCCACCCACACAGACAGACAGACAGACTTCCAGCTCATCCTTCATCTCCAAAATCCACTTTCCCATGACTCTTCTTCCACTCCCACACACTCCTTAATATGTATTTTTTTTATTTCCTCCATTGTCTTAAACTCATTCTACTCCCAAACACACCATTTCTATCATCTTTATATACTCCTTTCTATATACCACCCCCATATTTTCATGCCGGCTACATTCCCAAACATATCTTCATTTGTTAACACATCTACAGTACTCCCAGATATTTTAACCCCTTGTGTATGGACCCTCTGAGCTGAATGAAATCGTCTACCATTAGTCAAGTGAAATATTAACAGTGGCATCTCCATAGTGAAGGATTTAAACATTTCTTCCTATTTGTTGCCACTCAAGCTAGTATTTCTTTCTCCCAGTCTCCTCTCCCTATTTGTCTTTCATAAATCTACCAAGTTGAAATCATCACCCCTTTTATGTCTCAACCTATTCCTATCTTACTCCCCCCAATTACTGTACACAAAAGTATGATGAGATAAAGAGAACTATAACGGCACAAAACATTAACTAAAGCTAGAGTCACCATAATGTACAGATCAGGATTCAGTATATCATTTACATGGCATAAGCACAGTACAGTAGAGTACTTACAATCTCGTAAAAGATGAGGGCATGTCCTTTCTCCCGGTCAATGATGGTGTTTATGACGGGACCAAAGCGTAAGAACTGCTCGTACAGCTGCTTCTCGGCCATTGTCTCGGGTACGCCGTCAATCCAGACGCAACGAGTCGGCATTGATTTACCAAACCCCAACTTAATACGATTGGTCCCGAGGTGTTCCCCGTCCATCTGCCTCATGGCTCGCACTACTGACCGGATGTCTGAATACTGGCAGAAGGCAAAAGTTGATGTATTTTGCTTCTTAATATCAATCTCCTGTAAAAGATAATCAGAGGTGAGGGAAAAAATATTTACTGTACTACACCTAAAAGGCAAATACTGTCTACACAACTTCCACTATGGTAAATAAAATGTCCATACTGGCCAATTAAGTGTCCATACTGGCCAAGTAAATGTCCATACTGGCCAAGTAAGTGTCCATACTGGCCATAATATTCTTTGTTTACTTTCACTACCAGGACCAAACTAAATAAACAAGTGTGACAACAAAAGAACAATAACACTACACTTGTTACAGACGTCAAACACAGGTCTCAAGACTCTGTCAATGTAATCACTTATGACTAACACCAAGGAAGTTACCTTATATAATTTTCATAATTCTTTACTAAACTTTTTGCTCATTTTAACTTGTGACTATCTACTGTAATGTCAAGATTCAGACGTATAAACAAATTTTAACAGTAGAACAGAGCACAGAACCAAGTGACACCAGCCTTGAGGGAGGAATCAAACCTTAACCTCATTGATTGGGAGAAATATCTTAACCATTCGACTATGACAACACTACACACAGAAAATCTCAATCTGAAGTCACGTTACATCGATAAAATAATTAGCGACGGTAGCTTAACACATCACTCAACGACCTTATGGGCAAACTTACAATTATATCACCAAATTGTTCAAAATGTTTCTTGAGGTCCTCGATGGTGACTTCCTTCTCCAAGTTGCCGATGAAGAGGGTGCGGGTGGCTCTAGGGTGGTACTCGTCCACTTCGATATCATAAGCTCTACATTCACTCTCATCCAGCTCGACTCCTTCATGAGGCGCCACCTACAACACACCAACATAATTACGATAAGTGAGAATTAAACACTGGTAGACACCTATGAACTATAACTTGTACCACAGTATCTGAATTCAACTAAATATTCCATATATCAATCACAATTATATAACCAATTTCAACTCACACGTAAAAAAGCCGTAGAAGCACAGTGCCGCGGTATCATGCTCAAGCGTTGAATTCAATAAAGCCAAAATAAAACAACAATACTGTCTCCAAAAATAACATTGTTCATTTATGGAAGGATTCAAAATACAAGGCTTATGAACGATGCAAGAAATAAATAAATCAAAATAAAAAGATCCTACGGTATACTTCAGATTGTACTGTGCTGTAAAATCTGGCTGCTCCTGCCTCCATGATAACAACACCTATATTGCCAGGCCTCCTTCTTAGTGTCACGTTCAAGTCATAGATGAGAGTTGTGTGTACAGCGAAACCTCTATTTAACGGACTATGTGGAGAGGAAAGTCCATTACATCGAGGATCTATTAGATGTGAAACCTCCATCTAATGAACTATATAGAGATGAAAGTCTTATATCTAGAGTCCGTGAGATGTGAAACCTCCATCTAATGAACTATATAGAGATGAAAGTCTTATATCTAGAGTCCGTGTGATGTGAAACCTCCATCTAATGAACTATATAGAGATGAAAGTCTTATATCTAGAGTCCGTGAGATGTGAAACCTCCATCTAATGAACTATATAGAGATGAAAGTCTTATATCTAGAGTCCGTGAGATGTGAAACCTCCATCTAATGAACTATATAGAGATGAAAGTCTTATATCTAGAGTCCGTGAGATGTGAAACCTCCATCTAATGAACTATATAGAGATGAAAGTCTTATATCTAGAGTCCGTGAGATGTGAAACCTCCATCTAATGAACTATATAGAGATGAAAGTCTTATATCTAGAGTCCGTGAGATGTGAAACCTCCATCTAATGAACTATATAGAGATGAAAGTCTTATATCTAGAGTCCGTGAGATGTGAAACCTCCATCTAATGAACTATATAGAGATGAAAGTCTTATATCTAGAGTCCGTGAGATGTGAAACCTCCATCTAATGAACTATATAGAGATGAAAGTCTTATATCTAGAGTCCGTGAGATGTGAAACCTCCATCTAATGAATTACATGAAGACAGAGAAGTACATTATATGAAGGTTTCACTGTATATACCATAGTGTAGTGTAGTGTAGTGTACCTCCAGAATGTAACATAGAGTGGTGGGAAGGGATACAGGTGAATTACTAATGAAGAGCTAGAAACACAGTGAAAGTCTACCACTCTACTGTACTGTATACCCATCACAGGTATGTCACTAATGAAGAGCTAGAAACACAGTGAAAGTCTACCACTCTACTGTACTGTATACCCATCACATTATGTCACTCCTGTGGTAGCATTCCTTCTTTACTAATGTCTGCCTCAAAGTTTTTTTTATCAATCCATCTATCTACCTACTTACTTACCCACCTACAGTATCTATCTACCTACCTATCCGTCAGTGTTTCAAGTGGTCTATGAAACATGTAAATAGTGGATGACTCTACAGTAAGTATGTGTGAGGTGGGCAGTAACTAAACACTGCCTTACACCTTTGCTAAGTCCACCACTTAATACTCAGCTCAGTTCCTATACTAAAATGTTGTGAGTCTTGTATAATCGTTTGTAGTCACCAACAAGAAGTACTAAAAGAAACAACTGCCTAACAATCTATAACTTCTATGCAGCAGGGAAAAAAATATATATACGATATTAAAAGTTTGTAAGGTTCATTGGAAAAAGACCCACAGTTGCATGGTAGTTTGTGTGTGTGTGGGGGGGTGACATGGTGTAAGTGTGTTGTACTGTACCTAGGTAAATACAAGAGGCAGAACCATATCTAAGTCTTCAGGAGGAGTTTTAACCATCAAACAAGTCTAAATAATAAACCCATGTAATCTTCTCAGCCTTGACCCACACCACCAGAATCTAGAGAGAAAATCCATTACATACACCACTGCCATTGTACAGGAATTCGTGTTGGCCATATTCTCAAATTCCCACAATCTTCCTCAGGCAGTTCCCCCCAATCCTGTAACTTATTTTCCCTACTGAATACATTAATACATATATTCTCCTTTATCTCTGAATCTCCCTTGTCTATAAGCTAAGCTAACCTAACTCTAAATGTTATTGTATGTAACAGGTAGACTTCCATGACTCCTTCAATAAACCACTTGAGTGTTTGCTACAGTCTTCAGTATATTGGGTGTGATAATTCTCAGTGATAAAAATATTTCTGGGTAAGATTCTAACTGTGTCATCCCGACGTCAGTCATGGAAATGTATAGTGTACTGTATAATAAAGCATGTAACAGTGAAAGTGAACTCTGACTAAATAAGTTCACGCCAGATGTTGTCAATGAAAGTTTTCTAAATTTCAAATGCTCTCCTCACTGTTACTGGACTAGTGCGGTCTTTTTTTTTAATTTATTTTTTCTGATGACAATGATGGGCTAAAACAGGCATGGGCAAGCTACGGTCAGTGGGCTGCATGTGGCCCAAACCCTGTCTTTGGACGGCCCACAGAGTGATTGAGACATTCTATTTAATGTGGCCCTCAGTTCAGGTAGATGCGGCCAGTTTATGATGAGTAAAGCAATATTTATTAAAAGAATAACCTTCACACACAATTCATTACTGTTTCATCATCTAAGAGTAAGTAACTACAAAAAATATAAGTGAAACAAGTATAAATAGTCAACAATAAACATTTTAACTTGTGTGAGTTTTCAGGTCAAGTTCGGCTCGGTCTGTTTGATGGATAAGCTGCTATGTGGCAGTGGGTCACTTGGGAATTAACTAAGGTCGGGTAAGTCCAAGTGGGGTCACGGGCGGTGGTCACAAGGGTCAAAGGTTAAGGTCTCTTCCTTGATGACAGACTGTCTCTCTCCACAGTACCTCATCATTCATGCCTGGCTGTCAGTTCTATTTTCTATCTATTGTATAATAAATACTGTAGATGTGTCTATGGTTTGTTTTACTGTAGTTCTCATGCACCAAGATAACGTTGACATTATGCTGGTGGCTGTCTCATAAGAAAAACGCTCTAACTGTAGGAAATATCTACGTATTTACAGACTGATTTACTCATCTGTTAAATGCCAAGAAACATTATTACTTAAAAATTTATTATGATTGATTTGTTTCATAAATGGGAAAAAGATTGTGATTGTAAACTGAAAATATATTAAGGTGGATGTGATGATAAACTGCTTCACTGTCCGTGCTAATACAATATTAACACTACTTTTGGGTTTGGTAGGATATAAAGTTTGGTGGGTTGGCCCACAGAAAAATACCTAAATCGTAATGCGGCCCATGACTGAGGAAAGGTTGCCCATGCCTGGGCTAAAACAATAAACTCTGGTCAATGTTACTGGCAGTGTCGTGTGTGATGACAATGATGGGCTAAAACAATAAACTTACTAAGTACTTCCTTACTGTTTCAGATGAGAGTCCTGGGGCAGAAGAGAGCAGGAGGTTACAACAAACTCACCTGGATTTTGACACCAAAAAAAAGTTTTTCTCGTGAGGCGTCGAGAGCCTTCTCTGCATCCTCCGGCTTCTTAAAGCAGACAACAGCAAAGCGGTCATTGCCAGTGCCCAGCAAGCGTACAGCCATTACCTTTCCATGTTTCTTGTAGTCATGGAACAATCCCTCCCGCAACGATGTTTCTGAAGTTGTATGATAGTTAAATGTTACCGAGTAGTCAAACTTTACTGGTTACGTTTGTTGGACTTTCTGCATCAATTAATCACATGAGACTTTTGAGATCATTAATGTCAATAATGTCAAATAAAAGAACAATAATTTAACAGTGTGTATAGTACCATAGGCTTTACCTGTGGACCAAGGTGGAAGATTTCTAACACAGATAGCTAGTGGTCTCTTCTCTTCTGGGGGAGAGTCGAGTCCTCCACCACCGGGAGTGAGGAGCGCTCCACTTGATATACCTCCAACACTTATTCGTCTCGGTGATGGTGATCTCGAGCTGCTGGAAGTGGATCGGCTACTGCTACTACTACTACTGCTGCTACTGCTGCTTCTACTTGTCGACCGGGATTCAGACCCAGATCTGCTAGCGGGTCCACGCCTTTTGTTCATACTGCTACTTCCGGTGTGAATCCTCGAGGGCCGGGGTGCAGCAGGACGAGGGAGGGGAGGCGGAGAAGCCGAGGCGGGTGGCACGGCTCCTCTCCGTACCACCACCTTTTCCTCCACGTAAGGGTCTTGATGAAGGTAACGATACTGGGTATTACCCCATTGGTAGTCCCCCTGATCGGGGCGTCCTCCACCATAGGGTCCTCTCGTGTAAGGCCGCAACCGACCTCTGCTCGGGAAGTCCTGTTCCCGATCATTAGGGTAGGCACGGCGCATTCCGGGAGGGCCAACTCCGGGACCGTTGTAACCAAGCCCTTCATCTCGCCTGCCTTCATAGAAATGACTAGAACGGTCATACCCACTGTGTTCCTCCGGCAGCCTGTAAAGAGAAAACCAACATCAGTATTGCTACTATATTGTATCCTGTACAGTACTGAGGTCAATAAAAAGCTCTCACATAAGTTTAAAGCAAAACAAGCAACTCATACAAAGTATAATAAACTGTATTAAGCCTCTTAAAACTAGAGGAAGCAAGCATGTCTCTTAGCTTATCAGCAAAGACAACAAGCGTTCACATTTGCATTATCTTGTGTAGTTGGCCCCGAGGACCTGCCCTTGGTGAGGCAGACATAAATCCTCTGATCATCCCAACACCAAGTGGCCAGTAACTCACAATATCATTTTATTCCCAAAAATAACACGGTCTCATCTTCCCAAAAGTGACAAGTTAAAAATAATAAATAAATAAATAAATGGGCAATAATAGTTAAGAACAGAGTAACATATTAACGTCAATATAATATTTCAAATGATTTACGTTCTATGGATTATGAAATATCAGTGTTTTAAGTATAACAGTACATCGTCTACCCAATAATTACCTCCACTACACTGATTTATGGCAACTACTCCCTGAACTACAGAATACCTACAATGATTATATCTCCTGTACTGCAACACGTCTCACACATTTTTAACCCAAACACAAATATACCGTACACATGTCACGTCCATCACCCACGCCACAATGGATTATGTAGTGCCTCTTCCCTTCATCACTGAGGTAAAACGGCCAGATGCATCTCTCTCTCTCTCTCTCTGACCTCCAAATGACCTTGATCTTCTGTAAGGTTCTGTGTCTTCTTCTGTAAGGTTCTGTGTATTCTTCTGTAAGGTTCTGTGGGTTCGATGTCTTGTGTAAGGTTCTGTGTCCTCAGGAAACGGTGTCTTCGTCTACGTAAATTTATGTCTTCAAGTTTAATGATTTATCTTACTGGTTTCATTATATTCCACTGCAAAGGTTTGTCTTGTATGTATATTAACGTATCCGACACCCACTGTGACGTTAACACACTCCGGTATAATGCTAAACCTAAACTATTAATAATAATTAATTTTTCTTGTTATGATTCACAACAACGAGACGTTTCTTAAACCATATAGTAATCAGAATACTGAGCTTCATAAACCACTAAACCAAAACCTGATTTATTGTTCATCCTTATTCATCACAATAAGATCTTCATAAACCACTAAACCAAAATTTTATTAATCGTTTTTCCTTACTCATCACAACACCACGACTTTTGTAAACCAACTAAACCCTGAATATGTTTCCGCCATCAGAGTGTGACCTGCTGTTTTTATTTTCCCCCCGAGGGTTTTACAAGTAACATTCCGCAGAAACAATCACACCCCACACAATTTTGGCTCCCAGATGAAACTCTCTTAGCCAATTCAAATTACACTTCAGATGTTGGTCTTCCGCACTACCGCATCTTTTATTAACACAACTTTCGTGATATATGATGTGAATTACCTCTTCTTAAACAATATAGTTGTCCTTTATAATAACTAGCTATAGTATTAAATAATTGTTTCATGGTATAGTATAGTGTATCCCCCCCCCCCTCTCTCTCTCTCTCCTACCACCCTACAATACCTGCTCTTACGTATGGTGCATTAGGGTGTCATATATTCTCCCTGTCTCTCCTTTTCTCTCCCTGTCTCCTTGGTAGCCAGCAGTTAGAGACAGGAAGATAGTATTGGTTAGTTCGTCCCTGTTTTTTTTTAAGTCCGTCCGTCCGTCCATTCAGGTATTTTTTTTTTTTGTTAAATGAGATAACTTGAATAAACTTGTATGGATGTTAATGAAAGTTTCGGCATAGAAGTGTAACCCAAATATTTCTACTACATAGTTGGATGGGTTAATGATTCACACTGTGTCTCTCTCTCTCAACCAACAGGAATTATACACGTTTCTTTACTGTCTTTACTTGCATTATCTCTCGTGGGAAATAAATCTTGTTTTTTTTTTACATTCGAAATAACTCACATATACAATTTCTCTCCCTTCCTCTCTTAGTCTTGCTACATTTTTACTATTATCTACAGACTTTATGTTCACTTCCCTCTAAGTCTCTACTTCCACTCCTGATATTACAATCCTCCTCCAAGTCATTCTTTTATTTTGTTTTCAATTTCTTTCTCAGTAACTCCTCCTTGCGTTGTTTTCTGATTCTGTATTTGTTTTTATTTTGGTTTTTTTCCCTCGGCCAAACGTTCAACTAATATTTTACCGACTGTGCACCTCCGCCCTGCATGGCTCTCCCATTGTTTTGCTGACCCCAAACGCTTAAAAACACTCAATCTGACACTCGATCACTAACTTTTTCCTTACTCCACCCTCAACATCATCCTTCTACTTTGCTGCTTTCCTCCGTTTTAACCCTCGCTTTTTCCTCTATTCCATTTCCTTTTTCTACATACACGTTTCAAACTTCTCCCATACATCGCTGGTTTCCGACCATTCCCGATGAGCTCACTGTACAGTTCAGCGACACTGTTCACGACCGAGTGGGGAGTGGTGTGTGGGAGTGGTGTGTGGGTGGTGTGGGTGGTGTGGGTGGGTGGGTGTGGGTGGGTGGGTGTGGGTGGGTGTGGGTGGGTGGGTGTGTGTGGGTGGGTGGGTGTGGGTGGTGTGTGGGTGGGGTGTAGAACAGGTGTAGAACAGGTGTGGAACAGGTGTGGGATGAGGAGTGCTGTAGGTCACTGGTCAACAAGGGGATATACTTTTTGGTGACAATTTATAGTCCTGACCTGACCTGACCTGACCTATACAGTATATGTCTCAGAGAAGTGAGGAGAGAGAGATAAAAGCGAGGGTAAATGACTCGTTAAGGCAAGACTAATGATAGTATAAACTGTGGTCATTAGAGGTCATGTATAAGTCACTGGGGGTGTGGTTTGGAGAAGTTAGAGAATTACAAATTACAAAGGGAACATAAATGACAGACAAAACACACACACACACACACACACACACACACACACACACACACACACACACACACACACACACACACACACACACACACACACACACCTCACACATAACGTGACACAGACACCTCCTAAACACGTCACGTTCACAACACCAACCCATCACAACACAACACAACACAACCATCTGAACACACCATAAATTATCTGTAGAGATTTAGTATCTCTGACAGCCTCCAACACTGGCACTCAGACAAACAACAACACAGATTTGGGGAACAAGAGGTGATAATGGGGGAAAGAGAGGGGGAGGGAGGAAGAGAGGAGGAGGGAGAGGGAAGAGAGGGGGAGGGAGAGGGAATAATATTATCTTTGTACACCATCATCATCATCACTACTTATAACACATCACCATAACGAGTATAGATGCTTAGGTAAAAACGTCAAGGGTGACTATAATACCTTTCAACAACTATCACCAACACCACACCTCCCCTACGTACACTAGCACACCCCCTACCACATCAACAAACTCCGTCTTACCAACTGTGTCGAATCATTTTAAAATCCCAACTTTAACAACAATAACAGCAAGAAGCAATTAGTCGGTGGCAACGAACAGAAGAAATATCTCACCTTCCCAAGTAAAGAGTGTGTGAGTGTGTGTGTGTGTGGACCGTAGGCTTGGTTAGTGAACGCCAACTCGAGGCGCACCCTGGTTGAATTATTCCTTTAGGGAGGAGGGTGAAGGGTGAGGGGGGAGGAGATCCTCCTCTCACCGTCTGCCCTCTCTCACTCTCTTAACACACGCACACATTCAGTCAACCTAACACGAAAAAATTCTCTCTCTCTGTTTATCATTCAGACACACACATTAACTCCTGGTAAACAGATCCCAACACTTACACTACTACTACTACTACTACTACTACGCCACAGAATTAGGTGTGTGTCAGTTCTCAAACACACAACAACTAGGAACTACTCCTGGACGTGTGGCTCCATCTACTGTACGACCTAACTACCTCACCAGAGCTAACTACCTCACCAGTGTTCTCTCTAGTCTAGGTAGACAACCAGTGACAAAAAAAACACTTCTAATCAAAGAAAAATCAACACAACTTAAATCAATCAAAAATCAACAACTTACTTATGATCAATCACAAATCCGACAGACATACAAACACCAGACCCAAATAAATCCACCGTAGAAGTAGAGGATTTATTAACGAACTGGATTAAAACTGAAATCCCTGCAGTTAAACGGATTACCCTCCTAATTACACCCCCCCCCCAACACACGTCAGATATGTGTACAGATAATGGCAATTACAATACATACACACACTGTATACCTGACTTTATTAAAAACCCACACACCTGTTACTCTACACACGTGAATAACAACAAGACCCCCCCCTAACAAGATGATTAGTATGCTGGTGGTGGAAACACTCGCTGACCCGACACACACTCACACCACTGTCAATGTCTTAACAGAAGAAAATATGCAGAAGAAAACACACTCACCCCTCGCTCACTCAGTCAGTCAGTCACTCACCCCTCGCTCACTCAGTCAGTCACTCACTCACTGGCTGTTGTGTACCGTACTAAAACAACATTGAACAGTGACAAGTGTAGCTACAGTTTAGTACAGTGTTACCATAGTCCCCCCGAAACCAGTGTTGCCAGAGGCTCCTCAACATGTTGGGCAGTGAAGGAACACAGGAGGAGCAGTGAATGACCCAGAAGACGAAGATGTTGTTGTTGTTGTTGTAGTGGTGGTAGCCAAATGTCAAGGTCAACAGTACTTCTCCTGTGTACAGTACTGCATCAATGACCTTTAGTACATGTGGTGGTGGTAATTACTGTTGTGGAGGTTGTTGTGGTGGTTGTAGTTATGGTAGTGGTGGTAGTTGTTATTTTTGTAGTGGTTGTTGTGGTGGTAATTGTGGTGGTTGTTGTAGAGCCTGCATAAAGTGGCAGCCACCACTCCTCTTGGGAAATCAATAACATGCAGTCCGATATACGCAGTAACCCAGCCCGGTCTCCCGCTACTCAGGTGAACACGCATTAATGAACACTCTCTCTCTCTCTCTCTCTGTTCTCTGTCTCTCTCATAGACAGACAGACAGAACCACAGATCAATATTCTCTACCCCTCCTCCTCCTGGGCACTCTTCACTAAGCGGGGGCTAAACACGAAAGGAATCACTCTACTTTATACAACAAATAAACAATTAATGTATAACGCTTTATTTTTATTATTATTATTATTAGTTTTGTTATTGTATATTATTATTGTTATGCTTGCTATTATTATTATTGTCGTTGTTTTTGTTATTATTATTAGTACTTCAGGAACCCAACACAACAGAGGTACAGTAAGTAGAGTGCTCCGTGTCTCCGTGTTTACTACAGGAGATGTTATGTATCTGTGTTTCTTGAACCATAAGTAAACAAGAATCGGGTTAACTGTGAGAATCTTTGCTGGGGGGAAGGGAAGGACTAACCTACCCAACTCAGGTGAACGTTTGAACCAGCGGTCACCTTTAAGTTCACAGTTACCGTGACAACATTGTGTGGTTTGGGCCGATGAACCACTGTTAACGTCTCCTGTACGCGCACACACACACACACACACACACACCTGTTAACGTCTCCTGTACACACACACAGTTAGTATATCCTGTACACACACACACACACTGTTAGCATATCCTGTACACACACACAAACACTAGTAACATCTCCTGTACACACACACTGCTAACGTCTACTGTACACACACACACACACGACCACCGAAGGGTCAAGACGTACCTGGCGCTCCCTCCGGAGCAGCCAGGTCAACTGTTGCTGGCCCATACCAGCCCCTCCCTGAACCCTCCTTCCCACCGGAATATCAACAAGTTCTCGCCAGAGTTACAATTTCATTTAGGAAAGGAACGGAACCAGTGTTAAACAGAGGTGAACAGTGGAGAACAGTGCTTAAGTCAGTGAACACCTCCAGTAACAGTCGTACCTGTTAACTTTCACACAGTGAGGTCCCAGGTACCAGTGATAACGGCCCGTGAGACCCAACAACAACCAGCGGTTAATCCGTCACGATAGGAAGGCCTGGGACCACACCTCCACTATATAACACCATCTGTGAGGAAATTACACCACATGTCCCTCATACACCCATGTGAGGGAATATTACACCACGTCAAGTCCTCAAAACACCATCTGGAGGGAACTACTACACCACGTGAGGTCCTCATAACACCACCTGTGAGGGAATTACTACACCACGTGAGGCCCCTCATAACACCATCTGGGCGAGGGAATTACTACACCACGCCAGTCCCTCAAAACACCATCTGAGGAACTACTACACCACGTGAGTCCTCCTAACACCATCTGGGAGGGAGTTACTACACTACGTATTTGCTGTTCAACACCTACATTAATCTGTATGTTCACCGTATGTTCCTTTACCTTTCTCTAATGAAGGCTTTTGTTAAACCACCAATGTATGTAATAGTCATTTATGTCCAATGTATATTTTCAGCCTCGCCGCAGAATTTTTTCAATAAACCGTTAATTATTATTATTATTATTATTATTATTATTATTACACACACACACACTTCCCAAGCTCACCTATGCCCCCCTGCCTGGTCTTCCTCCCTAAATGCCACACAACGTAAACACCTAGAAAACTGCAAAGAGGGCATGCAAGATTATTCTCTCCTTCCTAATCCACATATCAAGAAGCGCTCAACACACTGACCCTTTGACTCTCACTGACCATCACCACACCTCATCTGCAAATTGTAAGAAGCTTCTACACCATCCCCGACACCGCTCCTACTACCACCTGAGATACCCTGTCCGAGAATTGCTGTTCGACACCACAACCGCATCCAGCCCATACGTGCACGAACTGATCGCTATAAGAACAGCCCAGTCCCAACCATTGTAAAATTATCAATAACTCTGTAATAAACCAGTGTTCACTCCCAGTAAACACTACTCCCTACACTGTCACTATGTTGAAATGAACTGTAGTTTGAGCTGATCCCCATCTAAGTTATTATATGTCTTATTTGTGTCACTTATGTTACTTGTATATTATTTGTAATTCGTAACCCATTCCCCAAATATGTAACTGTATATTTTCAGCCTTCTGGCTAGCCTTCAATAAACCGTTAATTATTATTATTATTACACACATACATACACACACACACACACACATACACACACACACACACACACAGTTAACGTCCCTGTACACACACACACTGTTAACATCTGTACACACACACACACACTGTTAAAATCTCCTGTACACACACACACTGTTAACATCTGTACACACAAGAACACTGTTAACATCTCCTCACACACACACTGTTAACATCTCCTGTACACACACAGAACATTGTTAACATCTCCTGTACACACACACACACTGTTAACATCTCCACACACACAAAGAACACTGTTAACATCTCCTGTACACACACACACTGTTAACATCTCTGTACACACACTGTTAACATCTCCTCACAACACACACACTACACATCTCCTGTACACACACACACTGTTAACATCTCCTGTATAACACAAGAACATTGTTAACATCTCCTGTACACACACACACTGTTAACATTTCCTGTACACACACAAGAACACGTTAACATCTCCTGTACACACACACACACTGTTAACGTCTTATGAACACACACAAGAACATTGTTAACATCTCCTGTACACACACACACTGTTAACATCTGTACACACACAGCACTGTTAACATCTCCTGTACACACACAAGAACATTGTTAACATCTCCTGTACACACACACACTGTTAACATCTGTACACACACACACTGTTAACATTTCCTACACACACAAGCACTGTTAACATCTCCTGTACACACACACACTGTTAACATTTGCACACACACACTGTTAACATCTCTGCACACACACACAAGTTAACGTCTTATGAACACACACAAGAACATTGTTAACATCTCCTGTACACACACACACACTGTTACATCTCCTGTACACACACAAGAACACTGTTAGAATCTCCTGTACACACACACACTGTTAACATCTCCTGTACACACACACACTGTTAACATCTCCTGTACACACACACACTGTTAACATCTCCTGTACACACACACACACTGTTAACATCTCCTGTACACACACACACACTGTTAACATCTCCCACACACACACACACTGTTAACATCTCCTGTACACACACACACTGTTAACATCTCCTGTACACACACAAGAACACTGTTAACATCTCCTGTACACACACACACACTGTTAACGTCTTATGAACACACACAAGAACATTGTTAACATCTCTGTACACACACACTGTTAACATCTCCTGTACACACACACACTGTTAACATCTCCTGTACACACACAAAACACTGTTAGAATCTCTGTACACACACACACTGTTATCTCCTGACACACACACACTGTTAACATCTCCTGTACACACACACACACTGTTAACATCTCCTGTACACACACACACACTGTTAACATCTCTGTACACACACACACACACTGTTAACATCTCCTGTACACACACACACACACTGTTAACATCTCCTGTACACACACACACTATGTTAACATCTCCTGTACACACACAAGAACACTGTTAACATCTCCTGTACACACACACACTGTTAACGTCTTATGAACACACACAAGAACATTGTTAACATCTCCTGTACACACACACACGTTAACATCTCCTGTACACACACAAGAACACTGTTAGAATCTCCTGACACACACACACTGTTAACATCTCCTGTACACACACACACACTGTTAACATCTCCTGTACACACACACACACTGTTAACATCCCTGTACACACACACACACACGTTAACATCTCCTGTACACACACACACACACGTTAACATCCTGTACACACACACACTGTTAACATCCCCACACACACACACACTGTTAACATCTCCTGTACACACACACACACGTTAACATCTCCTGTACACACACACACACTGTTAACATCTCCTGTACACACACAGAACACTTTAACATCTCCCCACACACAATGTTAACATCTCCTGCACACACACACACACACACACACACACACACACACACACACACACACACACTGTTAACATCCTGCACACACACACACACACTGTTAACATCTCCTGTACACATAAAGAACACTGTTAACATCTCCTGCACACACACACTACATCTCCTGCACACACACACACACACACACACACACACACACACACACACACACACACACACACACACCCACACCCACACCCACACCCACACACACCCACACCACACACACACACCTGACTGAAGACTCCTATGTCACACCAGTGCCCAAGCCAACCAGCCCACAATCATAAATCAGCATGACCTATTGCAATCACCCCAATACCCAGCCTTATCTGAAAGTTTTGTGTTCGACTGACTTATGCTGATATTGCAGGAGTCGTAGACCCTCAGCATTTGGCAACATGAAAACTTCCTCCACCACTCACACGTCTTGTCAGCTTTCGATTACATATACCGCCATCTGGAGAAACGAAAAGTCTGTAGCGTCGCCTTCATTGATTTCACTTAAAGCATTCGACCTAGTCGACCACAATATAATCATCAACAAAGCTTGTGGACCTCGGGCTTTGGAGAAGTCTTTATACCACGGCTTACAGATTCTCAGTGACCGACGCCATTGTACGCTACCGAGGGCTGTGTTCCACCTTCAGTCACTCACCTGGCGTCCCCAAGGCACCAAGATGGACCACTTGCTTCCTTATGCTCATTAATGATGCCCTAAGAGAAACCCCTGCTCGCTGGAAATATGTCGACGACTCCACCATTGGGATCAGCGTCAACAATTTGCTCCAACTATATTCCGCCCTTCAGGATTTATAACAGTCTCCAAACTGGGCCACCAACAACCATATCACCATCAACCATACCAAGACCATGGTTACACATCAACCATCTGACATGGTCCCACCCCGTTCCATACTCTAGTCCCAACACACCAAAGTTAGGATTCCACGAAGCCCTCGGTCACCAAAGACAACAAACTAAACTAGAACAACAGTGAAGGTCAAGTCCTCCAGTTTCCGTCTCCACCTCCTCTGCTGACTCAAGTCCCGGAGTTCTGCACCCGAGCTCCTCAGTGTTTACTCAACATTCACTCCTGCTCACCTATGCCCCACCTGGTCTCCTCCCTAAATGCCACACAACGTATACACCTAAAAAGTGAAAAGAGGGCATGCAAGATTATTTCCTTCCCACTCCACATTTCAAGATGCGCTCAACACACTAACCCTTTCGACTCACTGACCATCACCACGACCTCATCTGCAAATTTGGTAAGAAGCTTCTGCACCGTCCTCGACACCGGCCCCTCCACCACCTGAGATCCCTAGCCCGAGAATTTCTGTTCGACACCACAACCACATCCAGCCCATACGTGCACGAACTGATCGCTATGAGAACAGTCCAGTCCCAACCATTGTAAAAATTATCAATAACTTGCAATAAACCAGTGTATTCACCCCCAGTAAATCCTACTTCTTGCACTGTCACTATGTTCAAATGCACTGTAGTTTGAGCTTTTCCCCATCTAGTTATTATATGTCTTATTTGTATCACTTATGGTACTTATATATTATTTGTAATTCGAAACCCATTCCCCCAATTATGTAACTGTATATTTTCAGCCTTCTGGCTGCCAAGGTCTTTCAATAAACCGTTAATTATTATTATTATTATTATATAATATTGTTACACACACACACACACACATTGTTAACATCTCCTGTACACACGACTTAGGTCACTTGGGGACACCACTGCCAGAGCTGAGGACCATCTACAACGCCTTTATCCTCCCCAAACTAACGTATGCGTCACCAGTCAGGTCGTCTTCTTTTAACTCCACCCAACAACGTCAGCTAGAGAGGGTACAGAAAAGGGCCTGCAGAATCATGCTCGGCGGGGACTACTCCGGCTCAATCAACGCCTTCCACCCTGGAAATGATATCCCTCAGTGACCTCCACCACCAAGCACTAGCAAGGTTTAGCAGTGGACTCCTGCACCATCCTCGTCATCGCCACCTCCTGCGACCTAGTCCCCACCCACCTTGCACAGTC
Source organism: Homarus americanus (assembly GCF_018991925.1). NCBI lineage: Eukaryota > Metazoa > Arthropoda > Malacostraca > Decapoda > Nephropidae > Homarus > Homarus americanus. Next base: position 2,356,400 of record NW_024731965.1, on the reverse strand, counting down.
CAATCACTACAACAAAATTCAGCCCATAAGAGCCCGCACCGATAGATATAAGAACAGCACCATCCCATCTGTTGTTAAAATAATAAACAACCCCCGATTTATGTACCGACAACCTTAAAATGTTCTCAACCATATCATTATGTCTAAATCAAATGTAAGTTTGTATATTTTCAGCCACCGGCTGCAGCTATATTAATACCGTTTATTATTATTACACACACTGTTAACATCTCCTGTACACACACACACATTGTTAATATATCCTGCACACACACACACACACACACACCGGAAGGGTCAAGACGTACCTGGCGCCTGTCTCGGAGCAGCCGGGTCAACTGTTATGTTGGCCCATACCAACTCCCTCCCCTGAACCCTCCTCCCCACCGGAATATCAACAAGTTCACGCCAGAAGTTACTATTTCATTTAGGAAAGAAATGGAACCAGTGTTAAACAGAGGTGAACAGTGCTTAAGTCAGTGAGAACAACTCAACAGTAACAGTGGTACCTAAGTTGACCTTTCACAGTGAGGTCCAAGGTACCCAGTGATAACGGCCCATGAGACCCAACTACCAACTATGTGTTAATCCGTCTACGATAGGAAGGCCTGGAACCACACCCACCATATAACACCATCTGTGAGGGAATTACTACACCACGTGAGGCCCCTCATAACACCATATGTGAAGGAGTTACTACACCACGTGAGGCCCCTCATAAGACCATCTGTGAGGGAATTACTACACCACGAGGCCCCTCATAACACCATCTGTGAGGAATTACTACACCACGTGAGGCCCCTCATAACACCATCTGTGAGAATTACACCACGTGAGGCCCTCATAACACCATCTGTGAGGGAATTATTCCACGTGAGGCCCTCTATAACACCATCTGTGAGGGAATTACTACACCACGTGAGGCCCTCATAACACCATCTGTGAAGGAATTACTACACCACGTGAGGCCCCTCATAACACCATCTGTGAGGGAATTACTACACCACGTGAGGCCCCTCACACCATCTGTGAGGAACTACTACACCACGTGAGGTCCCTCCTAACACCATCTGGGGAGGATTACACTACGTTTTTGCTGTTCAACACCTACATTAATCTGTATGTTCACTGTATGTCTTTACCTTTCTCTAATGAAGGCTTTTGTTAAACCACCAATGTATGTAACTAAGTCATTTATGCCCAATGTATATTTTCAGCCTTCGGGCTGCAGAACTTTTCAATAAACCGTTAATTATTATTATTATTACACACACACACACACACACACACACACACACACACACACACACTACATCCTGACCACCGAAGGTTTACCTGGCGCTCCTCCGGAGCAGCCAGGTCAACTGTTAAGGCCCATACCAACCTGAACCCTCCCCACCGGAATATCAACAAGTTCTCGCCAGAAGATACAATTTCATTTAGAAAGGAATGGAACCAGTGTAACAGAGAACAGAGGAACAGTGTCAGTGAGAACAACTCAACAGTAACAGTCTTACCCACAACTTCACACAGTGAGGTCCCAGGTACCCAGTAATAACGCCCGTGAGACCCAACAACAACCAGCGATGTGTTAATCTGTCTACGATAGGAAGGCCTGCCACACCTCACCATATAACACCATCTGTGAGGGAATTACTATACTACGTCAGTCCCCTTATAACACCATTGTGAGGGAATTACTACACCACGTGATGCCCTCATAACACCATCTGTGAGGAGTTACTACACCACGTCAAGTCCTCATAACACCATCTGTGAGGGAATTACTACACCACGAGGTCCCTCATAACACCCATCTGTGAGGGAATTACTACACTTCACGATGCCCTCATAGCACCATCTGTAAGGGAATTACTACACCACGTCAAATTCATAACACCATCTGTGAGGAATTACTACACCACTGTGAGGCCCTCATAACACCATCTGTGAGGGAATTACTACACCACGAGGCCCCTCATAACACCATCTGTGAGGAACTCATTACACCACGTGAGGTCCCTCCTAACACCATCTGGGAGGGAGTTACTACACTACGTTTTTGCTGTTCAACACTACATTAATCTGTATGTCACTGTATGTTCCTTTACCTTTCTCTAATGAAGGCTTTTGTTAAACCACCAATGTATGTACAAGTCATTTATGCCCAATGTATATTTTCAGCCTTCGCTGCAGAACTTTTCAATAAACCAATATTATTATTATTACACACACACACACACACACACACACACACACACACACACACACACACACACACACACACCGAAGGGTCAAGACGTACCTGGCGCTCCTCTCGGAGCAGCCAGGTCAACTGTTAAGTTGGCCCATACCAACCCCCTCCCCTGAACCACTTCTCCCCACCGGAGTATCAACAGGTTCTCGGCAGAAGTTACAATTTCATTTGGGAAAGGAATGGAACCAGTGTTAAACAGAGGTGAACAATGGTGAACAGTGCTTGAGTCAGTGAGAACCACTCAACAGTAAAAGTCGAATTCAAGTTTACCTTCACACAGTGAGGTCCCAGGTACCCAGTGATAACGGCCCGTGAGACCCAACAACCGGCGATGTGTTAATCCGTCTACGATATGAAGGCCTGGGGCCACACCTCACTCATATAACACCATCTGTTAGGGAATTACTACACCACGTCAAGTCCCTCATAACACCATCTGTGAGGGAATTACTACACCACGTGATGCCCTCATAACACCATCTGTGAGGGAGTTACTACACCACGTCAAGTCCCTCATGACACCATCTGTGAGGGAATTACTACACCACGTTAGGTCCCTCATAACACCATCTGTGAGGGAATTACTACACCACGTGATGCCCCTCATAACACCATCTGTGAGGGAATTACTACACCACGTCAGGCCCCTCATAACACCAGATGAGGGAATTACTACACCACGTCAGGTCCCTCATAACACCATCTGTGAGGGAATTCGTACACCACGTGATGCCCCTCATAACACCATCTGTGAGGGAGTTACTACACCACGTGAGACCCCTCGTAACACCATCTATGAGGGAACTACTACACCACGTGAGGCCCCTCATAACACCATCTGTAGAAATTACTACACCACCGTGCCCTCCCATAACACCATCTGTGAGGGGAATTACACTACACCACGTCAGGCCCCTCATAACACCATCTGTGAGGGAATTACTACACCACGTCAGGTCCCTCATAACACCATCTGTGAGGGAATTCGTACACCACGTGATGCCCCTCATAACACCATATGTGAGGGAGTTACCACACCACGTGAGGCCCCTCGTAACACCATCTATGAGGGAACTACTACACCACGTGAGGCCCCTCATAACACCATCTGTGAGGGAATTACTACACGTGAGGCCCCTCATAACACCATCTGTGAGGGAATTCGTACACCTCTTACCATCTGTGAGGGAATTACTACACGTGAGGCCTCATAACACCATCTGTGAGGGAATTGCTACACCACATCAGGTCCCTCCTAACACCATCTGTGAGAACTACTACACCACGTGAGGTCCCTCCTGACACCATCTGGGAGGAGTTACTACACTACGTGTTTGCTGTTCAACACCTACATTAATCTGAATGTTCACTGTATGTTCCTTTACCTTTCTCTAATGAAGGCTTTTGTTAAACCACCAATGTATGTAATAAGTCATTTATGTCCAATGTATATTTTCAGCCTTCGGGCTGCAGAACTTTTTCAATAAACCGTTAATTATTATTATTATTATTATTATTATTATTATTATTATTATTTATTATTATTACCATCTCATGTACACACACACAAACACTGTTAAAGTCTCTTGTACACACACACACATACACACACACACACACTGTTAGCATCTCCTGTACACACACACAAACACTGTTAACGTCTCTTGTACACATACACACACAGTTAACATCTCCGTTACATACACACACACACACACTGTTAACATCTCATGTACACACACACAAACTATTAACGTCTCTTGTACACACACACACTTAACGTCTCCTGTCAGCTAGAGAAGGTACAGAAAAGGGCCTGCAGAATCATGCTCGGCACAGAATACTCCGGCTACACCAACGCTCTGTCCACCCTGGAAATGCCATCCCTCAGTGACCCCCACCACCAAGCACTGGAAAGGTTTGGCAGTGGACTACTGCACCACCCTCGTCATCACCACCTCCTGCAGCCCCCCACCCAACTCGCGTAGTCCGCCACTACAACAACATGCAGCCCATAAGACCCGCACCGATAGATATAAGAACAGCACCATCCCATCTATTGTTAAAATAATAAACAACTCCATTTATGTACTGTACAGCCCTGTAAATGTATTCAATGCATATTATATCATTATGTCTAAATCAAATGTAAGTCTGTTATATTTTCAGCCACCGGCTGCACTCTATTAATAAACCGTTTATTATAATTATTATTATTATTATCACACACACACACACACACACACACACACACACACACAGTTAGCGCCTCCTGTACACACACTCACACTGTTAACGCCTCCTGTACACACTCACACTGTTAACATCTCCCTGTACACACACACACACACACCTGTTAACATCTCCAGTACACACACACACACACACACACACACACACACACACACACACACACACACACACACACACACACACACACACAGTTAGCGCCTCTGTACACACACTCCACACTGTTAACGCCTCCTGTACACACTCACACTGTTAACATCTCCTGTACACACACACACACACACCTGTTAACATCTCAGTACACACACACACACACACACACACACACACACACACACAGTTAGCGCCTCCTGTACACACACACACACACAGTTAGCGCCTCCTGTACACACACTCACACTGTTAACGCCTCCTGTACACACCTCACACTGTTAACATCTCCTGTACACACACACACACACACTGTTAACATCTCCAGTACACACACACACACACACATGTCCTGTACACACACACACTGTTAACATCTCCTGTACACACACACACACACACACACACACTGTTAACATCTGTACACACACACACACACACACTGTTAACGTCTCCTGTACACACACTTTAACGTGTCCTGTACACACCACACACACACACACACACACACTGTTAACGTCTCCTGTACACACACACACAGTTAACATCTCCTGTACACACACACACACACTGTTAACGTCCTGCATGCACACACACACACACACACACACACACACACACACACACACACACACACACACACACACACACAGTTAACATCTCCTGTACACACACACACACACACACACATTAACGTCTCACACACACACACACACACACACACACACACACACACACACACACACACACACAGTTAACATCTCCTGTACACACACACACACACACTGTTAACGTCTCCTGTACACACACACACACATTAACATCTCCTGTACACACACACACAGTTAACATCTCCTGTACACACACATACACCAGTCAGGTCATGCCAGAGCGTCGTTGCCATATGTGAGGCTTGGCAAATTGTGCAAACGCTTATCACATTGAGGGATATCAACTCTTTCATCACCTTCGTTCACATGGACGCGGAGGGGCGTTGCCCTCTTCTGTCAAGATGACCTACGCCCGTCACGCCTGGATGTTCAAGTCCCAGCAGATGTGGAAGCCTTATGGGCACGTGTTGTGCTACGGGCCACCACGCCACACTGCTTTTATCATATACTGTGTGGTATACCATCCACCTCGCTCACCCGAGAACACTCTTATCAATCACCTCAGAGTTCGGTACCCATGTGCCAAGATAGTATTATCCGGGGATTATAACGGAATTAACTGATATCCAGGACCAGCTGTCACTATCACAAGTTGTGAACTTCCCCACACAGTCAAAAACACGCTTGTTTTATCTTGCTTGGCAAGGGACCAGTACCAACCATCTCCTAATGCCTCTATTGGGTGTAGCACACACCCAGCTGCCACTCACTCAGGTACAGAACCTACATCAAGACCTACAGGCCGATTACTGACTGCAGTGCGTCTCTTCGGGCAGTGGATAGTTCACCATCCCTGAACTGAATTACACGCCCGTATTATTAACGCGTCTTCCGAAGAGATTGATCGTGTTTCAACCCGAGTCTTAACTAATGAGTCCTGAGGACATCGCAGTACAGTACTTAACGGGGTGTGGGTAAAATTAACTAATTCCAATAAAATTAATTTATAATATTGAAATTAGTTAATTTTACCGCCCTCACCCATTTAAATGTATTGCAGTGTCCCCAGGACACCAGATAATTCAGGTTGAATATGACTCCCTCTTCAAGGGAAGATGTTGTTTAATAATACGGGCTGGATGACGTGGACACTAAATAGATAAATTACACCAACACCACCACGGAAGCTCCCCGAGAAGTCCGTCAAATCACACCCAGCTGACTTGCCCTGGACCAAACCTGGGATAAAAGACTTTTGCAGCTGAGAGACAGCTCCTTTTATCTTAATGACCACACCGCTACAGGTCTCTTCACAACCAAGTCATCAGTGAAATACGCACTGTAAAGACATCTCACTACCCAACCAAGCTGCAACACCTGCAGCAGACCAACAACAGTCACTGGTATGGTAAGCTTAAAGAACTCTGTGGACTAAACAATAAGACACACCCTCCTTCTTTTGCCATCTCACTAATGTTGACGCAGCTGAGCAATCAAATAACCCTTTCCTACTATATGCCAGGACGCTCCCCGGCTTGACACAACCACTCTCCTGCTTACTTACCAGCCCCTTTCCTGACTTAGTAGAAGAATTTGAAGTAGCAAACGTCTGAACAAACTAAAGTTAAGCACTCCACCTCCATTGACTTACCAATGAAACTCTACAGAGTTCTCCCGGAACTAGCTAAACCCTCTGCTCCATCGTCAATGCTTCCCTCAGCCAAGCCAGATGCTGACTGGAAGACTTCATATGTGTCACCGTGCCCAAAACAACCCAATGTATAAAATAGACTGAACCCATTGCCATCACCTCAATACCCAGCCTAATCAAATTTTGTTTTGACTGGCTTTTGCTGATATTGCAGGGCCGTAAACCCTGAGCAATTTGGTAATATGAAACTTCCTCCACCAATCACTATCTTGTCAGCTTTCTCCTTCATATACCGCCATCTGGAGAAACGAAAAGTCTGTGTGTGCATTAACTAAGGCATTTGACCTAGTCGACCATAGTATAATTATCAAAAGCTATCGACCTCGGGTTTCCATATTGCTTACAGGCTTTCATGTTGACCGACGCCAAGCTGTACGCTTCAGGGCTGTCTCCACCAGTCACTCACCTGCCAGCATCAAGACACCAAGATGGGACCGCTCTGGTTCCTTATGCTCATCAAATGCCCTACCCCTGCTCGCTGAATACGTCGACGACTCCACCATTGGTTCAGTGTCAAGCTCTCCTGCCTGACTATACCGCCCTCCGGGTCTCCAAATAGGTCACCAACAACCACGTCACCATCAACCATACCAAGACCATGATTGCACATCAACCTCTCCTCCAACGTTGTCCCACCCCATTACTTTAGGTCCGACACTTCCAGGTTGTAGACTCCCGGCTCCTCGGCGTCACCGTAGACAACAAATTAAATGGAAAAACACACGTTAGTAAGTTGTCAACTCTCCAGTTTCCGTCTCCACCCTCCGCCGACTCAAGTCCCTCGAGTTCCTGCACCCGAGCTCCTCAGTGTTTACACAACATTCATACTTCCCAAGCTCACCTGCCTCCCCTACCTGGTCTTCCTTCCCTAAATGCCACACAACGTAAACACCTAGAAAAGTTCAAAGAGGCATACAAAGTTATTCTCTGCCCTTCCTACTCCACATATCAAGCATTCAACACACTGACCCTCTCGACTCTCACTGACCATCACCACGACCTCCTCTGCAAATTTGGAGGTTTCACACCATCCTCGACACCGGTCTTTACCACCTCGAAATCCCTGGTCCGCGAATGGCTGTTCGACACCACAACCGCATCCAGCCCACACGAGCACGAACTGATCACTATAAGAACAGCCCAGTCCCAACCATTGTAAAATGTATCAACAACTCGTAATCAACCATTGTATTCACTCGCCAGTCAATCTCACCTTTGTGCACTGTCACTGTTGAAATTCCCTGTAGTATGACCTTCTCCCCACCTAGTTATTATATATCATATTTGTATCACTTATGTTACTTGTATATTATTGGTCAATCAAGAGAACCATTCACCATATGGTACTGTATATTTTCAACCTTCCGCTGCCATGATCTTTCAAAACCGTTAATTATATTAACACACACACACACACAGTCAACGTCTCCTGTACACACACACACACCAACACACACAGACAACGTCTCCTGCACACACACACACACACACACACACACACACACACACACACACACACACACACACACACACACACACACAGTTAACATCTCCTGTACACACACCCACACACTCGTTAACATCTCCTGTACACACACACACACACTGAAACACTGTGCACACACACTGTTAACATCTCCCTGTACACACACACACACACACACACACACACACACACACATTCTGCACACACACACACAGTTAACATATCCTGTACACACACACACACACACACACACCGTTAACATCTCCTGTACACACACACACACTGTTACACCCCTGTACACACACACACACCTGTTAACATCTCCTGTACACACACACACACACACGTTAACATCTCCTGTACACACATACACACACACACTGTTAACATCTCCTGTACACTCACAGTTAACGTCTCTTGACACACACACTGTTAACATCTCCTGTACACACACACAGTTAACGTTAACTGCACACACACACACTGTTAATCATCTCCTGTACACACACACTCACAGTTAACGTCTGCTACACACACACACCTGTTAACATCTCCTGTACACACACACACACACACAGTTAACGTCTGCAACACACACACACTGTTACATCTCCTCACACAAACACTGTTAACGTCCCCTGTACACACACACACACACACACACACACACACACAGCACATCTCCTGTACACGCACACACACTGTTAACGTCTCCTGTACACACACACAGTTAACATCTCCTAAACACACACACTGTTAACGTCGCCTGTACGCACACACATCACACACACACACACACCGTCTCCTGTACACACACTGTTAACGTCGCCTGCACACACACACACACACAGTTAACATCTCCTAAACACACACACTGTTAACGTCACCTGTACGCACACACACAGTTAACGTCTCTTGTACACACACACACTGTTAACATCTACTGTACACACACACACCATTAACGTCTCCTGCACACACACACGCACTGTTATCGTCTCTGTACGCACAAACACTGTAAACATCTCCTGTACACACACACACACTGTTAACATCTCCTGTACACGCACACTATTAACGTCTCCTGTACACACACATCAGTACGTATCCTGTACACACACTGTTAACATCTCCTGTACACACACACACACACACACTGTCAAAATCCCCACACACACTGTTAACATCCCTGTACACACACACACACACACGTATCCTGTACACACACTGTTAACATCTCCTGTACACACACACACACACACACTGTCAAATCCCTGTACACACACACTGTTAACGTCTCCTGTACACACACTGTTAACATCTCCACACACACACACACAGTCAAAATTCCCTGACACACACTGATTAACGTCTCCTGTACGCACACACAAAGGACGTCCTGTACACACACACACACACACACACACACACACACACACACACACCATTAACGTCGCCTGTACACACACACACACACACACACACACACACACACACACACACACACACACACACACACACACACACACACGTTAGTGAAGTTGTCAAATCCCTCCAGTTTCCGTCTCCACCTCCTCCGCTGACTCAAGTCCCTCGGAGTTCCTGCACCCGAGCCTCAGTGTTTACACAACATTCATACTTCCCAAGCTCACCTATGCCTCCTATCTGGTCTTCTCTCCCTAAATGCCACACAACGTAAACACCTAGAAAGTGCAAAAGAGGCAACAAAGATTATTCTCTGTTATGTTGGCCCATACCAACCCCTCCCCTGAACCTCCTCCCCACCGGAATATCAACAATTTCACGCCAGAAGTTACTATTTCATTTAGAAAGAAATGGAACCAGTGTTAAACAGAGGTGAACAGTGGTGAACAGTGCTTAAGTCAGTGAGAACAACTCAACAGTAACAGTGGTACCTGTTGACCTTCACACAGTGAGGTCCCAGGTACCCAGTGATAACGGCCCGTGAGACCTAACTACCAGGGATGTTAATCCGTCTACGATAGGAAGGCCTGGAACCACACCTCACTCATATAACACCATCTGTGAGGGAATTACTACACCACGTGAGGCCCCTCATAACACCATCTGTGAGGGATTACTACACCACGTGAGGCCCCTCATACACCATTGTGAGTACAGTGGCCCCTCATAACACCATCTGTGAGGAATTACTACACCACGTGAGGCCCCTCATAACACCATATGTGAGGGAGTTACTACACCACGTGAGGCCCTCATAACACCATCTGTGAGGGAATTACTACACCACGTGAAGCCCCTCATAACACCATCTGTGAGGGAATTACACACCACGTGAGGCCCCTCATAACACCATCTGTGAGGGAATTACTACACACCACGTGAGGCCCCTCATAACACCATCTGTAGAATTACACCACGTGAGGCCCTACACCATCTGTGAGGTAACACCAGAGCAACACATCTGTGAGGGAACTACTACACCATGTGAGGTCCCTCCTAACACCATCTGGGAGGAGTTACTACACTACGTTTTTGCTGTTCAACACTTATTAATCTGTATGTTCACTGTATGTTCCTTCACCTTCTAATGAAGGCTTTGTTAAACCACCAATGTATGTAATAAGTCATTTATGCCCAAGATATTTTCAGCTGGGCTGCAGAACTTTTTCAAACCGTTAATTATCACACACACACACACACACACACACACACACACACACACACACACACACACACACACACACACACACACACACACACACACACACACACACACACACACACACACACACACACACACACACACACACACACACACACACACACACACACACACACACACACACACACACACACACACACACACACACACACACACACACACACACACACACACACACACACACACACACACACACACACACACACACACACACACACACACACACACACACACACACACACACACACACACACACACACACACACACACACACACACACACACACACACACACACACACACACACACACACACACACACACACACACACACACACACACACACACACACACACACACACACACACACACACACACACACACACACACACACACACACACACACACACACACACACACACACACACACACACACACACACACACACACACACACACACACACACACACACACACACACACACACACACACACACACACACACACACACACACACACACACACACACACACACACACACACACACACACACACACACACACACACACACACACCCCACATCCACAACCGCATCCAGCCCATACGTGCACGAACTGATCGCTATAAGAACAGTCCAGTCCCAACCATTGTAAAAATTATCAATAACTTGTAATAAACCAGTGTATTCACCCCAGTAAATCCTACTTCTTGCACTGTCACTATGTTGAAATGGACTGTAGTTTGAGCTTTTCCCCATCTAGTTATTATATATCTTATTTGTATCACTTATGTTATTTGTATATTATTTGGAATTCGAAACTCATTCCCCAATTATGTAACTGTATATTTTCAGCCTTCTGGCTGCCAAGCTCTTTCAATAAACCGATAATTATTATTATTTTTACACACTGTTAACATCACCTGCACACACTGTTAACGTTTCCTGTGCATACACACATGCACACAGTTAACGTCTGCTGTACATACACTCACAGTTAACGTCTCCTGTACTAACAAACTGTTAATGTCTCCTGTACCTACACTGTGACAAAGACCCACGGTCTTTACGACTGACAAATATTAACAGATGTCTACCAGTGTCAGTGGTTCTCAAAGTGCCGTCAGTGACAAACACTCATCCTGCCCACACAACAGAGATATCAACAGATGGCCACCAATCACTTACTCCCAACGCACTCTTCTGTACCATCTAAAGCGTGGGGAACGGTTATCCTGATGGCAGTGTTATCGCGCCACTCAAGTCACTGAACATATTCCACGCCGTAGCCGTAGACAAGGCCGTCATACACACAAAGCCCATTAGACCGTAACCTCCACTAGGAAACCGGAGAAACCCACCCTGACAGACTGTACCAATACACTGAAGTTCCACGGATATGGTATATGATCTCCCGCTTTACTGCTATCCAACGTCACTCTTTAGCTAACAAGTTTGACGAGCTGGCAACTATGTCAGGTCAACCGCTGCGAAATGTCAAGGTTATATGTGAGGCTTTGGCAAATTGTGCCTGAAACGCGGTCGTTGAGGGATATCAACTCTTCATCACCTCGCTCACATATAGACGCTGAGGGGGCGCGTCTTCTTCTGTCAAGATGACTCCACGCCCCGTCACGCCTCCATGGATGTTCAAGTCCCAGCAGATGTGGAAGATTATGAGTTATCGTGTTGTGCCAATGGGCCCACCCAAGGCAACACTGCTTCCATCATAATCTGTGTAAGTATACCATCCGCCTCGCCACCCACCAGACACTCCTTATCAATCATCTCATTACCACCTCAGACCACCTCAGAGTTAGGTACCCATGTGCCAAGTTAGTATTATAGGGATTTTAATGAAATTAATACCAATGATATCCGCAGGGACCAGCTAATACTATCAGCAAGTTATGACTTTCCCACACACGGTCAAAATAATTCTTTGACCTTATCTTAACTGACTTAGCGGACCAGTACCAACCACTCCCAACCAATGCCTTCCTATCGGGTGTAGCACACACTTATCAGTGCTCTGGTCCCCAGCTGCCACTCCCACTCAAGTACAGAGACCCTACATCAAGACCCCAGGCCGATTACTGACTCTGCAGTGCGCCTCTTCGGGCAGTGGATAGTTCACTATCCCTGGACTGGAAGTAATTGAAGCATGGATGACGTGGGAACCAAATGGATAAATTATACCAACACCACCACGGAAGCTCACCACCACTTTCTTTCCCCGAGAAGTCCGTCAGATCTCACCCAGCTGACTTAAGTCCTGGATCACACCGGATCAAAGGACTTATGCAAACAGAGAGACAGAGCCTTTCATCCTCACGATTCACATCCGCTACAGGTCCTTAACCGTAAGTCATCCACATGGGAAATACGCAACGCAAGAAGTCCCACTACTCCAACCAAATTGTAACACCTGAAGCAGACCAACATCAGTCAATGGTATGGTAAGCTTAAAGAACTCTGTGGACTAAACAATAAGACACTACCCCCTCCCCCTTCCTAGCCATCTCACTAATGTTGACGCAGCTGAGCAAAACAAATAACCATTTCGCTACTATATGCCACACGCCCCCTGGCTTGGACACACAACCACTCTCCCTGCTTACCTACCAGCCCCACTGACTTAGTAGAAGAACTTGAAGTAGCAAAACGCCTGACAAACTAAAAATTAAACGCTCTACCAATTCCCCATTGACTTACCAATGAAACTCTTCAAGCAGTTCTCCTTGAGCTTGCTAAACCCCCTATGCTCCATCATCAATGCTTCTTCAGTAAAGCCAGATGCCCACCCATTGGAAGACCTCTAGGTATCACCAGTGCCCAAGTCAACCAGCCCACAATCTCAACCAGCTACGACCTATTGCAATCACCCCAATACTCAGCCTAATCTGTGAAAGTTTTGTTTTCGACTGCTTTATGCTGATATTGCAGGAGTCGAGACCCTCAGCAATTTGGCAACATGAAAACTTCCTTTCCACCACCACTGTCTTGTCAGCTTTCGATTACATTATACCGCCATCTGCAGAAATGAAAAATGTCTGTAGCTGTCACCTTCTTATTGATTTCAATAAAGCATCTGACCTATCGACCATACATAATCATCAACAGCTTATTGACCTCGGCCGAGAGGAAGTCTTTGCGCCTACAGATTCCTAGTGACTGACGCCAAGCTGTACGCTACCGGCACACCTTTCAGCTCACCTGTGGCGTCCCCAAAGGCACCCAAGATGGGACCACTCTGCTTCCTTATGCTCATCAACAGTCTCAAGAGAAACCCCTGCTTGTTGAAATATGTCGACGACTCCACCCATTGGGATCAGCTAGCCAACAATTCTGCTCCCAACTATACCGCCCTTCAGGATTTATTAACAGTCTCCAAAACTGGGCCACCAACAACTATGTCGCCACCACTGCAACCATAATGTACCAAGACCATGGTTATGCACATCAACCCTCTCTCCGACATTGTCCCACCTCTTTCCATTATTTAGGTCCGAACACACTCCAGGTTGTAGATTCCAATAGCTCCTGGCGTCACCATAGACACCAAGCTAAATTGGAAAACCACGTCAGTGAAGTTGTCAAATCCTCCAGTTTGGCCCCACCTCCTCCGCCGACTCAAGTTCCTCGGAGTTCCTGCACGAGCTCCTCAGTGTATACACAACATCTGGCTTCCCAAGCTCACCGGCGCTCTCCCCCACCTGGTCTTCCCTCCAAATGCCACACACAACGTAAACACCTAGAAAAGTGCAAAAAAGAGGCATGCAAGATTATTCTCTTCCCTTCCTACCCACATATCAAGAAGCGCCAACACACTGACCCTTTCGACTCTCACTGACCATCACCACGGCCTCATCTGCAAATTTGGTAAGAAGCTTCTACACCATCCCCGACACCGGCCCCTACTACCACCTGAGATCCTTAGTCCGAGAATCATGTTCGACACCACAACCAAGATCCAGCCCATACTGCACGAATCCGACCGCTATAAGAACAGCCCAGTCCCAACCACACAAAACGGTCAATAACATGTAATAAATCAGCGTATTCACCCCAGTAAACACTGCTCCCTACACTGTCACTATGTTGAAATGAACTGTAGTTTGAGCTGATCCCCATCTAAGTTACTATATGTCTTATTTGTGTCACTTATGTCACTTGTATATTATTTGTAATTCGCTGTTAACGTCTCCTGTAAACACACATACACATTAACATCTTCTGTACACACACACACACACACACACACTGTTAACATCTCCTGTACACACACACTGTTAACATCTCCTGTACACACACTGTTATGTCTCTGTACACACACACTGTTAACGTCTCCTGTACACACACACTACACATCTCCTGTACACACACACTGTTAACGCCTCCTGTACACACACACACTGTTAACGTCTCCTATACACACACACTGTTAACGTCTCCTGTACACACACACTGTTAACGTCTCCTGTACACACACACACTGTTAACGTCTCCTGCACACACACACACACACTATTAACGTCTCCTGTACACACACACACAGTTAACGTCTCCTGCACACACACACACACACAGTTAACATCTCCTGTACACAGCACACACACTGTTAACATCTCACAACACACACAATGTTAACGTCTCCTGTACACACACACACACACCGTTAACGTCTCCTGTGTACACACACACACACTGTTAACATCTCCAAAGCACATACTGTTAACGTCGCCTGTACACACACACACACACACCTGTTAACGTCTCCTGTACACACACACACACACACTGTTAACGTCTCTGTACACACACACACACACAGTACATCTCCTGACACACACACACACTGTTAACACTTCAAACACACACACGTCTCACACACACACACTGTTAACGTCTCCTGTACACACACACTGTTAACGTCTCCTGTACACACACACTGTTAACGTCTCCTGTACACACACACTGCCCCTGTACACACACACTGTTAACGTCTCCTGACACACACACACACTCTGTTAACGTCTCTGTACACATGTTACGACAACGTCCCCTGTCACACACACACACTGTTAACGTTCCTGTACACACACACACACACACTGTTAACGTCTCCTGTACACACACACACACACTGTTAACGTCTCCCCACACACAGTTAACATATCCTGTAAATACACACACACACACCAGCACACCCCTGCACACACTGTTAACGTCTCCTGTATACACACACACACACACACACACACACACACAAACAGTTAACATCTCCTATACACACGCACACACAGTTAACATCTCCAAACACACACACTGTTAACGTCCCTGTACACACACACACACAAGTTAACGATTCCTATGTACACACACACTGTTTCTTCTGTACACACACACACTGTTGAAACACATCTGTTAACTCACGTTATACGCACACACAGTTAACGTCTCTGTACACACACACCTGTCATCTCCTGCACACACTGTTAACGTCTCCTTGTACACACACTGTTCACGTCTCCTGTACACACACACTGTTAACGTCCCTGTACACACACACACACACTGTTAACGTCTCCTGCACACACACACACACCTGTTAACGTCTCCTGTACACACACACACAGTTAACATATCCTGTAAATACACACACACACAAACAGTTAACATCTCTGTACACAGCACACACTGTTAACATCTCCTAAACACACACACTGTTAACGTCTCCTGCACACACACACACAGTTAACGATTCCTGTGTACACACACACACACACTGTTAACGTTTCTTTCACACACACACAGTTAACGTCTCCCCATCATACACACACACACACACACACACACACACAGTGTTAACGTCTCCCCAAACACACACACACACACACACACAGTTAACATATCCTGTAAATACACACACACACTGTTAACATCTCCTGTACACAAACACTGTTAACGTCTCCTGTACACACACACACACACACAGAGAACATCTCCTGTACACACGCACACACTGTTAACATCTCCCAACACACACTGTTAACGTCTCCTGTACACACACTGTTAACGTCTCCTGTACACACACACACACTGTTAACGTCTCCTGTACACACAAACACACACTGTTAACATCTCCTAAACCCACACACTGTTAACGTCGCCTGTACGCACACACAGTTAACGTCTCTTGTACGCACACACACTGTTAACGTCTCCTGTACACACACACGTTAACGTCTCCACACACACACTGTTAACGTCTCCACACACACTGTTAACGTCCCTGTACACACACACTGTTAACATCTCCTGTACACACACACTGTTAACGTCTCCTGTACACACACACACTGTTAACGTCTCCTGTACACACACACTGTTAACGTCTCCTGTACACACACACACTCTGTTAACGTTCTGTACACACACACACTGTTAACGTCTCCTGTACACACGCACACACGTGATGGCCCTCATAACACCTCCTGTGAAGGAGTTACTACACTACGTGTCTGCTGTTCAACACCTCAGCTCACAAGATTTATGTGACCACTGTAAACATTACTCTGTATGTTCACTGTATGTTCCTTTACCTTTCTCTAATGAAGGCTTTTGTTAAAACACCAATGTATGTAATAAGTCATTTATATCCAATGTATATTTTCAGCCTTCTGCTGCAAACTTTTTCAATAAACCATTAATTATAATTATTATTACACACATACACACAGACTGTTAACGTCTCACTTACACACACAAACACAGTTAAAGTCTCCTGTACACACACACTGTTATCGTCTCCTGTACACACACACACACACACACACACATACACACACACACACACACACACACACACACACACACACACACACACACACACACACACACACACACACACACACACACACACACACACACACACACACACAACACACACACACACACACACACACACACACACACACACACACACACACACTTAACGTCTCAATGGAGCAACGATACTTAGGAGTTCCCCAAGGCTCAGTACTTGGACCATTATTATTTATTATATACATAAACGACATAGATATCGGCATAGACAGCAGAATAAGTAAATTTGCTGATGAGACTAAAATAAGACGTGTTATTAAATCTGACGAGGACTCCGCAAAACTACAGGAAGATCTAAACAAATTTTTCGAATGGTCTGAAAAATGGCAATGAAATTCAACGTGGACAAATGTAAAGTACTCAGTATAGGACATGTAAACAGGGAAACCAGATACCAGATGAACAACGATGCCATTGAGAAATCCGGATGAGAGATTTAGGAGTAATGATAAGTAGGAATCTCTGCCAAGTAAACAATATCAATGTTTTTGCTCGTAACAAGGCTAATAAAGTACTTGGGTTCATACAAAGGAGTGTTAGTTACAAGACTAGAGAGGTCATCCTAAAACTGTATTTTGCTTTCGGAGAGAGCTCACCTGGATTACTAGTTCAGTTCTGGTCACCGTATTACAGAATGGATATAGAATCCTGGAAAGAATCCAGAGAAGAATGACAAGACTATCCTGGCATTAGGAACCTTGAGTACGACACAGGTTAAAGCATCTTAATTTCCGCTCACATCGAAAGACGTAGAGGAGGGCAACATGATAGAGGTGTATAAATGGAAGCAGAGGCTAAACAAAGGTGACATTACAAAGGTACTAAACTATCCAACCAGGAGCGAACTCGCAACAATGGTTTTAAATTAGACAAATTTAGATTTAGGAGCAAATTGGTCAACATTGGTTTGGAAACAGAGAGTGGATGAATGGAACAAGTTACCAACATCATCATTAACTCGAATACGCTGGATAGCTTCAAACATAGGTTGATGGATATATGAGCAATAGGGTGGGTGTAAACGGACAGCTCAGTATGGGCCAATAGGCCCCGCTGCAGTTCTCCATTCTATGTTCTTATGTACACACACATACACACATTGTTAACGTCTCATGTACACACACACACACACTGTTAACGTCTCCTGTACACACACACATACACACACTGTTAACGTCTCCTGTACACACACACACACTGTTAACGTCTCCTGTACACACACACACTGTTAACATCTCCGTACACACACACACTGTTAACGTCTCCCTGTACACACACACACACTGTTAACGTCTCCTGTACACACACACACTGTTAACGTCTCCACACACACACACACCGTTAACGTCTCCCTGTACACACACACACACACTGTTAACGTTTCCCACACACACACTGTTAACTTCTCCTGTACACACACACACTGTTAACTCTCCTGTACACACACACAAACTGTTAACGTCTCCACACACACACACTGTTAACGTCTCCTGTACACACACACACCGTTAACGTCTCCTGTACACACACACACACTGTTAACGTCTCCTGTACACACACACACAGCAGTTAACGTCTCCTGTACACACACACACACACACTGTTAACGTCTACTGTACACACACACACACACACACACTGTTAACGTCTCCTGCACACACACACACTGTTAACGTCTCCTGTACACACACACACTGTTAACGTCTCCTGTACACACACACCGTTAACGTCTCCCACACACACACACACACTGTTAACGTATCCTGTACACACACACACACAGCACATCATCTACACACACACACACTGTTAACATCTCCTGTACACACACACTGTTAACATCTCCTATACACACACACACAGTTAACATCTCATGTTCACACACACACACACACACACACACACACACACACACACACACACACACACACACACACACATAGTTAACGTTCTCCACACACTCACACACACTGTCAACATCCCACACCACACACACACACACACACACACACACACACACACACACACACACACACACACACACACACACACACACTGTTAATGTCTCCTGTACACACACACACACTGTTAACGTCTCCCTGTACACACACACACTGTTAACGTCTCCTGTACACATACACACTGTTAACGTCTCCTAGCAATATGTACTGAACGAAGTGCATACTGA